>NC_090271.1:224546295-224874420 GCF_040414725.1 Anabrus simplex | reverse complement strand
ATTATTATATTAGGCTACTGTATAATTTAAAAATACTGATCCAAATATTGTCTTTTCTAGGAATATGAAGAGAGCTGTCACGTACTGGTATACCAAGGACCAGCCAATCTTTGAGAACACGGATGACATGGCTGACTCAAAGATTGATGTCACTCGAATTCCTGCAGGTTCAGATACTCCTCCGTGCCTCAAAATCAGTCACAACACCTTTGAAACAATGGAGAAGGCCAATTGGGAGTTTCTCCGTCTGTCATTACCTGTCATCTGCTTACCCGAATTTGTAGAGTAAGTACTGGTTTACAACTTTATTAGCTACTGTATAGATAAAGTTATAAAACTTACTCTGATTTGTAATGTCATTCAGCGAGAGCGAGAAGATGCGGAGATGGCAGGAGATCAAAATTCGTCAGCACCGGCTACTTGCAGAAGCTGACCATACTACACCAGCCCATATAGAACAAATCATGAAGTCTGGTTTTACTATGAGTGATATTAAAGGTAAGTTATTTTTTTTTATTTTGTACCATATTGATTTATTGGTAAGAGGTGTGGAATTAAGTATGTACCCCATGTATGTATGTATATATGTATGTATGTATGTATGTATGTATGTATGTATGTATGTATGTATGTATGTATGTATGTATGTATGTATGTATGTATGTATGTATGTATGTATGTATGTATGTATGTATGTATGTATGTATGTATGTATGTATGTATGTATGTATGCATTACTATGTAAGCATGTATGTATGTATGTCATATCCTCGATGTATAGTTCTGTATCAATTACAGGACTCCAACGAGGTTACTCCGAAGATGCTGTTGAGGCAGATGAGCTAATTATGAATGGCCCTTCAACTGAATCTCCTCCTAGCAAAGCTAAGAACCGTCCTTCTCGGCCACCTCGCAAGGGCTCCCTCTCTCGCAACCCAACGTATGATAATATGGAGAAAGCTCTTACAAATGGACCTCTGGATTCAGGTAATTATCTAATTATTGTGGATACTTCTGTTAAAGATTTACTTTTAAAATTAGTACTTAGTTTATAGGAATGAACCAAGGATGATGATTGTATGCCTTGAGGACGCCAGTCCAAAACCCTTCAGCTTTTAGAGAAGTATTATATTCATTTTGCTAGAATAGCCAACTCATAAAAGTCTGCATTTCATTTCATTACTAGAATAGCTGTTTATGGTGCATGCAACCAACCCATTATTAGTTACAAACAATTGTTTGGGAGCAGGTAACACTCTAAATCCAGCCATAAAATGTTTCATCATAATTAATAAATAATACTTGAATATTCATATCATTGCTTATGACTGATTCTTTGATTATTACTACAGTATTTATTGAACGAGAATTACAATTTCCTTCTCCATATTGAAAAATATGAGAAGGAAGCATTGAACCATGTTACATTAGATGTGTTTATAGCCAAGAAATCTTTACATAAAGTATAAGGGAGATATTGGTATATTGAAAACAGACGAAATTATTAGTAGCCTACAAGTGTTTATCAGCTAAGTTTACTGAAGGCTATGCCCTTGATACATTATGTTTCCTAGCATATTTCATAAGTAGAGAATGTGAACGGCCAAAGTATCAGTATCTAACTTATTCATTCATCATTCTATGTATTGGGCTGTGTAAGGCATAATTAGTTCTATGCCACTTGGTTTCAAAAGACAGTTTGAATCCTGTGCATCTGGGAGGAACTTACATGTTGACTTTTTGCATTAATTCAGAGCATTTTATTTGTGAGTTAAGTAGTGAATGAATAAAGCTAATATCAAAGTTTTCACATCACACATGAATTGAAGCAAGGCTGCGTACATGGTCCAGTGCTCTTTGCTTTATATGTGACTGCTATGCTTTATGATACATCCTCTGCCAACAACCTCTGGACCAGGCGAGTTGGCTGTGCGGTTAGGGCTGTGAGCTTGCATCCGGGAGATAGTGGATTCAAATCCCACTGTCGGCAGCCCTGAAGATGGATTTCCGTGGTTTCCCATTTTCACACCAGGCAAATGCTGGGGCTGTACCTTTAATAAGGCCATGGCCGCTTCCTCCCAACTCTTAGGCCTTTCCTATCCCATCATCGCCATAAGACCTATCTGTGTTGGTGCAACGTAGAGACACTAGCAAAGAAAAAAAACCTCGGGCATCAATGTAAGGTATCACATTGATGGAAGTCTTTTCATCCTGACGAGACTTTGTTCACATCACTTAACGCAAGCGACCAGGATAACTGAACAGCAGTATGCTGATAACACTGCATCAGCTGCTCTTATATTTCAGGAGCTACATAAGGCAGTTAATAGCTTCAAGTGTGCATTTGATTGTTTTAGCCTCACCATCAGTGCACAAAAAACCAGGATTCTTTCCCAACCTGCCCCAGGGTCTAGCCTTGCAGAGTTTAATGTCTCTGTGCAAGATGAAACTGGAAACAGGAACAAAGACCCAACAGTTTATACCAAACTCATGGTGTGTAAAGCAGTCATCATCTCACTGTTACTCTATGGATGTGAGACCTGGACTCTGTAACACCTTGACATCAAGAAACTTGGGCATTTTCATCAATAGAAACTTCATTCCATCTTAAATATCAAATGAGAAACCATGTCTCCAATCTTGCAGTTCTTGAGAAAGCATACATGAACAGTGTAGTAGCTATTGACTTCAGTGAACTGGGCGTGTCTGCCATATAAGTGACACCAGACGTCCTTGCAAATTCTCATATGGTGAACTTTCTTCAGGCAAACAACCCTGCCATGCCACTTTGAAGCATTATGATGACCAGCTTAAACCAACTATGACCGAGCTCTATAGCTGCAGTCGCTTAAGTGCGGCCAGTATCCAGTATTCAGGAGATAGTAGGTTTAAACCCCACTTTTGGCAGCTCTGAAGATGGTTTTCTGTGGTTTCCCATTTTCACACCAGGCAAATGCTGGGGCTGTACCTTAATTAAGGCCACGGCCACTTCCTTCCCAGTCTTAGCCCTTTCCTGTCCCATCGTCGCCATAAGACATATCTGTGTCGGTGCGACGTAAAGCCAATAGCAAAAAAAAACAAAAAAAAAAAACCCTATGTAGATCACAAACATCAACCCTCAAGCCTGGGACACACTTGCCACAAGGATCGCTTGCTATGTTGCTGATCCATCTCTACTGCTGTTGCACTGTTTGAGTAAGAGTTTAACAGGCATGAAGAGTCTAAACAACAAATATGCATAGTCTGTTTAATGCAGCCTTGTCCTCTCAATTCATCAAGTTCAGTCTGTGTGGACACATGTTTTATGCTAGAATTCACTTGATCGATCATTGGAAGTTCAAGTGCAAGCAGTATTGAGTGCTAGTGAATTGAATACGCAGGAGAAATTGTATACCTGGAAATGAGTAACAGTAGATAACGAGTTACGATACCATAATTAAGTACAATGCCTTAGTTGACAAGACCTACTGTTTACAGTGCACTATATCTTCTGATATCGGCCATTACAATGACTTTCTTTGACCTGCCTCTGTCTCATCCTTGGCTTTGACAATTTGAAAGTGACTGAGGTATGAGCAATGCTAGTAATGCCATTCCTTATGCAGCCAGTGCATGTTATGGTGTGAAAATGTTGCTCATTGAGTTGGCTGGTGCATAACTTTCAGTGGACCTGACAGACTGATATATAATAGCAACTTCTGGCTCAGCAATGGCAGTAACAGTAAATTACTCCACTCCTCATTTCTCTAGTATGCCTCTTCTGTGAGGCCTAGGCCATCTGTGACAACTGTTGGCAGAGCTGTTGCGGTTCCAACCAACCTTTGTGCTGGAGCCTCAACATACAACTGAATGCAAGATTCCAGTAATGGACATACCAATGTTAAACACAAGTGTTTATAGCTGAGCAAGTTAAAAAATCTGATATACCTTAGTATGCTACCATGTCTTGCCAAAGATCTTCTACATGTTTGTTCTACTGTCATACATGATCATTAAAGTTAAAGGTACTAACTCAAGTCCTGGATTTTGCTTGGAAATACCACTTAACTGCAAGTAAAGTACTCCCTCTAGGAATAACATGGCAAAAATCTCATTATTGAGCGTGAGCATGCGACTTTCATGATACTTAAAATAGGCTTTCAGCTGTTAGTTTATGTTGAGTACATCTCATAGTACCTTCCAAGGAGATATTACAGCATCGGATGCAAAATCTGAAGCTGTGGATTTTGTTCTCATCAGAGTCTATTTGACCATTTTTGCTCATCTAACATCTGTAATAGAAAGGAACAAACCGGTGACAAATGAAGTCATATATAGAAAGATAGAAACATAAACAGGAACACAATAGGATGAACACAGTGGTAGGTCAGCAGCAGAAAAGGGAAGCAATAGAAAAGGAGACAAGACAAACGTGAGAAAAGGAAAATCTCCACTTGGTCATCTTCAAATACAGTAGATTTGCTCTCTCCTCATCAGTCCCAATTCTTCTACATCCATTGTTCTCAGCCCCTGACAAGCTTGTTTCTGCTTCTTGCTTTATCAAGAGAGCAGGCTTCAGCACACACTGTGGGGCCATTTTGTCAGATCTTCAGTTTTGAAATAGGAAGTTTGGGAAGTGTGGGATAAGAAGTGAGCTGGAGAACACAGGAAAAGGGGAGAGATAAAAAGATAAACACGGAGAACAAGTACAATAGGAGAAAAGGAACCTAGCAGATCAATATAAGTAATAGAAAAAATCTAGTGGCGAATCAAGTCATATACAGACAGGAACATGGATAGGAACACATAATAGGATGAACACACTGACATGTCAGTATTAGAAGAGGAAGCAATGGAAGTGAGAAAATGAGATAAGTGAATGTTAGGTATTGGAAGATCCTAAAAGAACAAAGGGCATGTCAAAAAGTTTGATAGAATACTTCTTCCTTTATTTTCAGGCACAATGCATCGTTCAACAAGTGATGTGGATCTCAACCGATATAATATTGATGGCATGATGAACAACCAAGATGCCATCAAAGATGACAAGAAGAAACGTGGACGATCTCCTTTCAGGTAAATAAAAAGCTATTTATTTATTTATTCATTCATTCATTCATTCATTCATTTATTTATTTATTTATTTATTTATTTATTTATTTATTTATTTATTTATTTATTTATTTATTTATTTTTAAGACTCTAGGCCCTCTCTTACATCGTTCTATTCTTACAAATTATAAGATGATGTTGATGATGACAGAAGTGGAAGAGGAGCTTTCAATATACAATGCACAGTGGGCAGAAAAAAAGGGAAAAAGAATAACATATTAATTTAATTCTGTATGAAACTAGATGACTGTGAGAAATGATGATTCTAACAATAGTATAAAAATAAACAAGTAGTTTATAAAATATTATGCACCATTGGTTCTAGAGTTACATAGAAAACTAATGATCTACAGGACTTAGTGCCTCATAATACAAGTATGAATGAATGATAATACTTCAGTATTGTGGTATTCATTATCAGTCACTCATGCTTTCATACAACCTGGCTCCACACTTAGGAAGAAATTTCATTTAAAGGAGGCTGATGTTTAATTCCTAACTTTCAATGGGAGAGAATTCCATAGCCTCGTACCAGACACAAGTAATGAATGATTGCACACTGATGTATGACATACGGATGTAGTAAGCAAGCAGTTGGACTGAGTGTAATGATTCATGAGTAGAAGAGAGCTAGCTAAGATCTGAGAAAAGATACTGTGGGGTTGCTCCATTCAAAAGTTGGGAAATGAGTGTAGCAATGTGCAAATATCCCATGTGCTTAAGCTTTAATCAGCCTAGTATCCTATAATATGGGGCAACATGAGTGGTATATTTTAATGTAATAATAAAATGGATGCAAGAGTTCATTGCCTTCTGCAGTTTCTTGGTTTGTTCCTTGGTAGCATTAACTAATATAACAACGCAATAGTTGAGCGTAGGTAACACAAGTGTTGGAATTGATCTTGTTTTCATATTGTATGATAAAAGTGACTGGTGAATTATTAGTGGGTGAAGAGAAGCAAATTCTTTCCTGCAAGTGTCAGTTATTTGTTAATTTCGGTATAAAGTTTCATTTATAATGTTCTCAAGGCTTTTCACAGATTTTTGCAATGGTATTACCAAACTATTGATCATGAGTGGGGATGGAGATCTTTCGTTTAGTATAGCTATAGTCCTTGCCTGCAATATAATTACAGCCTGTGTCTTCACTGGGTTAATTAAGAGAAAGTTTTCACTGGCATATGAGTTGATTAGGTTTATATTACTATTCATTTGCTGAGCGGCATTTTCAATATCTTGAATTTTATGGTAGCTATAGATTTGTAGGTCGTTTGCATACAGGTAGAGTTATTAACAATACCATTAATATGTATGTGTATGTTCAGTCTTCAGCCCTAAGGCTGGTTGGATCCTCAACAGCTCTGCCATCAGCTGTCTTTGATGGCCTAGGCATTACTGAAGAGGCGTACTAGGGAAATGAGGAGTGAGGTAGTTTCCCGTTGCTTTCCTCACCAAGCCAGAAGTTGCTATTACATATCAGTCTGACAATCCCACTGAAATTCATGCACCAACTGACCCTATGAGTACCGAGCTTGATAGCTGCAGTCGCTTAAGTGCGGCCAGTATCCAGTAATCGGGAGATAGTGGGTTCGAGCCCCACTGTCGGCAGCCCTGAAGATGGTTTTCCGTGGTTTCCCATTTTCACACCAGGCAAATGCCGGGGCTGTACCTTAATTAAGGCCACGGCCGCTTCCTTCCCATTCCTAGGCCTTCCCTACCCCATCGTCGCCATAAGACATATCTTTGTCGGTGCGACGTAAAGCAAATAGCAAAAAAAATAAATAAATAAAAAAATGACCCTATGAGCAACATTTTCACACGATTATAGCAGGGACTGGCTGCAGAAGGAATGGCATTACTAGCATCGCTCATACCTCAGTCACTTTCATATTGCCAAAGCCAAGGATAAGACAGACACAGATCAGTGAAAGTAACAAAATTGCTGTAGCCCATACCAGAAGACATAGTGCACTGTAAACACTAGGTCCTGCCAGTAGAGGCATAACCATTAATATAATGAATAAATAACAGAGATCCAATTACAGAGCTCTGTTGGATGCCTGTAGTTTTACTCTTCCACTCTGACATTTAATTGTTCACTACAGGTTGACATTAGTTGATGAGGTATGAGAACAATCGTACTGCAGTGGAACTGAGATGAAGTCCTTGCAACTTGGCTAACAGGATGTAAATTAATATTAACAGTTTCAAATGCACTGCTGAAGTCTAGGAGAGTAGAAGTGTCAATATCCTTTTGTCCATAGCTTTTCTGATGTCATCTCTAATTTTAACTAGGTCTGTTGCAGTGCTGTGTCCTTTCTTTGTTGTATGTACACCATCCTAGTCCTAACTCTTGTAAAACCTTCAGTTATTATTGTTATTATATTTGAATTATCTTTTATTACATTTTAAGTACGACTATACCATGTAAATATGTATTGTATATTTGTCTAACCTCAAAATCTGTGTAGTCGAAAACTGTAGAAAACTCTGTAATATTGGTATGTTGGGTATAATCCCCTGTCATTCTGATACATGTGGGGGTTTCTGGAAACTTACTGTAATGATTTATTATCTGGACTAGCTGATCCTTCGCAACTCTTAATTTACAGCCAACGGCTGATATGTTGGTATCCATATTATCAATGAACATTGTTTTTCTCACTGACTACCCCTACTGTAGCCGGCCCCGTGGTGTAGGGATAGCGTTCCTGCCTCTTACCCTGAGGCCCCGGGTTCGATTCCCGGCCAGGTCAAGGACTTTTACCTGGACCTGAGGGCTGGTTCGAGGTCCACTCAGCCTACGTGATTAGAAATGAGGAGCTATCTGACGGTGAGATAGCGGCCCCGGTCTAGAAAGCCAAGAATAACGGCCAAGAGGATTCGTTGTGCTGACCACACAACACCTCGCAATCTGCAGGCCTTCGGGTTGAGCAGTGGTCGCTTGGTAGGCCAAGGCCCTTCAAGGGCTGTAGTGCAATGGGGTTTATCCCTACTGTACTATATCAATATTATTTCTTAGTAATTACAATTTAATTACAAATCAGATACCTGATTTATGGCTTGAGGTAGTGCTGTGACTGATGATGCCTTCAATGAAGGGCGAAACATGTCTCAAGATAAATTCCTATTTGTTTAAAATTTTAATGTATTGAATAGGTGATAATATAAACCAATTAGCATCCTACATACCACTTAGTCGAACAGCTCGTCTTCTCTCTCCCAATTCTTCCCAGGCCAAACTTTGCAACATTTTTGTAACACTACTCTTTTGTTGGAAATCACCCAGAACAAGTCAAGCTGCTTTTTTTTTTTGGATTTTTTCCAGTTCTTGAATCAAGTAATCCTAGTGAGGGTCCCATACACTGGAACCATACTCTAGTTGGGGTCTTACCAGAGACTTATTTGCCCTCTCCTTTACATCCTTACTACAACCCCTAAAAACACCCTCTTAACCATGTGCAGAGATCTGCACCCTTTATTTACAATCCCATTTATGTGATTACCCCAATGAGGATCTTTCCTTATATTAACACCTGGATACTTACAATGATCCCCAAAAGGAACTTTCACCCCATCAATGCAGTAATTAAAACTGAGAGGACTTTTCTTATTTGTGAAACTCACAACCTTTTAACCCCGTTTATCAACATACCATTGCCTGCTGTCCATCTCGCAACATTATCGAGGTCATGTTGCAGTTGCTCACAATCTTGCAACTTATTTATTACTATATACAGAATAACATCATCCGCAAAAAGCCTTACCTCTGATTCCACTTCTTTACTCATATCATTTATATATACATAAGAAAACATAAAGGTCCAATAACACTGCCTTGAAGAATTCCCCTCTTAATTATTACAGGGTCAGATAAAGCTTCGCCTACTCTAATTCTCTGAGATCTATTTTCTAGAAATATAGCAATCCATTTCAGTTACTCTTTTGTCTAGTCCAATTGCACTCATTTTTGCCAGTAGTCTCCCATGATCCACCCTATCAAATGCTGTAGACAGGTCAATCGTGATACAGTCCTTTTGACCTCCTGAATCCAAGATATCTGCTATATCTTGCTGGAATCCTACAAGTTGAGCTTCAGTGGAATAACCTTTCCTAAAACCAAACTGCCTTCTATCGAACCAGCTATAAATTTTGCAAACATGTCTAATATAATCAGAAAGAATGCCTTCCCAAAGCTTAAATGCAATGCATGTCAAACTGACTGGCCTGTAATTTTCATCTTTATGTCTATCACCCTTTCCTTTATACACAGGGGCTACGATAGCAATTCTCCATTCATTTGGTATAGCTCCATCAACCAAACAATAATCAAATAAGTACTTCAGATATGGTACTATATCCCAACTCATTGTCTTTAGCATATCCCCAGAAATCTTATCAATTCCACACAATGCCAGTTAATGAGAGAATTGTTGGCAACAGTTATCCTCTAATTATTGCAGAACAATCGTTGGCCAGTCCAGTTGAACGAGAACCCTTTCACATGAGGAAGCTATTGCCATGCCAGTAGATTATGAGAAATGGCATAGTGCGCAGAATCTGTAGCATCCCATGAGGAATTAAATTTATTTTGTAATTATATATGCCAGGAATTTATTGCTGAGTCATGCAAAGTTTTGATCTCCATCACACCAAATCCTTGAATGTTAATTTTATTGGTATTTCATAAAGTGCCGCTTGACAAGCATTTTTGTCTTTGTACAGGTCTTCGTGCTGGTCCCGCAAACATCATCGATCCCTATAGGTTACAGCTCAATGAATTTTGCGTTAATATCATCACCCTACTTTTGAGCCATAATTATGCACATAGCTTACAAATAATTTTAAAATTAATTTAAATTCTCAAAACCACGCAGGCGGCTGTGACTCTCGGCTGACACTAGTGAACTGGCACCAAATAAATATACAGCTACTGGCCTGTCATGTTCACACAGTGCCAACTGTTCCGACAATCCTGAGATCCGGGTGGTGATTGTTGCAGCTAGGCCCAGTTGGTTGTGCCAACTGTCTTCTGACAATTGTCTCATCAACTGGCATCGTGTGAACTAGGCATTAGTGAGAGCCAAAAATTTGGATACAGAATGAAAATGTGATATGGCTTTTGCAGGAGACTTCTTTGGAATAGGAATGATGAAGGCATCTTTTCATTTAGGTAGAAAATAAACAGTGACAAGACAGGCATTTAATATATTTGTTATTATTGACAAAATAATATCAACAATATTAGTGATGTTAGGAGATAGGACTGTCATTGGTTCCCACAACTGGAGACTTAGTATCTCCTTCCTTACTTCATACTCTGAATATGGAACTTGGGCAATCTGAAGGCTGTTGCCTTAGCAAACAATTATGGTATTTTCACTGATTGTTGTTCTATATTTAGGACTTCCCTAGCAAAGTGATTGTTTAGCTCATTGAGAGGGGGTTTTGGACCTTCATGACACTCATGAAGTTTACCAGTACCTAATAAGTGGAATCATTTGCATTTCCACCTAAATGTCAGAAATATTGACATTTCTTGTTATGGATCTGTTGCTGAGAGTTTGGTATTTTTCTTATGTATTTGGCAATGAGGTTTGCTTTTAATGTTAATTCAGATGGTCATCATTGATTTTAGTTCAATTATCATACAATGGGAAGCTTGCTTTCTCTTGTCTGTCAGATTTATATTATATCATTCACTGTCAAATGCAAAGTGTTTTAGTTACTGCCGATCAATGTTTTTTAAATCTCTGTAAATCTTGTATTTTGGTCAGAATGTAGGGCACATGGCGAGGAAACTAAGTAAATAAGTTCATGCATAGGAATGTCAGGGACTGGTGTTTGGCCATGTTTGAGGATTTTTTGTGGATTGTTTGTTATCATGAGGTCAATCAAAGTTTCTGAGGTTGAGGTACAAACTTGATTAGTTGGTACAAGAGGCAGTATGAGATACGAAAGTGTTCCGTAATTTTACTTTATGAGTGATCTGTGTTAGTGATTAATGTTAAAGTCACCAAAAACAAGTATATATGTGTGTGTAAAGTGTTGTAAGTGAAAGTCTCATTAGGCTGTCTTCTAGTTTTCGCATGTTTCCTACCCCTGCCTGAGGTGGCTACATGCTATTGCAATGACAGTGCTAATAACAATCTCTTTGAACATAAATTCAGGGTTGTGGTTTACATTTGAAGCTGACTTATGTATTATCATGCTGTTTAAATCTGGCCTACAAAACAAAACCACCCCTCTGCCCTGTCTTTGATTACGGTTGTGCGATAAATATGCTATCCCTCCAGTGTTACAATGCTAGAAGAGATGGACTTTTGCTTACAGTATCAATATGTATTTCACTCCCTTCAAAAATATTTTTCAGTACTTTAGGTGAGCCACAACAGACTGGCTGTTTATATGGGCACAATATAGCACTTGTGGAAAAGCAGGATGTTGCCCAAGTGAGAGTGCAGGGTCAGTGGGGAGGGAGAGAGTTGGGCTATTATTTTCTGGGTGCAGGTCATTGTTCAAATGAGAGAAAACATCTGACATTCTTAGCTCAGGCATAGGGAGAGAGAAAATATCATGCAGTTTCTTGGACTTCACGGTACATGCAACAGCTTCATTATCATCTCACTCATACATTTAAAGGTAATACACACTAAAATGTCCCAGTTTAGCAATATCTTAATGTTCGTTTCCCTCACACTACTTGATTAGACCATTACCTTCTGCAGGAGTGGTTGAAATATTCTCTTGCTTTGTTGAGCATGTCTTTTCTGGTGGCAGTCAAGGATTCAGCTTCTTTTTGGCTTTCCAATTAGGTCGCATTGGTGATATCTTAAAATGTTTATAATTATAGGCCTATTACCAGCAGCCTCAAAATCATCAGTAGATTTGTGCTGGTGGCCTAGTTTGTGCCATCGGTCTATACTGTCTATACTGAGTTCTATACAGAGCCTTTCCTTTATTGCTGCTGGAACCTTTTCATACATGTTTCCATTCAGGCTTTCACTCACTCCATGAAGTAGGAGGCAGTTTCGCGTACTATACTGGGATGCCTTGCCGATCTAGTCCTCTTGCCTTGAAATTTGTGCTTCAATTTCTGTGACATTCCTTTTGATATTGTTTAGCCTGCAGAGACAGAATCTCAGAAGTTTTGGAACTGTGAGACGAGCACCGACAGCACATCCTTCAGGTTGGCAGAGTTGACAACCTTTAGGGGCATTTTTGTTTCACGGCTCTTTATAGTATATTTTAAACAGTAAATTGCAGCTGAGGTTTAGATTGAAGGAAGAATCACACCTTCCAATACAATTCTTCCTTCAACCTAAACCTTAGCTGTGTTGTTTAGGGAAGAAATAAATATTATGCTAAACAGAAGAAGTAAACCTTTTTAATAACATATATATGAGCATGGTATCCATTTAACAATGAAAAATTAGCCTTCAGCTGTTCCTGCCACATTTACAAGGCAATAGCATTTTAATGAATTTATGTGCATTTTTCTCTCTGCAAAGGCTTCAGTAACTTTCTAAGGGAGAACTCTTTGACCCATAGCCATTGGTTCCCCCTTAGTTTGTCAGCCTCAGCCAAAAAGTTACATAAGGTAGCAGGATGTTCCTGACCTGACCATTTGGCTTCATATTTATTGTAATTTCCCTCGATGTCTATGTCTGTTTCTAATAATGTGACTTCAGTTTGGTGGATTAAACAGGTGGAGTATATCTTTCTTTATAGGTTTTTCTCTCGGAAGAGGGACGCCAGTAACGATCGTCTAAAGAAGGCGAAAACCCCTGAACCACACATGATGGATGGTGATGTATCACCAGAGAGGAGGCAGCCCCTGGGGTTGGGAAGATCTAACACGCTCCATCCACGTACTGCTCAAGTTCGAGTTTCTACAGTAAGGATGCATGCCTTACTTACATTGTAACTGTTCACTTCTGTGAATACTTCAAAATGAATCTATATGTTATTTAATTTTTATGTTGCAGACAGATTTGAAAATTGTACCTCCATCTGTTCCTGATAGGACTCCAAAACCTTTATCTACTATGACAACACTGACAGTGTCTGGTGTAGAATCAATTGGAAATGAAATTTTTGATGCTGAATGTTTGAAACTGATTAACGAGTATTTCTATGGAGTACGAATCTTCCCTGGACAAGATCCAACCCATGTATATGTTGGGTGGGTCACAACACAGTATCATCTTCACCATAAGGACTTCAACCAGAGTCGAGTACGCAAAGCTTCAGTCATGATCGTAGACGATTACGACAGACTTGTAGAATGGTAAGAAAGAATGTTGAGAATGTGTGTTGAGTGTTTTCCATTAAGATATATTTAAATTGAAATAACTAAACAAATAATTATTCTCCCCCCTCCCTACCCCCATACATTTTCAACTGTAGGCAGAATACAGATAAGTTGGGCAAAGAAAACCTAGAAATAAAATAAACGTACTTTATCTATGTAATACATCATAAGTGGGGCAAAAGAAAATAAGAAAGTACTGATTATTCACATAATTAAGCAGGGGCGGTGCGTGGTATTGTTGCAACGTTGCACAACTCCCAATAATTTTGCACTTCATTTGTTGTCTTTTCTTCTAATGTTTTATTTTAATAAACCAAACATGTATTCGAAAACATGTTAAAATCAACCATCTTCGGTCATTCGCTGTACTAATGCTTTATAACGGAGCAACAAATGCTGCTGGCTTCGAATCAAACTTGGGGGATTTGTTTTCCTATGGCAACTCCCTAGCGGACAGCGTGGCGCAATGTATTTCAGCAGAGACGAGCCTAAGCCTGCATAGCATCAGGTAGCATGGTCGCCAGTATTGACCTCAGGGAGTTGCACGAGACTAGCAAGTCACCTACCGAGAAACAGTATAATATAATTATTAAATTAATGCTGTAATGGTCCACCTTTCAATACTATAATACCGGTATGCAATATTCTAAATTACATTAATTAGGGACTAGTTTTGGCCAGGGCTGGCCATCTTCAGCCTTAATGTAAAACACCTAATAACTCAACAAATGTACATGCACATAATTGACATAAAACAAATGAAACAAATATATACAAATTGACATTAAAAACTGGGATGAAAATATGAGTAAATTTGAAAATAACTAGGTTCTAAATTCTTGCATATTGACTGCTCATCATCGAGACTCTTTCATGTATTAATAATCACAGAACTGTTAGTTCTAACACTGCTAATCATTACTAATTCAATTGTAAATGGGAACTGGTAAATGTTGATCCCATAGTCCATCACCAAATCTATTTGAGTGGTGTTAGTCGTATGCAAGTCATTGGATGCCGCTGTAAATAACCACCAGCTGACGGAGAACTGCTAGATGGTGATTCAACATTAGTCAAATTAATAAAATGAGATGCTCTCGTGGTGCTTGTTAAATCATGCTGAAATGTTGTTGGACATTGTCAGGATGGCACATGAAGATGTGGTTAAACAGATACATTGTGTCTGGTATAAAATTTGCAATTCATTGCTGGGCCCATGAAGTTAAATTGAATAAATTAGATAAAATTAAATTAATGAATTGAATGAGAGAGTGTGTTAGATGGCATAGGTTTTATGAGACTTACCTCACAATACGGCATGTGGTGTGTGGCCTATTGTTGTGTGTGCTTCAGATAACAGTTGTGAGATTCAAATGAAAAGGAAGGGGTGGGCAAGAAGGGAGAGACAGGGCAAGGGGAGAGTGGGGCAAGGCGTGTGGTCGTGGAGGAGAGGGGAGGAGAAGGTCATGAAGGAGAGGGGGGAGGGTAAGGGGGTGGATTAGGGCGGGGCTGAAGGATGTGGGAAAAAGATGGCTGCTGAGGAAGGGTGCTGTGAAGTTTATGAAAAACTGAATTATGAACTTGTTGGTTTGACGCTTCTGAAAATGGGAATTAGAAGGTCATAAAGGATATTTGGCTTTTCTGAAATTTCATTGAGATTATGATTATGGTTGAAGTATTGATCTAAATGTATGAAGCAGCTTTCGGTAATGTTAAGGAGGGGTCCTTTGTTGATGATTTTGAGAATTTGCATATCTTGTTTTATGTCTGTGAATTTGTGATTATAGTCATGCATATGCTGTCCTACAGCTGAAAATTTATTGTATTTCAGGGCACTGACGTCTTCCGAGTACCTTATATTAAAGTTTCTCCCGGTCTGTCCAACGTAAGAAGAAATATAACTGTTGCAAATGATCCTGTATACTTCTGATTTTGAATAACTATTGAACTTGTTTATGGATGTGGCATTATGTAAGACTTGTGTGTTCCTATTGTTTGTTTTGAAAACTACTTTTACATCATGCTTTTTAAAGATGTTGGGGACTTGGTAGATTTATTCGTTGAAGGTAAAAATAGAAAGGGAGGAGTTGTTTTTCTGATCTTTTTACAAGATGGTAGAATCAGTAAAAATGAAAAATAATCAATAAAAAATAACAAATCAATAAATATAAATACTGCCCTTCTATCACCTTGAAAAAAGATAAGATAAACAAATCCTCCCTTACTATCTTTATCTTCAACAAACAAATCTACCAAGTCACCAACATGTTTAAAAAACAGGATGTAAAAATAGTTTTCAAAACAAACAATAGGAACACACAAGTCTTACATAATGCCACATCCATAAACAAGTTCAATAACTATTCAATGTGAGGAGTATACAGGATCATTTGCAACAGTTGTAATTCTTCTTACATTGGGCAGACCGGGAGAAACTTTAATATAAGGTACTTGGAACACATCAGTGCCCTGAAATACAATAAATTTTCAGCTGTAGGACAGCATATGCATGACTATAATCACAAATTCACAGACATTAAACAAGATATGGAAATTCTCAAAATCATCAACAAAGGACCCCTCCTTAACATTACCGAAAGCTGCTTCATACATTTACACAATACTTCAATCCAAATCATAATCTCAATGAAATTTCAGAAAAGCCAAATATCCTTTTTGACCTTCTAATTCCCATTTTCAGAAACGTCAAACCAACAAGACATAATTCAGTTTTTCATAAAATTCACAGCACCTTTCCTCAGCAGCCATCTTTTTTCCCCACATCCTTCAGCCCTGCCTTAATCCCACCTTCCCCTCCCCTTCTCCTTCACGACCTTCCCCTCCGCTCTCCTCCATGACCTCACGCCTTGCCCCACTCCTCTCCCCTTGCCCCATCTCTCCCTCCTTGCCTGCCCCTTTCTTTTCATTTGAATCTCACAACAGTTAGTCTGAAGCACACACAATAGGCCACACACCACATACCGTATTGAGAGGTAAGTCTCATAAAACCTATGCCATCTAAGTAACACTCTCTCTCATTCAATTCATTAATTTTTTTAATTATCTATAATGTATGTATGTATGTATGTATGTATGTATGTATGTATGTATGTATGTATGTATGTATGTATGTATGTATGTATGTATGTATGTATGTATGTATGTATGTATGTATGTATTCAGGTTAACTTCATGGGCCCAGCAATGAGTTGCAAATTTTATGCCAGACACAATGTATCTGTTTAACCACATCTTCATGTGCTGTCCTGACAATGTCCAACATCATTTCAGCATGATTTAACAACCGCCACGAAAGCATCTCATTTGATTACTTTGATTGATGTTGAATCACCATCTAGCAGTACTCCGTGGTTATTTATAGTGGCATCCAATGACTTGCATACGACTAACACCATTCAAATAGATTTGGTGGTGGACTACGGGATCAACATTTACCAGTTTCCGTTTACAATTGAATTAGTGATGATTAGCAGTGTTAGAACTATCAGTTCTGTGGATATTAATACATGAAAGAGTCTCGATGATGAGCATGCTCAAGATGCAAGAATTTAGAACCTAGTTATTTTTCAAATTTACTCATAATTTCATCCCAGTTTTTAATGTCAATTTGTATATGTTTCATTTTGTTTTATGTCAATTATGTGCATGTAAATTTGTTGAGTTATTGGATGTTTTACATTAAGGCTGAAGATGGCCAGCCCCAGCTGAAACTAGTCCCTAATTAATGTAATTTAGAATATTGCATGACCCTCCGCAGCTCAGACGGCAGCGCGTCGGCCTCTCACCACTGGATACCATGGTTCAAATCTCGGTCACTCCATGTGAGATTTGTGCTGGGCAAAGCAGAGGCGAGACTGGTTTTTCTGCGGGTACTCTGGTTTTCCCTGTCATCTTTCATTCCAGCAACACTCTCCATTCTCATTTCATAGCATCTGTCAGTCATTAATAAATCACTTTGGGAGTGGTGACCCCATCGTACTAATAGCCTATAACTGCTTCATTCATTACATCCCTGACCCAGTCATTGACTGGAAAACAGGTTGTAGGTTTTCATTTTCAGAATATTGCATATTATAGTATTGAAAGGTGGACCATTACGACATTAATTTAATAATTATATTGTAATTACAATTCGATACGTATCAGAACCATGAAGTTTATATCCTATGATACCAAGAAACAGTTCAAAATGTCCCCGTTAGATTGCGCCACACTGCGGAGATTACTTCATTCCTACTTTCTCTCCTCTCGCAAAGGTAATTCATTTCCATTTCTTAAATTTACAATTTTCATTTATGTTGCACCGACGCAGATAGCTCTTACGGTGATGATGGGATAGGAAAGGGCTAGGAGTTTGAAGGAAGCGACTGTGGCTTTAATTAAGGCACAGCCACAGCATTTGCCTTTTGTGAAAATGGGAAACCGCGGAAAACCATTTTCAGGGCTTCCGACAGTGATGTTCAAACCCACTATACCCCAAATGCAAGCTCACAGCTACGCGATCCTAATCGCATGGCCAACTTGCTGGGTAATTTCTTTACCACACCATACCAGACCACCCACAATATTACCAACATCTTGCATCAATGAAAAACAGGATGGCAAATTTTAAATTCAAGTGAGGCAGAAGTAACTGTGCCAGGCTGAGTGGCTCAGACGGTTGAGGCGCTGGCCTTTTGACCCCAACGTAACAGGTTCGATCCTGGCTCAGTCTGGTGGTATTTCAAGGTGCTCAAATACGTCATCCTCGTGTCACTAGATTTACTGGCATGTAAAAGGACTCTGGCACCTTGGCGTCTCCGAAAACTGTTAAAATTCATTAGTGGGACATAAAGCCAATAATATTATTATTAAGAGTAACTGTATTTACAGTGTATAATTAGCCTCTTATTTCCTGGGTTATAATTGCCAGATATATTACTGTTTTAGTAGGATTTATTTCATTACTTAACGATAAGAGTTTCTTGTTATTTCTGTAAGCTATAAAAATGTGACACTGAAAATGTTGGTGCAACACCCAGCTTCAGATACCACCAGCCGCCACTGTAATTAAGTACTCTGTATCATATGACTGATGGCAGCAGCCAGAGGATTGAGGATTAGAGATAGTTGGAAAGTGCTATCGTATATTGAAATATGAGCCTGTTCTGGACTTATAGAGTAGTGCACAATCTTAGAGTTTCTCAGCTCAGCCTAACAGATGCTAGAAGACTGTTGATTATTTGACACTCGAACATTAATCTGACCAGCATTGTGCTATTAAGAAAGTATATAAACTGAAATAAATTTTTACGTTGATTGATTATACAGATATTCATTCATAGGTTCATTGTTGGATGCACTAGTGAGAGAGAGCTCTGTATTATCATAGTGATTAAGTAATTATTACGTATTGAAATTTAGTTGAGAGAGAGAATATGCCTTTCCTGACGTCAGCCTCATCAGAGGAATTAAGAGATGAAAGTATATGATTTTCCACCTGTTCAATACAAATTCAAATGTGATATACAAGGAAATGTCACATTTTATTCGTAAATATTAGGGACCGGTTTCGGCATGTCTATGCCATCATCAGCCTAAAGTTAGATACACAAGGACACAAGTAAATTACACATGTCAATACACAAATTAGTAACACTGTTACTAATTTTATTTACATGAGTATTTTTACGTGATAGAACGTCTTAAATTTTAATACTATAGGAATGTCAATACCCCAAATTTTTATTAGGTATATAAGCTGTTCAGACAGAAGTGTTTTAAAAGACATCTTTTGTTATTTAACACACAATTGTAACACAAAACATCACTAGGTAATAGATATCACAGAATTGTAAATAGATCATTTTACCTTTATCGTAAATTTTATAAGAGGTATAATTGAGAGTTTTTATACATTCAAAATTTTGTATATATCAACGCTATTATGAATTGCCAATATGTTAGAAAGTTTATTTGTGTATTGACATGTGTAATTTACTTGTGTCCTTGTGTATCTAACTTTAGGCTGATGATGGCATAGACATGCCAAAACCAGTCCCTAATATTTATGAATAAAATGTGACATTTCATTGTATATCACATTTGAATTTGTATTGAACAGGTGGAAAATCATATACTTTCATCTCTTAATTGTAAATCTTTTTTCAATACGGACCAATTATGAAGTTTTTAACACTTATCAGAGGAGTGAATGAGATTAAATGAATGACGTGATATATGATAGTAGGAAGGAAGAGGGTGCTGGCACATAGCTTATTCCTGTCGAATAGCACCAAGGGGTCTGCTCAAGACCTAACATCTCCATTCGACGGATGAATCACCATCAACAGCGTCATATGCTCTCACTCCATATGAACACCGTGGAGAGGTTCAGAATTTAATCGAGGCTTTTGGCACACCATCTAATGATTAGAAGTAGTATACCACCACCTTCTCTACCCTGCCGGTCAATGTTTGGATGGCGAATTTTTTTTGACCAATGTCACTAGTGATAACAAACGGCAAAATTTCCAAAGCTATCAACTTCCTAAAGGAATGTTTGAAACTAAGTTTAGGTATTGAATAGGTGGTCAAATAATTAATTATCATCCTGCAATGTGACTTGAATCGGCTAATCACGGCGTCAGACCATTTAGATTTCAACGCCTTGGTGATCATGTCCACCATACGGGCTATTTAACCCTTATACTGCTACGACTGAGATATCTCGTTGGAAACTTTAGCTAAATTTCTGAAAAGGAAATTGATACCTTCGGAGTTTCCATTGGCTTTCAAACATGAGTGGCAGCAAGCTAAATCTTTTAGGAACATAATGCACCATAAGTCAAAATGCACACCGCATTTTACTGCTATCTGCGGTTAATTATCTGAAATAATGCACTCAGCTCGGTATGCAGACTAGATTGGCAGTCCCGAAAAATACCTACACCCAGAGCTTGTAAAAAGCCTTCAAGTAGCAGACGGCAAGTGCTTTCAGAGTTCAAGCTTATAAAATCTGTGAATACTCTTGAATAGGAAGATGAGTACTCAGATATCAGTGATTGAATATTGAACTTTGATAGGATGGTGTATTTTTGGCTGTAATAGACAATCTTGATTATCTCTGTCCTTAATTTTTGTGCAAAAAGAAAATAATAAAACTGAAAAGTATTCTAGAATTATTTTGCCAGTTCAGATGACATTTCTTATTATTTTAGCCCACTTTTCAGATATTTAATATATATTTTTTACATTATATTTTTTAAATTCAGCACGGATGGTTCTGATCGTTGCTCAACATATTAGCAGTGAAAAGGTTAAAGACTTTAACTATCATGAAGAAAATTTTTGTTATATTGTTTGATCATGTATACTCCGCACGGCCTTACTTCTAAATTGAAGTTTCGCAAAACAAATAAGCATCGCCTTTCCTCTGTTGCCAGCGCACAGCTGATACAATATGACCATGGTAAACAGCCCTTGTAAAATGTAATACCGTACTCAGAAAAACTTATGAATATGGATTGAAAACATATTCACAAAAACTACACTTACTAACAACATCTGACACTAATAAGAGAATATATTATTAAGAATAAAAAAGAATGAGGAAATACCACATTACTCACCGCTAATGGCTGGCAGAGAAAGGAGGTAATGGCCTACAAAGAGAACACCACTGATCTCAGAGTCACTGGTACTCTCCAACAATGAATCACTGTCACCCCAAAGATATTATGAAACTTTCGACGAAATTCTCCACTACATCTTCATTTTCCCATGCCTCACTTATTAATCCTTGTGTACTGTGCACAACTTTCCTCCAGTCATCGACACTGACATTCGCCACAGCTTCGGCTAACAGGTTTTCCACCTCGGATACAGTAAACCACTTATTTTTGGTTGCAATATAACCCTTAATCTGAAACCAAATTTTCTCTATTGCGTTGAAATGGCAATGATAAGTTGGAAGTCGAATAACTTTATATCCATGACACCTTACAATTTCGCCCACAACATACACTGGAAATTGTAGCTTGTTTTCTTTCACAAGCCGCAATAGTTCACTTTTCTTCATGTCATCCCACACAGGAATGTTGTGCCTGCTTAACCACTCACCAAGAATCGACTTCTTTTCTGCCATTTTCAGAGCTTTGTCCTGAATTATGGAATGGTAGGGGGTATTGTCCATTATTATCGTACAATTTTCAGACAGGTTATTCATTAACGTGTACTCAAACCAGTTCTGAAAATTAACACTATTCATCTCCTTGTGGTAATCGCCAGTCTTCTTACACGTCACTACATATAAACAGTTAGGTACCGGCATGTAGCACAATAATTCTTCCCTCCTCCCCTCATACCAATGGGCACTGCCATTGTACCTTCCACAGAATCATCTGCCCAGCCTTTTCCTATGGTAAGGTTTACATTGATCTATGTTTCATCTAACCACACAATCAAATAAAAATTTTCCTTCACAACGTCCCTTAAAAACCGGCAGTGCCACATCACAATATCACTTCTCTCCATTAATACTTGCCAGCCGTTTAATTTCTTGTAACGGAATTCCAGTTCCTTTACTACAACATTCAGTGAAGTCTTGCTTCTCTTAAATAGTCGCTTTTCCTCAGAGACTCGTGTAGTTTCGCAAGAGTAGGGTAGTCATAAATATGCCGACGAATGGCATCTTTCTAGAAACTGTCCAAATTCATCACTGGTTTGGTCCGATTCCTTTTCTTAACCGGCGCTTCAAACTTAGAGGATCCAGGAGATTGTTCCTCAGCATGGTATTTCTCCTTTCCAACTGCCGCTACTTTGTACTTACTTACTTTTGGTAGTGTCGGCAGTTCTCTGTACGGTTCGTGGTAAAGGAAGCAATTTAGCACCATTCTCCTTTTCTTCTCAAAGTACTCATTCACGTTGGACACAATTTCACGGGCCTGGATTTCAAGGGTGTGCCTTGTCCTACACATCTCGATTTCTTGCACTTGTCGTTCCCGAACTACACTAAGACATGGTAAACACGACGAACTAAATACACTAATACAGGACATAAATAAAACTACAGCTATTTTATACTCTGAATAATTGAACCTGTATTGTACTTAGTTATGCTATGCTAAACTATACTGTACTGTAGTAGAGAGATAAATACTAATATGAAAAGCACACTAATTACTGAAGGAAAATGTAAAAGATCGTGAACCATACCGAATACCATACTCGCTGAGCGAGACAGGTTAACCATGTGGTGAATGTAAACATTAGAGACTGGGTGAGTTGGCCGTGCGGTTAGGAGCACGCAGCTGTGAGCTCGCATCTGGGAGATAGTGGGTTCGAACCCCACTGTCGGCAGCCCTAAATATGGTTTTCCGTGGTTTCCCATTTACACACCAGGCAAATGCTGGGGCTGTACTTTAATTAAGGCTATGGCCGATTCCCTCCTAATCCTAGGCCTTTCCTGTCCCATCATCACCATAAAACCTATCTGTGTCGGTATGAAGTAAAACAAATTTGAGTATTGGGGCAAAAGTCATGGCAAATGTTTTTTTTTTTCTTCTTGAAGATACCAGTCCGGTTGGAAAATGTGACATATACAGATGAAAGGACAAGGTGTTAACTACATGTGTGGACAATGAATAGCACTGAAATATCGCAACACACTAATTTATTACAGTAGTATACAGGGCAATGTGGCCTTCCCGGTGCAAAAGAATGACAACACAGTACACATAAAGTTGACATGACAAACCTAGGCCTAAAGACCCTCAAAGTAGTCCCCTGCTACTGACACCATACGCTGCCAACGATGTGGGAGGCGCTGAATACCATCTGCCTCAGCATTTGCTGCACCATGTGTGAATCGGGTCACCTGTTGGCGTACAGCATTAGCAATGTCCTCTGGTGTTGCAAACCGCCTATCATGTAGTGGTTCCTTGATCTTTTGAATGAGATCAAAGTCACAGGGCAAAATGTCAGGAGAGTACGGTGGGTGCTCCAATTCTTCCCATCCTCAACGTTGCAGTAGCTGCTCTACACACTCTGCTTTATGTAGTTTTGCATTGTCTTGTAGGATTATTGCACTGTCCATAAGATCAGAACATTTCTCCCAAATGCCTCGTCGTACCTGTCGCACCAGGAAGTCCCTGTAGTACTGTGCGGCCACTGTTCTGCCACGTGGAACAAAGTGGCAAACAATGACACCCCTGATGTCATATGCAACGATCACCATCAATTTAACTGGGGAAGGATTCTGCCTTCTTGGTGATTCAGTATGTTGCCACTCCCGGACTTATGTTTCAGTTTCTGTTCGTATGCCCTGGCCCAAAATTCGTCGATGGTGATTATTCGTGACAAGAATTGATCGCAATCCTGTTGCCAGTGTGCAAGGTGGTCGAAGCATATTGCATAGCGCACCCATCTTTGAACTTCCGTCAGTGCATGCAGTACCCACCGCGATGAGATTTTGTGCAGTTGCAGCTCATTACACAATATCCTGTGGACGGTGCGTTCTCAATGCCACTTGCCCTCTGTAACTCCAGTAGCGTCCATCGTCTGTCTTCATCCAGAAGCTGCTCCATGATGGCACGTACCACATCGTTCTGCACACTGACAGGTTGTCCCAAACGTTGCTCATCACTGGTTGACACATGTCCTTGCTGAAACTTTCCTACCCACCGTGCTACTGTACGGTATGGTAGAGCATTATTCCCAAGGGCTTCCACTAAATCACTGTGACATTCCATTGCATTTATCCCTAGGAGAATGGCTATTTTGATGTAAGCGCGCTGCTCAACATGGGTTACTTCCATCTCGCACGACACTCACCATTTGACTGATTTCACAGCCCTCACTGCGCTACTACCAGCTATCACAGAGCCATCTGTTGTTCTGCGTACACACTATGCCTGCAGAACTTCCACACGAAACATATACATTTGTGATCCGTTCACATAACTACAAGAAAAAAAATGTCCATGACTTTTGTCCCAATCCTCGTAGCAAAAAAAATAAAAAATAAAAATAAACATTAGAGTTGGCAACTAGTATTCGAGATTGTACTCTATCGATATAAATCAATATGAATGGCAGTTTGGAATTGGTTGGATGTCTATGCTTCAGCGCATAACCTCCAGACAGAGCCAAAATCTGCTGAAATGTAAATTTAGAAGTAGAGCCATGTGGACAATAATTGGTATTCTTTTGTTTGTGTGTTGCCATTCCTGCTAGTAAAGTGATCCTCCAGTCATCTTGCTTCTCTCCTGAATCCTATCCTCCAATCCTGCCTTCTCTTTCTTTTTTCATTTTGGTCACCCTTGTAAATTTTGTTTTTAAAAAAAAGGAATTCAAGAGAATATAATTTTGCTGGTGAAATAGTTAAAAGTCATTGTATTGTTTTTGATTATTGCTGCTCTTTGTATAGTGTAGTTGAGAAAACAAAAATAATAATCGGCTGATTCCTGTATTCCGATAACTTATTTGTAGTTCTGAACAGGTAGTTCAAGTCTCTGGCGTAATTTATACTCTGCACCCTCAATCTTAGAACATTTAAGGGCAGTTTTAATTTCTCTTAGCTTTAACGAATAAATAGGGAAAACTTTCTAATAAGGGTTAAGTTTTAAGTACATTTCTCATGCTTCAGTTAACCAATTATAATTAGGATACCTACATCTAAATGCATTTCAGAATATTTGTAGTTATTTTATTAGTAATTATCATGCTTTTATTATTATTGTGCTATATTTATGTATTGAGAGAAAAATCTCTCTAGGTATTTAGCTGTTACTAGAATTGTTTTGTTTCAGTTAACCTGTTGTAATTAGCAAGGGCGCCCATACACTGCGCCAAGGTGGGGCTGCCCCCTCCTGCCCCTAGCTCTCAGGGAAAGGCAAAAATCGAATGTAGTCAGGTGTTTTCCTTTCAAGAAAATGATTTAAAAGTTAGTATTACGTAGGAGTGGTAATACCGTCTCCCACCAACAGGCAGGGTATACCGTGGATTATTCTACGGCAGAATACAAGTCGCCATTTATCTTCCAAAATATTACAAATACTACGTATCCTCAGGTCTAGGCACCCCCCTACAAACTGTCATATGGGCGCCCATGGTAATTAGGATAGGTTTAACTGCAGTTTGGAATTGTAGCATAGCTAGATGTATTAGATAGTATCTTTCTTGCCTTTTCTGTTTGAAAGTGACAATAATAATAATAATAATAATAATAATAATAATATAATTTTTATTTTATTTGACATTTTCTGGCCCACATTGAACCACTAATCAATCATACAAAGGATTTCTTGATTTCCTATCAGCCCAATATTTTTTCTTTCTGAGAGGTGCTGCCTTCCATTGTTCTGTTGAAAATACCCTCCCATTAGACCTTTTATTGATTGGTCTGTAGCCTGGTGTGTGTGTCTTGAAGTGTCTTAATTTTTTCTGTTTTGTTTTTGTGATCGTCTATTGTTATTTGTAGTTGTTTAACATCTTCCTTAATTTCATATAATCTTGGTCTTGCTATTCCATAATTTTTCAATTATTCTTCTGCTAATTCTGGTGCCAGGTGTTCTGATAAGATGTCCAAAGAGTGATATACATTTTTACCTAATCGTGCTCAGTACTGGTATTTCCATATAAACTGTTTGATTTGATGCTATTCTCCATTGTCCATACTTGATACTGTTTATTTATGCATGTTCTAATTATTCTTCATTCTGTCTTAAGTATTTTGTCTGTTTCAGCAGTATTAGTAGTTTTAAGAATGCTTTCACTAGCATATTTCTGGCTGTGTGACTGTTTATAATGTCTTAATTTTGCTGCTGTCAATAAGCTTTGTTTTATTGTATGTATATATGTTTTATGTTTTATTGTATAATTTTCTTTAATTTATTTATTCTGTTATGCCAAGCTGGTTTCTCATTAAGATTATAAGTTATGATTTCTCCTGAATATTTAAATTTAACAACAATTTTGATTTCCAATAATAATAATAATAATAATAATAATAATAATAATAATAATAATAATAATAATAATAATAATAATACAATTATGTATTTAGTATAACTAAAAACTTTAACATTTCTATATGTAGCCTGTTATTCCTACTATTTTATAATTAGGATACATCTAAGTAGATTAATTGCAGTGCAGTTATTTTATCAGTTAGTTTCTTACTTGCATTATTGTTGTGAAAACTTTGTGTAGTATACATTATTTCTTACCTCTGACATATGTATTCTATTCATAGAATATGCTATGCCGGGCTGAGTGACTCTGATGATTGAGGTGCTGGCCTTCTGACCCCAACTTGCAGGTTCAATCCTGGCTCATTCCGCTGGTATTTGAAGGTGCTCAAATACGTCAGCACTGTGTCAGTAGATTTACTGACACATAAAAGAACTCCTGCGGAACTAAATTCCGGTACCTTGGCATATCCGAAAACCGTAAAAGTCGTTAATGGGATGTAAAGCCAATACCATTGTTATTAGAATATGCTATTTTATTTCTGTTGATATTTCCGTATTCTTTCACATTTCTTTGAAGGTAGGAAAGAATCGCTGAGGATGGCAGGTATAAGGAGTGGGGATTAAGGAAGATTAGGGAAGAGGTAATGAATTTGTGGGAGATAATTAGGCTTGTAACGGAGGACAGGAATGAAGATAGGTCTTCCTCAATCAATGTAGAGGATATGTTAGGTAGGCAAGAGGGAGGGGAAGGAAGGGGAGAAGTTGTGGAAGACAGATGGGCTAATGTTTTGAGGGGGAAGGAAAATGAGAATTAAGGGTTTTCCTCAGGGAGTTGACTCAAGAGAAGTTAAAACAAAACAAAAAAATGAAATAGCGTATGGCTTTTAGTGCCGGGAGTGTCCGAGGATAAGTTTGGCTCGCCAGATGCAGGTCTTTTGATTTGACTCCTGCAGGCGACCTGCGTGTCGTGATGAGGATAAAATGATGATGAAGACGACACATATACCCAGCCCCCGTGCCAGCGAAATTAACCAATTAAGGTTAAAATTTCCGACCCTGTCAGGAATCGAACCTGGGGCCCCTGTGACCAAAGGCCAGCACGCTAACCATTTAGTCATGGAGCCGGACAGGAGAGGTAACAGTGAGGAACTGGTATGAGTGAGTGTGGGTAGATCAGCAGAGGGAAGATGGAGATCAGAAAAGTGTTAGAGGAGGAGATGTAAGGCAAAAGAAAAGGGAGTAATAGGAAAGGGAGACATAGAGTAGAGGGTAATAAGAGAGAGGTGAAACAGGGTAGTGAGAGAGAGAGAGAGAGAGAGAGAAAGGAGGAGGAAGTAGGTTCAGCAGGCATCAGGAAGTTAGGGGAGATGAGGAGAGGAGGGGATCTAATGAGGAGGCTGGAGTTGAGACTCTGGTCATGAGTGACTCAATTGTTAAGCATGTGGGGAAAGTGTGTGGAGAAAAGAGGACAAGGGTAGAGTGTTATCCAGGAATTAGGTTAAGGCAGATGTTGAAGAAAAGAGAAGGGAAGGAGGAGGGTAAGGAGAAGGTGGTAATTTTCCATGTTGGTACCAAACAACGTAAGGAACTAGGAATAGGTATTAACTTAGCTGGGATGTGTGGGACCTGGTTATGGTGGCATGGACGAAGTTTAGAAAGGAGAGATTGTTATCACTGCGATACACTGCTGGAGGGATACTGACTGGAGGGTGAATGGGGATTTAAATGAGACTATGGCCTTTCACTAGTTTCAGTTTTAGTGGAAAAATCGGCTTTGGTCGTTTCCTTCCCCCTGCCTCTGTACCTAAACTAGCCCACAGCTCGCCTCTTGCTTGTGTTCAGAAAAAAGGTAGAACACACCAAAGAAATGAGTAGCCCCACTATTAATGTTTTCCATCCAAAATATGGGGTGGAGGTTGGTTTTAAACTTACTCAATCTTGGACAAAATCATATTGACCTTAAAAATAAAATTCCAATGTTAATTTTATAAATGGTTCAGTGAACCCAGTAACACAATAGGATGAGGGGATGAGGGTGGGAGGGGGGTTGTGTAGATCTAAATTTTACTAAATCTTGGACAAAATCATACTTACCTTAAGAATCAAATTCCATTGTTGATTTTATGAATGGTTCAGTGAATCCATGAACACAATAGGATGAGCTGTTCCTGCTTCTAGGAATGCTCTGAAGTTAATACCTTATTTCTTATTGAAATTATGTATTATTCTGAGTATGTACAGTATATGGATATTTAACATCTTATTTTTCTTAACAGTGTCAATTATATGTAACATAATGAATAAATAAATTATATTCTGTTCTATTCTTTCTTCTCATGTTTACAACTTAATATTATATTATATTATATTATATTATATTATATTATATTATATTATATTATATTATATTATATTATATTATATTATATTATATTATATTATATATAATGTTCTAGTGTGGATCGACAGAGCTGCTACATGGTGAGAGCCGATGAACTGTACAACGAAGTGACTAATGATGCTTCAGGGAAAGGAGCTTCACAAGGAATGTTTGTTGGTTGCTTCATGGACACAGCTACAGGTTATGTGACCTTCACCTGTGAGGGCAAAGAAACAAGCCATAGATTTAAGGTAAAAATCCTCAACTGAACAACTAAAACTGAGAAATATGTTAACAGAAAGGAAAAGAATCTCTTGGGGATGGGAGGGTGGTTGTATGCTCCTAATCCATGCTCCTCATTAATTATCTTCCTGATTTTTTTTATTTAGTGGGACGTAAAGCAATTAATATTATTTATTATTTATTTTTTTATTATAATAATATTCATTCATGCACACTTGCCAAGTTTTTAGTATTAGAACTTTGCAGAGTAAACTACTTTCACATATTACAAAATCAATCTATTGTCATTCAGATGTTGAAGAAATAACTTCACAGATTTTTCATATTTTTTTTTTTTTTTTGTTGTATTCAAATTATCTTGTTGGAAACAAGTTTGTAATTATTCCATGATTTATAAGAGAATGATGAGGGTATGGTGCGTATGACCATCTAAAATATGACAGCACGTATAAAGTCACTGTTAGATTATGTTGTTGTTGAGTCATCAGTCCATAGACTGGTTTGATGCAGCGCTCCATGCCACCCTATCCTGTGCTAACCTTTTCATTTCTACGTAACTATTGCATCCTACATCTGCTCTAATCTGTTTGTCATATTCATACCTTGGTCTACCCCTACCGTTCTTACCACCTACACTTCCTTCAAAAACCAACTGAACAAGTCCTGGGTGTCTTAAGATGTGTCCTATCATTCTATCTCTTCTTCTCGTCAAATGTAACCAAATCGATCTCCTCTCACCAATTCGATTCAGTATCTCTTCATTCGTGATTCGATCTATCCATCTCACCTTCAGCATTCTTCTGTAACAGTTGAAATGATGAGGTGCATCTGACCATACCCTCATCATTTTAACGTTACATTTAAAATTTGCCTTAGTAGGTGTATTCAAGTGTTGTATATAGATACACCCTATTTTCTACAAACCTCAAGCTGGACTGTGTTCTCGTGTATTATACCTTAACAATTGTGTTACCTTCTCTGATTTGCTTTCATTGTTTTAACCTGTTACAATTTAACTTTTAACATTAGTCCTTGTATTTGCTGTCATGTGTTTTATATTTCAACTAGTCATAGTTTAACATTTGTCTTGTAGGTGCTATTATGTGTTATATATTGCTGTTTGATAAGTTGTATTTTGCTCAGTTGATTCGTTGGCTGATGATGACGCGCAATGAGTGTCGAAACTAGTACCAATCTTCTTTAATTGTTATATTGTTATATGATATATACTCACATTCATTGTATTGAAAACCATTTTCATTTTACTGTAATCCCAAGTAAATGACATAAAAGATTGATTTTCACTTTTCCTACTATTTCTGTTGTATATCTAGGTAGAATATTAAGATTGGACAAATATTAACCCTCCAAGTGCTGATTGTTTCACTCTTAAGTGCTGAACATTCTTAAGGCAGCGTGCAGATACATTTAAAAAAAATTATAATAAATACAAATTTGTAACTATATATGGAAGAAGTAGAGAATAAGATAATAGTAGAATTTTTTTCTATTTGTTTTATATTGCACCGACACAGATAGGTCTTATGGTGACAGTGGGAGAGGAAAGGCCTAGGAATGGTAAGAAAGCGGCCATGGCCTTAATTAAGGTGCAGCCCCAGCATTTGCCTGATGTGAAAATGGGAAATCACGGAAAACCATCTTCAGGGCTGCCAACAGTGGGATTCAAACCCACTATCTCCCGGATGCGAGCTCACAGCTGCGCGGCCCTAACCGCATGGCCAACTCGCTCGGTAGTAGGATGTTTTACTTGCAACTTTCCAGTAAAAGTATAATGGATAATTAGTCATTTTTTTTTTTAAATCAAAAGGTATTTCTAATTTTGATGTTGGTCACAAGCACTACATTATCTGAAATTAAGTGCCAAGATATACAAAATGTGCCAAATTTCATTACAAGCACAATGATATATAATACTATAATCTTCAATGAATAATTAAAAAGTCACAGCTAAAAAGTCTCGGAGAGAGTCTGTTGTGGTGGTTCATTAGGTCTAGATGTGCCTGGTAGGGTTAGCATGTTTGGATTGTCTACATCACTATAGTCATGGGTATCTAAATTAGGGTTTTATTCTTCCTCATTTCTAGAAGAAAAGTCATCTAATGATAAATCATCAGGAAAATCTTCTACATTACCAATGTCGTCTTCACTTTCATCATTCCCAAGCTCCTCCAATGCTTCTCTAATTGCACTTGAACCACTTAGTTCACTCATGTTTGTATTATAATAATCACTAAACTAAAATAAACAAATTAAAATAGAGTAAATCAGCCACACAATTATCACAAATCGGCTAGCAAACATTAACCTTCAAACACTCGAAGCAACCGTGCAGTTTGAGCAGACGTAAACAAAGACCAGTTCACAGCTGACAAGATCGCTGCTTACTGATTTCCTTCCCCAACCAAAGACCAACTTGCACTGTCTACCAGGTAGAGAATTTCATTTTGCATCGAGAATATTTGTAAAATCAATTGTTATACCGATTTTACGAGTTGTTATATCGATGTTACTAATCGTCTCACTGCGAGGCAATAGTACTTGAGCTGGGATCTGAACCATCTCGTAGTGAGACAATAGCACTTGGAGGGTTAAGGGATATATCTGAGAATGTGTGTGTGTGTTTTTTTTAATGAAACATATTTAATTGAACATTTTCAGATGGAGCCTGAAACAAAGTTATTCCCAGCAATTTTTGTGGAAGCCACTAGCAAAGAAATCTTACAACTGGAGCTTGGGAGAACCTCAACCACACTACCATTATCAGCTGCTGTGCTTCGAAACTCTGAACGTCATGTCATTCCCCAGGTGAATATTAGCTCTGATTTGGATCAAGGATAGCACCCAAGAACTTTATACCCAGTACGAAAACTAATCATATGGAAAGAAGTATTTCAACCCTGAGAGCAATCTTAGGTTGGAATAATATACCTAGTAATCAAATTTACACCATATCATATGTACATCATGTCAGACGTACTTATTATCCTGCATATCTGCAGTCGCTGTAATACCTGTGAATTTCCCAACATTAAACTATGGTATTAATCTTCAGCCATACTTACTGACTTCATTGGTGCAGTTTTTAGGGTTGCAGAAATGATCCTGACCAAGGTTGTTAGCATTTAAGAAAATTATAACATCTAGACAAATGTATTTTTGGTTACTTATGAATGTAAATATCTGTAAACAAGTGTTTACAAAATGGGAAAATATAATAGCATTTTATGAATATAATTATTGGAAATATAGACATTTTGGGTTTGGAGGTGGCTGCTTTTGCAACAGATAATTACTGGAGATGGCCAGGTTTGCAGCAAACTGAAAGGCATCTACAGTACAAAAATGTCTTTTACCATAACTTAGCAGAAATTACAGAAGGTCGTTCGAGATCTCTGGGGATGATGTTTGAAGGGTAATTAGCTTATGAAAAGCCATGTCTCCACCAGCAATCATGCTCAGTAGAAAAGCCAGCGTTTCTAGCTATAGCCTGATAACGTAATTTCCATTGCAGGAGACTTTTTCGCACAGGTAGCATATCTATCTTATCCCACTCCTCCTGACAGGCTTTCCAGAGGCCATTGATAGTGCATGGACGTCTACTTCCTAAGGCTCTTGTTAGGAGTCCAAGTTTACAGAAGTCCATCGGTGACCCATCGGGTACCTTCAGCAGAATGTCAGTAAAAGGAACTACATGGATTCCAGTTTCCATCTCCATTCTCTCTAAGAACAGATGAGTCGAACAAGAGGTGTGGTTTGATGCTTTATCTTAACATACCCGTACTTGATTTTTTTCACTCCCATACAGTGCTGGGATATCTGTGTTGTAAATGGATATTAAAACCTCTCACTGATAGTATATAGAGTTCATCTTTACATTATTAGCAACATGGCGAATGGTTAACTTGCCATTGTAGCAGTATCCATCAATGATCATGACACCCCTTGGAAAACGTTTCTGGCATTCCTCATACAATGTTTGATCATTTTTTGTTGTCTCTTGAGCTGTAGTAAATCAAGCAGGGTTTGTTAAAATCACTAAGGTACGCATATGCTTCGGTTAATGTCACCACATTTGTCCATCTGTCCCTTGCCAGATAGCCCTCATACAGCTTTCTTGCATTAGTGTGATGTTCCGGAATGTGACGAGGCAACACCTTGTGAACTCTGCGCTTATACCACTTCTCTAATTGCAGGTCCTTGTTGATTATGGTGTCAACTGTTGAAACAGACATCCCCAACTTACGTGCGATAGTCCTTTGGTGGGGCAGGGTTACCACCTGAGAAAAAGGCATTCACTTTCCTCACCACTTCTGGTGTATGGCTGGTGGCTAGTCATGGATTTGCCTCTTTCTTCCCGTCTGGAATTAAGCCCAGTCGGCCTTTGCATTTTTTACTCAATACAGCAATGATCCCATTCTTTGATATCTTGCACATTCCTTGGATTGTAGAATAGCTATATTTATCATTGGAAAGGGTTCTGTAGCCCTCCCAGTAAGGGTCAATCTGCTTCGGCATCATTGCAGCTAATGTCACGAAACTCTACACACACATTCTCAGTACTGACGTGAATCAACACTCCCCGTTTTGACATGCTCAAGTTGATAACAGTGCTGCCAGTGGCCTTCAAACTTGTCACCAGATATCCCAAACGACCTTCTGTAATAATATAAATAAGAACAGATAACGAAAACTTGTGTCCTCATCCCGAGGTGGTGGAGCTCTTTTCGGGCACACCCCCAATGGAGGTAGCTGCATGTACCATTTTAACCACATATCAGCCCTCCTGCCATTCTTAAATTTCTGGCAGAACCAGGAATCAAACCTGAGCCTCTGAAGACAGCAGCTAATAGTTCTAACCATTACGCTACAGATGCAGACAATTAGAACAGATGACATTTGTTAACCCTTACCACTCGTCTGTCGGGTGAGGCCATTACGATATTCCTGTTCTGGTCGCATGTCGCGGGAGACCCGACATGACATTTTATCGCCCACCGCTCGTCAGCCATCTCTTAGCCAACAAAATACACAATGATATACTGTACTGCCATCTTTTGGTTCCGTGTGGAACTTTGTAGAATCCAGATACTATTTGACAGTCAGTCAAAAATCTATTATTTAGATGGCAGTGTAGCCGTCAGCTGTCCACTCACACACACGAAAGCTCGAGCGATATTAAACAAACATGGTCGCCATGTGCTCTTCTAGTCTTATATACAGTATGTTGTATATGTCAGGCAACACACGAAACCACAGTATTTTCGCACCTCTGCTCCTAATGAATATATCTAATAGCATTTCACGATGCCTAAAAGTGAACTGACGATGGTCGGTTTGTGTACCGTAACCCAACATGTACCTGATGCTGACGGCTGGCACGTTATAAATCAACAGATCCAGATTTCAAGAAATCGCCATTTACAGTGGTTTCAGCCTACAAACTACCGCGAGGTATGAAACCAGAGACTGAATAGAGTTTTTCAATTGCTTTTTAGCGCTAATTTGTACACTGAAATTGTTAACAAAACCAATCGGTATGCGATAACGATAATAATAATAATAATAATAATAATAATAATAATAATAATAATAATAATAATAATAATAATAATAATAAATCATCAACAAATCATACCAAAAAGATGGACACTGGAGAGTAGCTTCTAATGAAACAGTCTACAAGGAAATAGAACCAGTAATGAGCTCAATCAGGAAGAAACGCATTTCATTTTTTGGACATCTAATCAGGACACCAGAGAACAGGATCATCAGTAGAATAATAGAAAAATTATGGAATAGTAAGTGCAACATTAAGTAGATTACAGAAATCAAGAAAGATGTGAATGAACTACAAATTACAGTGGAAGACCTAAGAAACAAAACCGGCAAAATCAAGAAACTCACAGACAAACAAACCAGACTGCAAATCAGAATCAACAAACAGACAATAGGAAGGGTGATTTCTGATGAAGAAAGAAGGATAAGATCAGAGAGAATGAAGAAGTACTGGGATGACAGGAAACTAAAAAATTATTTGTATAAAGTTGGCTAAAGTGGTCCAATGAAGGACATAAAATGTAAATAAATAAAAATAAAAATACAAAATTATTTGTCTTAAATTCCACATATTGCTTTTATTTGCTCCAGTATAGCTTGCTGTAAACGTATATAGCCTAACTACATCATTTAAAAGCAAGTGCTAAATCATGAAAGATGAATACAGGTCATATAAGATAAAAATTTACATTTAAAATACGAGTAGTAGAGACAACACAGATAACTTTAATTCAAGGGGTAAAGGTTAAATAGTACAGTAAATACTGTATGCATTGAATGTAATTTAACATTTTTAACATTGAAACTTGCTTGCAAAAATTACACACTAAACTCAGTTTCTAATAAATGTTCACATGTTTCTTCCTCATAATTTGAGTTATTATTATTTGTCTGATTGTTAGAATCATGAAGTCTTTGCAAAAATAAAGTTTGTCCATGTTTTACCAATCAGACCCAAAATGCTCACTTACAAGGGAATCTACTCCTGGATTCATCATCGTCCACATTTTTTTTCCTCTCTTGCAAACACAATGTTGAGCCAATACCTGTTATGTAGTGGGATTCACCCTGAACTAAGACTGAGTTGCCCCCTTTTGATTTTGTTAGTAGAAGCCCTTTGGAAGCAGAAAATTTGAAGTACCAGCTGCTTGTTGATTTGAAAATATATAGTGTGTCTGTTTTCCAGTCAATAGCTGGAACATCTTTTCCAAGATGGAAAACTATTTCATATTGGGAAGAATATTGTTATATTCTGCAGTTTGGATTAAAGTCTCTTTTCTCTTTAAATCTCTTTCAATGATATGAAAAACCCTTATTCTTCTCCCACAACCATCAGCAAAACATTTTATGATTTGAAAAGCTCTTCCCCCTCGCTATGGTAACACATGAGAAACGTTACAGCTGATGCCATACACTGAGTTTTGTGATCATCAGTCAACATTCTTGGGACCCAACGTAAACAGAGTTTCCGTATCTTAAGTGTTGAGTCACAGTTGTGTACAGAGAAGACCTTGAAATGTCTGGGATTGGTGTAGAAAGTTCACTGTTCATAAACCTCCATTTATAGTGGACAAACTCATCAACACACACAACTATGGGTACGGTAGTGACAAACATGCGTCCTTGCCCACCTTTGTCATGGATGTCTGTTCGCCCTTCTTTAAATTTCCAACACCATTCCCGCACACTACCATCACACATACAATTTTCACTGTACACTATACTCATTCTGTGATAGATTTCAGTAGTGCTACATTCTTCTGCTTGCAGAAAATGTATCACACTTCGCAACTCACACTTGGCGGGAGTATAGATCTTAGTGGCCATGTTCAATTGCCTGTATCTTGGCTATGACTGGCGCATTAGAGCTGACAGTGCCAGAGTTTGTGGAGAGGGTATTTTTCAGTTGCACATTGCACATACTTGGCTCCCAAATATCTCTTGTCTTACATGCAAGATCAAAAGTTGGAAAAAACAGCCCTTGTATTAGATAAATCTGCTATTGTTAGTTTGTTAGCTGAGGATATGCTTTTTAATTATCAGTCTCTCAATGAGCTAGCTGTATAATCAAATCTACTTAACTTCCTATGAATCTTGCCTCAGAAAGTATATGTGTGTGCTTTTGTTTGTCCATATTACTTTAAGGTGTAGTAGAAACCAAGATGATGTTTCTTAATCATATGTATAGTTAATCTATTGTTAATTTTTGGTTAAATGACCATTGATTTTCACAGTTCCCTCCAAGACTTAAAGTGCAGTGTCTGAAGCCTCATCAGTGGGCTCGTGTTCCCAACCAGTCTTTGCAAGTGCATGCTCTTAAATTGTCTGACATTCGTGGCTGGAGTATGCTGTGTGAGGATCCTGTCTCTATGCTTGCTCTCCACATTCCAGAAGAGGATCGTTGCCTTGATATATTAGAGCTGATTGAGATGGACAGGCTTCTTAGGTTTGTAATCTAACTTCAGTAATTTATTTTCTCCTCAGGAATTTCATATTATGATGTAAAAGGAAATGTATTAAATATTTATAAGGTAAATTTCAAGTATATTTGACTGAACATTACAAGAGTGTCCCACAACTGCCTATGTATGGGACAAAGTGCATAGTAGGTTGTAATATTAACATACTGCTTTTATCTATGGTATGCAATCCAGTTCATTTTATAAAGTGTGTCTACAGTATTTCCCAGTTTCTGTTAATATTAAGCATTGTCTACAGTATTAGAATTACAGTCATCATCTCCATACCGGGCGAGTTGGCCGTGCAGTTAGGGGCGCGCGGCTGTAATGTGAGCTTGAATCCAGGAGATAGTGGGTTCGAATCCCACTGTCGGCAGCCCTGAAGATGGTTTTCCATGGTTTCCCATTTTCACACCAGGCAAATGCTGGGGCTGTACCTTAATTAAGGCCACGGCCGCTTCCTTCCAACTCCTAGGCCTTTCCTGTCCCATCGTCGCCATAAAACCTATCTGTGTCAGTGCGACGTAAAGCCACTAGCAAAAAAAAAAATCATCATCTCCATGAAGGCTCTTAAGATTAGAGCAGAAATTAGAAATTAATTTGTAAACCTGAAAAATGATTGCTCTATACAACACCTGTCTTTGCTTTTTGACATAGATGAAACAGTGATCTAGGGTATCCAAGAAAATTAAGAAAAACTTATCATGTTGGAAGTTTTGATTTTATCTAATAGTTTTCCAAAGCAGAACTTGCTACAAAGAACTTCATAAAACTATTTTGGAAAAATGTTATTACAAATGGGTTGCAGGCAGACTGAAAGTAGTATTCTTGGCAATAAATTAAACATCAGAAGAATAAGTGTTATGCACACTGTACTTAACACATGGGGTTTGGTTTTGTTTTGTTTGGTTTGATACTTAACACAAAGTCAAATTTTAACCAAGAGCTGAGCTGGGTAGCTTAGGCGATAGAGTATTGACCTTTTGAGCTCAAGCTAGTGGGTTCAATCCCAGCTTAGTCTGGTGGTATTTGAAGATGCCCAGATACATCAGCCTCATATCAATAGATTTACTGGCATGTTAAGAAATTTCTGTGGGGCAAAATTCTGGCACTTCAGCATCTCTGAAAGCCATAAAAGTAGTTAGTGGGACATAAAACCAATAACTTTATTATTATTATTATTATTATTATTATTATTATTATTATTATTATTATTATTATTATTATTATTATTATTATTATTATTATTATTATTATTATTATTATTATTATTATTGATTGTTGCGTGATGGAAAGATGGGTGAATATGTGTGTGTACTTCTTATGTTGAATTCGTAAGTAATTAATTACATGCGCCATTAGAAGTTGAACTAGAATATTCCTCTGGCACCTGTAGTATTGTTTTACAACTTCATCAAATTATTTCGTTGACTTGTAGACAAATTAATTGTAGATTAGTGTTTCATCATTCAGGATTTAGGTTATAAGTTGCTTTCAAGGAATATACGACATCAAAGAAAGGATCCTTCGCCGCCGCGGCTCAGTCACGGCCAGTTAGATTCCTTTCTTGCATGATGACGGAGGCAGAAGTTCAGAAAGATTCAGTAGAGCTCTCTCTTTCGTATCATCAGAATAGGAGTGCAAACGTACTTGAATGTGCCAGCATTGGGACACAGGATATGACGCAAGTACTTAATGGGAGGAGTGAGGAAATAATAATGGAGGAACAGCGTAAAGAGGAGGAACATCTTGAGATCGCTAGGGCATTGGTGAAAAGCATTCTAGCTATTCCGCTTAAGAACCTTAAGTTGGAAATCCAGAATGGATTGCGAAAATTGGAGGAAGCTCTCGATGCTGGAGCAGCATGCAGGACATCCTGGAAGAGAGCTAGTGAAAATCTAAAACGGGAACAAACAACCGTAGAGATAAATGAATTGCCTACGACACCGTTAGTGACGAACGGGGAGGAGAAAGATAAGGAGAAATGGGTCGAGATTTCCTATAAAAAAAAAAAACAAGAAGAAGGAAATGAAGGAGGATAAAGATATCCAACCTTTAACAGATAAGGTAGATTCTGGCAGAATGGAGGTCATTGATGGTGGGAAAAAACAAGATAAACGGACCCATTTAAAATCAAGGGATCGTTCTGATGCTGTCCTTATCAAACCAACAAACGGCAAGACTTTTGCAGATGTTTTGAAGGGTATACGGAGTAAAATAAAACCTGAAGACAGCGGTGTGAGTATTCGATCTATTCACAAAACTCAGACCGGGGCGATTCTTCTCGCTTTTAATAAAGACACACAAAACGAGAACAGGGACAATTTTAATAAATCTTTAAGGAATGTCCTTGGAACGGATGGCGATGTGAAGACTTTAACTCCCCGCACTACCTTGGAAATTCGGGACATGGACAGTATCACCACTGCTTTAGATGTAGAGGAAGCTGTAAGACAGGATCTTCAGAATTTCGAAGGAGAACTGAAAGTGTCAATTAATAATCCAAACAGCAGAGGGCAAAAACTTGCTATCATTGAGATAGAAGATAAGGAGGCCCAGAAACTTTTAGATATGGGTAAAATTAAAATAGGATGGTTGGATTGTAGAATCCGAAAAAGGATCGTGGTATCTCGCTGCTTTCGATGTCTTTCGTATGGACACCATGCACGAAACTGCAAAGGTGTAGATAGAAGCAAACTTTGTTTTAAGTGCGGAGAAGCCGGGCATAGGGCGGTAGGTTGCAAAGCAAATCCGAGATGCATAATTTGCACAGACATTAACGTTGACGAAGCTAATCAAAGTCATGTACTTGGCTCAAAAGCCTGCACAGCGTTTCGTGAAGCTCTCGAAAAGGCTAAAACTAGCAGTTATTCAAGCAAATATGCATAGGAGTAGAACTGCCAATGATTTTTTGACGCAGATGACCTTTCAGATAGGAGTAGACGTATTTCTTCTCAGTGAACCTTATCAAGACAGAGACCACCCAGGATGGTTCGTAGATAATTGTGGCGCAGCTGCAATTTGGATACCAGATTTGGGTAGATGCCCAGTATCAAACCAAGGATGCGGAGACGGTTTTGTTTGGGTCCGCACTGGTAGATATACTTTAGTGAGCTGTTACTTTACGCCAAATGAGTCAGTATTTGAATTTCAGGCTAAGCTGGACGGCCTAGAGGACGTATTACAAGGTTTTGACAACGGTTTAATCGTGGCTGGTGATTTCAATGCCCAAGCACTAGAATGGGGTATGCCACAGTATGACTCTAGAGGGCGCTGAACTATGGAGATGGCCGCTAGGCTGGGTTTGATGGTCACTAATATTGGAAATGTGCCAACTTTTCGACGACCGGGCTGTAGAGGAACCATACTGGACGTGACTTTTGTATCTGAGGACATCGTGTCGAATATCAATGACTGGCGGGTGATTGAAGAATACACGGGAAGTGATCACCAGTACATTACTTTTTGTATTCTTCCTGAAACTTCACAGATTAATATTAGATCGTATGAACCAACGCGGTGGAATATAGAAAGTATGGACAAAGAAAAATTTCTTTCTATCCTAAGAAATGAAATGGATAGTATAACAGAACAAATATGTTGTTATAAAAGGAAAGAAGCCGCTGAGAAATGTGTTGAGCTCACTATGGAGCTTATTCGGAGAGCATGTGATCTTTCCATGACTCGTAAAACATCACGAAACAAGAAGCGTTCAGCGTACTGGTGGACCAAAGATATTGCTGATCAGAGAAGACGTTGTCTGCAACTTAGACGGAAGGCACAGAGAGCACGAGTCAGCCAAGAAGACACCTCACTTACAGCTGAGTATAAGTCGGCAAAGAAAGAATTGAGAAATGCTATCAAAAAGAGTAAAGTCGACAAATGGTGGCTAAAGAAATGGATGATGATCCATGGGGTTTAGGATACAAGATCGTTATGAAGAAACTTGGAAATTTCTCGAACACGATCATGGACTCAAATGCAATGAAGGATATTGTGGATACATTATTCCCAGATCATCCTGAGAGGTCTGCTGATGATGATGATGATGAATTCATAGATGATGTGCCACTATTTACACGAGAAGAATTGATGAGAGCGATTAGGTCCCTTTGAAATAAAAAGGCCCCAGGACCAGATAGTATTCCAGCAGAGATATTAAAGCTGATAGCAGATTTCTGTCCACAACTACTGCTGAAAATGTACAATAGCTGCCTGCTATCGGGGGTGTTCAGTGTTCGCTGGAAAACAGCTCGGCTAGTTTTAATAAGCAAAGGAAAATCTGGGGGCTATAGGCCTTTATGTATGCTGGATACTGCTGGTAAAGGATTAGAGAAACTTTTGCAGCCAAGAATACTTTCAGCAGTTCAACTAGCTGGGGACCTCTCTGATCGTCAACATGGTTTTCGAGGAGGGCATTCGACAATCGATGCAGTATGGGAAGTGTTGAATACAGCTAAAAGGGCACAAATGGGTAATCATCACTCTCATAAAGTGACACTCCTTGTGACCCTTGATGTTAAGAATGCTTTCAACTCGATCAGTTGGAATGACATATTGGAAGCGCTTCAAAATACTTTCAAACTATCGGAGTATCTCATGCGCATAATGAGAAATTATTTGAAAGATCGTAATCTAGTATATCACACAGAAGATGGGCAGAGAGTAAAACGGCTCACAGCTGGTGCAGCACAAGGGTCCATCCTTGGCCCAAATCTGTGGAACATAGTATATGATGGATTGTTGAGGTTAGAGATGCCAGAAGACACAATGCTAGTGGGCTATGCTGATGATATAGCTGTTTTGATAGTTGCTCGAAATTTGGAGTTGGCTCAGTTTAAGCTAAATCAAGTAATGCGACGAGTGAAAGATTGGATGGCGAATCACAGATTACAACTTGCAGATCATAAAACAGAGATTGTTCTCTTGACAAGAAAAAGGATCACAAAATCATACATACTCTACAACAGATGCAATAGTGGCACAGGTTGTCAAACAGTCTTCACTCAGCTGTAAATTGCTGTTGTACACAATACCTCAAACCTCTAAAATTGAAGTGATATCTTGTTTTAGAAAAATACAGTGAAGCTGGTTTTCTTATGTAAGAAATATTATCTGGATATTCATTGGTTTATTCCCATGTCTGCTGTAACTTATGGTCAACTCTGTATTGGTTTTATAATACGGTGCAAACCAAGCACTCAAAAATTAACTTCCATAGTGTGTCCATTTGTAGCTGTCTTAGCTTTTTACAATAGTAAAGGAATATTTGAAAGTATATGGATTATTGACTAGCTTGCCTTTTCTTATTATTATAGTTTACAAGGTTTTATTATACTGTAATTCTCTAGAAATCTTAATCTGTGCAGTGGTCTATTGCATTGACTTGACTAGACTATGTGAGGAACAATGATGTGCATAAGAAATTCAGGGTTGCCCCAATCGTAGAGAAAATGTGCGAATCATGTCTTATGGGGGTATAAGCACGTACTTCACAGCACTGACACTTCTACAACAAAGACTGCCCTTCGGCAGAGGAGGGCTGGCTTCAAGGATGAACATAAAACACGTTGGCTGGACAGGGTGAGAGATGATATGTCCCTTGCAAAACTCAACCCTTGGAATGCTATGGATCATATGAAGCAGAGAAAGAAAACAAGAATGCAGACTCTACATAAGTGGGGAAAATACAATGGAGAAGATATTCATTTAATTTTTCTTTGATTCTTGATTTTTACTTTGGAGATATATTAATTTGCACTCTCTCATGTTTACAGCTTCCATGCACACACCCTGACGCTGTATGCTGCCCTCTGTTATCAGTCCAACTACCGAGCTGCTCATGCACTCTGTATGCATGTGGATCAGAAACAGCTTCTATATGCCATACGTTCAGAATACATGTCTGGTCCACTGAGACGAAGCTTCTATGACCTGCTCATTGCCTTGCATCTTGAATCACATGCAACCAGTATGTAAGTATTCTCTTGCAACTATTACCATTATTCCATGTAATAATTATATTTTCTTAAGGAAATAAGAGACCTACATTAGACCAAGAAAAAGTAGAGTCTCTTAAGAGTGATATTAACTGCCTACATTTCAGTGTGATAATCATGAATTTAAAGTCACATTAATATCAAAAATGCTATACATCTGATTAACTTATCTGATTAACAGGAAAACTATAAATCAAAAGTAAATTCACAAAAATGGGCACCAATTACACAGTTTAATTGCAAAAATAATATCTTGACACAACAGAAGCAGCTCTTAACACATGGAAGTATGTCAGTGAGTTGTATTCTCAAACTGCCGAACATTCATCCAAAATATTAGTTAGGCTTTTCTAAAAATGCTGTTTCTACCATTACCATTCACATTAGCAGTATTAAAAAGAAAAGAATTGCAAGTAGACCATAACAAAACAGATAATCAATATATTTAACTTTAACATCGATGCTTTCATGGCCCATACTTGTAGACATTAATGCAGGCATTTTATTTTATTAGTTTCTATTTATTTCTTCTACCACATTCGCCCCCGATTTGTCTGATGTCCTCTCTGTTACTTTTCGCACACAAGCGGTGTGATAGGACATCTTAATTGGAGCTTAATGTTGTCGTCAGCTCCCGCTTGAAATGTCAGCGCTGTGGCAGCATACAGCGAGCCATCTGGTGATGAATGAGCGTACCACTACAGCTCCAGCTTCTTAAATTCAAACCCTCATTATTGTAGAAGTCTTCCTTATGAACAGTCAATATTTTCTTCTGAGGACATGAAGCAAAGTTCTCTGCAAAACGTAAAGAGTTTCACCTTGTTTTCCTGACATGGCATAAACCCCAAAGCCCATACTATGTCTAAAAATATATTTAACATTTATCATGGCAGGAAGCTAGGATGGAGATCTTAAAGCTGTACAAAGAATAAGTGCATTGATAAGTAAGTGTGCGTAGAGGAAGCAAGAGAAGGAACAAATATATTGTAAATACAAAAGGAGACAAGGAGAATGGACAAACTACCTACATCCACATGTTTAGCATGTACTTTAGTGTTCTTTTTCCATTAAATAATGTACTTTTCTGTGTGTACAGGGAAGTTTGTAAGAATGAGTACATCATTCCTCTGGGTCCAGAGCTGAAGGAATTGTATGAAGATCCGGAAATGGGCCACAGTTTACGCTCCCTGAAGACAGAATCGGTTCGACCGCAGATGAAAATGACTGACATTACGTAAGCATGAAACTTAATTTGATATTTTATCCTATATCGTGAAAAACTGAAATAATTTTAAAACTAAGAATGGAGAACTGAATTTCAGAATTGAGAAGTAGCTATTATTTTCTTCCAATGTTAAAGTTACTCATTTAATTAAACTTTTCCACTCAGAATTCAGGCATGACCTGACAGCAGCCTTTTCCTTTTCAGCTTGCATGTTGAGCATAGTACACTTCAGTATTTGTGTACCTCTGACAGAAAATATAAATGGCTTATATACAAACTCTGTGATATGCTGTGTAGAGCCACCTTACAAGAAAACATTGAACTACTGTACTGGCTTGCATATAAAGTATTTTCAAGAAGAATTAAATAATGAATGTAATTACAACATACTGAAGCTCTGCTGTATCTAAGATGATTTAATAAGCCCTAAAGTAAATCTAAGAAGTTTTATTGTGTTGATAGGAGGAAAATTTATTGCCATAATTTGCGAGTAAGCACTATGTAATAGTAGTATGATATAGTGAATACAGTCCCAAACTCCACAACAATTGTTTAATGACCCCAAGCTTGCCTTAAATTCAATTACTGGAACATTTTAACTCACCTGTTGCCTCTAATACCTTCATACCGAAAACTTCATGCCTAATTGAATAACCCTGGTTTCATTTCTCCTGCATAAGTCAACAAATCTATCACATTAATGAAAATCTCCTGTTTTTGATCCTCTGAATGTTTCTCTTGATGTTCCAGCATTCTTAAACTTTCCTTTCTGCCACTGTTATATGTGACACTCAGAAACATTGAACTTCTGTGTAATTCATACATTGTCAGCATGTATTGTCTTGCATAAAACATGTAATTCGAAGTTATATCATGAGCTCTCTCCTGTATTTAACTGAAAGGACAAATAGGCTGCAATCTCCTTTCCACATGATCCACCATGACTGGAATACTGACCAACACTGAATGCATTAACACAATGATGCAACCCAAACAACATACATCATACATAGCCACAAATTCAATTTTTAAAAAAATGTTGAAGCTCAAGAAATTTAGGTTTATTTGTGACGTTGAAACTCAGCTGTGATGGACATTGTGAGTTCTACCACAAGCCAGTGCAGTTGGGGAACTGTACAAATAGACCTTCAGGAAAATGAGTCTTTTAATGTTAGGCCGCTCATATAAGATGACAACATTTTTTATTGGTAGGTTTTAACGTATAAAGCTTCGTCTTATATTCGAGCCAATAAGGTATATATTAGTCTTAGATTGACTAAACTTCCTAGGCTCTCGCAGTTTGCAGTACAACTCGTATGTACTTCTATTTATGAAGAACAACTAAGCAGAATCTTCATTTCATATATGTAAATTAGGAGAGAAACCCCAAACACTGCTGAAGATGTTCATGTCCATATGGCAAATGAGTATTTAGATGTTCGACTTTGGATCCCTCCTTGTTTGCAGCTACTTCTCTGTGAACATGGGATGGTTATATTCCTGCAGATTGATGAAGCCTTTCAACTGAAGTCAACATTAAGCAACCTGCTGTTAACCTGCAGGTCTCGTTGAGAGCTTTATCCTCCTGTTAGGCATGAGATGAACTGTACTAAACTGGACAGGCATCCTCTGTGGCAGAATAACAGAGTATCTATGCTGAAGTACAAACAGTTTGTGGTTGACTACTCAATTGTGATCCAACCAATTTTCTCAGCATAATGTCCCTGTGGAAACTTTCAAGTTGTATTTCAGCAGTGTTTCTTGAATGAGAGAGCTTTATCAAGAATAACTCCTAGATATTTTGGAGTGTCACAGGATTGCAGTTTAATATCTGACCATATTACTTTCAGCCTGTGATGGGCTGCCTTAGATAGCAATATCGAAAGGAACACATAAAAGGATAAACAAAATGACAAGGAAGAAGGAAAAATAGAAAGAAAATACAGAGGGATACGGACAACCTCCACAGATACTGCCCTCCTCAAATTGATTAGAGTTTATGTACACTTTAAGTGTAGAAATTACCTGTTTACTATTAAATAATTAATTAAATAAAAGTAACTTCACATGGAGTAAAAATGGACAGCAACTTAAAAATGGTGAGTTTCTGAAATTATCCCATGGAAGGGAGATTTTTAGATACTTCTTTCTTTTTTTTTAACTGGTGTTAAGTTTGTGTGTTTGTTCCTGTATTCATTATCAAACATATAGTATTCATTGTCATTGTCACACATGTAGTTGGATATAGAAATTGTAACTTTTAAAATATCAAATAAAAAATAAAAAGTTTGTTATGAGTGCCCAAAATTACCCCATGTGACAGTATGGAAGGCTTCCCATTTTGGTAGTTGGGAAAATGAGACTCTCAAGCTATTCTGGCAAAATGGGATTGTATTCTTCTAGGAAATGAAGAACACTCATATTTCACAGCTTACTGTGTTTCAATTCATTCTTGTTTTAAAATACAATAATCGCTGTTCCCACTGTTATTTTCTTCCTTATTATTTTTTCACCCCTTTGCAGGGAGGCTATTGACAATATCAAGACCTTATACAGTCCCTTCTTTCCCTTGGATGTTGTCAAGGACTACATTATGGCAGCTTTGGATGAAGCTGTGCAGATCAACCAGGTTCATAACCGAGATCCAATTGGAGGCAGCAATGAAAATCTTTTTGTGTAAGTTTTTCAGTATGACCTGGATCTTTAAATTAAACTGAAAATTTTAATTAGGATTTACAGTGTTTTCAGTATTAACAGTGAACTGGAAAAATGAAAACACATAACATCTATTTCATTCTTTGTACTTCATGTACTAACGTTCCGAGATATCAGTCTTTTGAGTGCGTACTGTAACCTGTTATTGTCCATTATTTGGTTACTTTATTTTAACCTCATGGTATTCACAGACATATATAATTAACACTCCAAATGCATCACTGTACTGCATTTAATTTGTTTTCTGACATGAAAGGATAATGTGAATGGTTAAAAATTTTCAATGTATGAAAGTAGGCAGCAGAGCAGATATTTTAAGGCAAATGAAATAGAGGTTTTAACTTCTTATCTTTAATTGAAATTATATTGATTAAGACCATGGATCATGCAGAGCAGTATTTGGAAATACCATTGGTGTTAAATGGTGATGAATTTCCATTTTTTAATTTTAAATCCATTACATTTCATATTGGAATATGTTGTTATGCTGATTTTGGTTACTCAACCAGTTAATTACAGTACTCTTTTATCCTGAAAAATATAACTACCCAACTTATTTATTTAATTCATTCATTCATTCATTCATTCATTCATTCATTCATTCATTCATTCATTCATTCATTCATTCATTCATTCATTCATTCATTTATTTATTTATTTATTTATTTATTTATTTATTTATTTATTTATTTATTATGGAAAAACAGTGTGGCTATGTACATGCTAAACATTTCTTTAGTTTCAGGTAATTATCCTTGGAGGAATTTACTGCACTGCATGATCTAATCTAATCTGATGTTTTGCCTTCTTATTACTAACTACCTGTATATTTTAATTATACTTGTAATATTAGAATTATAGTTTCAAATGTCCACCTGTAGTGTAATGGTTAACACTATTAGCTGCCATCCTTAGAGGCTCAGATCCGATTCCCGGTTCTGTCAGAAATTTAAGATTGTCAGGAGTGCTGATACATGAGGTACATGCAGCTCACCTCCATCTGGATGTGCCTAAAAAGAATTGCACCAACTTGGCACAAGGACACAAGTTTACATTACATAGCTTCTATTGACAGGTGGCTCGGAATGTTAATAGTGTATGAAACCAATAAAACATAAGCAAAACATGTTTGTAATAAAACTCTGTTGTCCTCTGATGAACTAATTTTGACCCTCTTGTTTAGGCCTCTGCTGAAGCTTGTGGACCGCTTATTGTTAGTGGGGATGCTGAATGATGAGGATGTAGAGAAACTACTCATTATGATTGATCCAGAGACCTGGGATCCAACATTTGAAAAAGGTGAGAAGCATTATTTTGCATTTAAATTTTGGTATGGAAGCTTCTTAATTGCCCTTCTTCCATGTCAGATTCTAGTATAAATGCATAGTTAAAATAAGTAAGTAGATTCAGCTAACTCTTAACTTCCAGAGTAACAAAGAGTTCATGTTTAGAACATAAAGCTTTCTGCTTGGGCAATATTTAAACAAACACTACAATTTAGTGATTGATACAAAGAAAGAGTTCAGTTTCTGCATTCCAGCCATCCAAATAAATAAATAAAGCATTACCTGTGTTATGTTTTAGCTTTTCACTTTACACCTGGTAAAAACAAAGTGGCAATGAGATTACTTTCCCAATATTGACATATCGTAACACTCTCAGGAATGGCTCCTTCATTACAATTGATATCCATAAAAGTCAACCAGTTTTGTTCTATAGAAGTTCTCAGTGTGACTGCTAAACAAATTCCAACCTAAATATGAGTGTTTAAAAAGAAAGCTGGGAATGTTACAGTTATGCTCTTAACAAATCATTTATTGGAGAAGAAAGGGTTTCTGTACAAAGGATATAAATTTCAGTGTTCTTTAGTAGAAGCATGGTAAAATCATAACCACGAAGAAAATAAAAAGCACGATTTTTGAACCTTTATTCACTTTTCCCAGTATTTGCACTCGAACCTCGTTGGTCTGTTTTTCTTCCAATTCTTGAAATTGAATCACCCTCAGGTTGGTTCTTCCCTGGGCCTCATTGAAGGTTGTGCAATGGAAATTCCAAAGATTTCCTGGAGATGTTGGTGGGTTGTAGTTCAGATATGCTCAAATTTAACCCTCAATTTCAGGTGGTCAGTGAGGAGGTGCTCAGCTAAGATCTTCAAAAGAACTTTCCTTGGGACAGTATTATTGCTACTGTCTTTGAAATTCATTGTTGTGATATTTTTACTATACAGTAAATGCATTTCATCTCATCCTCCTTATCAACCCCTGACCTGACTTCATTATAGAAGGTAATCATTGATTTGTTGATCGTTCTGAATCATCATCAACAGACCTGTTCTCATGGAATGTGGATAGGATCAATTCAACTTTGCCCTTTCTGGAGCTGCTTGACACAAGGGTTAGAGGGTTCCTAAAAACTAATATGCTTAATTCCATTGGCCGGTACCTATCATGTGTCATAAGGAGGAATTTCACTATGATTTTTGCAAATCGTTCCAGTAAGTGTGAGTTTATAATTTCAGGCTAATCTTGAGTGAGTGAAGCAGACTCAAACCGGTCATTGCAAGTAACATTTCTATCAGTTTTCTATTTCGATGTGAACCTTCCTTTTTTTCCATTTGGTGTGGCATGTTTGCACACTGGTATGAGCCTTCAGGCTGTCTTCTGCAGTATTTCTCCGCATTACTTACATAATGATATAGATGTTTTATTCCCATTGGGAACCTGAAATATTTGTCCCGAACGAGTAAATTTATAATACCAATATAAATGGTCCATTATTGGACATTATAAATTTTCCAGCTAACTCATTCCTGGTTCCCAGCATTTTGCCCCAGTGTGCTAAGATGGGCTCATCAGTTGGTAAATAGCACACCTACCAAGAAGCATGGCTAGTGCATACCATGGAGGCCACTGCGTAGGCTACTTGGAGCCAATAATGGACCATTTATATTGGTATTACTTACATAATGCATCCTGACACCAGCAAGTGCAAAAACCTTTATCCCATAATTAGCCGGCTTGGATGGAATGTATTGACAGAAGCAGCATCTACCTCTAAATGAGTCTAGCATTTCATCAGTGGTCACTAGTTCTGACAAACTATATTGCTTCCTACAGTTACCATGTCCCTGTTCACTAAGTATCGCATTGCAGCCAGTTTGTCCATCAGTTTACTCTGGTTTCAGGAGATGTTATCATCAAGTTTCAGGCATTTCAGCTAGAAACAGTTTCTGCCCATTGTAAGTCTGAAATAGGCCTATTCTATTCCTGTACCATCATTTTGCCATTGATCTTGCAAATTTGTGTGAGAGACTTTTAAGCAAAAGACTTAAACATGCCTTCAGCTCAAGAAGATTCATATTGATTGCATCATTGGGTTGAGAGTATAATGAATGAATCATCAATATTTAATGATTTGTGCATGTTACAATTTCTTCTACCATTCCGTAGAATGATATTGACATACCATAAAATTTTTAGGAATGGCTCCTCCATTACAATTGATATCCATAAAAAGCAACCAGTTTTGTTCCATAGACTGGAAGATAGTTTTTCTCTTCCCTTTGAGGTCAGTTGCAATACTTCAACTGGTGTCTTAGCAGTCTTGGATAGTCCTGCTATTCCATTCTTCTTCTTCTTCTTCTTCTTCTTCTTCTTCTTCTTCTTCTTCTTCTTCTTCTTCTTCTTCTTCTTTAAAAACCTTCAGAGACATTTTCCAATAGCCTTGAACAGTATTTCTACCCATTTTTCATTCTATACTACAGTCCTATTACGTTCTGTGCTTAAAAAACATACAGTTTTGTATAATATTACCTGTGTGTTACAGATGGTAAGGATGAACACCGTAAAGGACTACTACAGATGAAGATGGCCGAGGGTGCAAAGTTGCAAATGTGTTACTTGCTACATCATCTTGGCGATATTCAGCTGCGGCATCGTGTTGAGTCAATCATTGCCTTCAGCTCTGACTTTGTAGGAGACCTGCAATCGGTAATATAGCTTTAATTTGTCAAGTAAAATTAATAAAATTAATTAAACTTTCATACATTCTGGAAATAGGAAATTGATAGATATGAGTTGATGCTAAAACGTGCACAAGTGCATATAAATTTAACATATTGTCTATATCATCATAGGAACATGTCAGATATAAAATGGGACTGGATAAATAATGCAACACTAAGGACTATCAAAAAATGTTTCTGTAGAAAATTATGAAATAATAACAGATGTAACCGTAAAAGAACCTCTCCATCCACAGTAAAGAATCTCAAAGTAGGATGAACTTAAATACATATGGAGGAAGTAAATGACATAACAGTATATTCACAAGCATCTTGGCTTCACTACAGTTTTCCCTGTAAAATGCTAGCCAAAATATAGCTGCCAATGAAAAGAAACTAACCAAACTTTTCAGTTTGTCCAAAAGATTTATGAGTTGTCCCTATATAATTATGTTGTCTTTATAAATAAACTATCAAATTGTTTCTTCATGGTTTGTCAAGACTGGAATTTCTGGATTAAAAATGTGGGAAAGTTGTATGTATGATGCTCTCTGATCTATTCTGAACATTTTCTGTGTAATGGCACAATATTTTAATTCATAAATTAATCAATTAATTGCTGACATCAAACACAAACTCCATAAATAAACCATTGCATCGCCCACTACATTAATACGTCATGAGTTATAGAAGTTACCACATAAGGAAATCAGGTAATTAAATACCAAGTAATACCCAGAAATAATCAATCACACAAGGTGTAAGGTATTACAAACAAAAGACAAGTGGAAACAATGGAAGGAAGGGATCAATAAATAATATCTAGTCATGTATTGCTGATATCTAACTAAGAAATGATACCGTAACTTAAAATAAATTTAATAAAAGTTTGAAATAAATTCAGGAGGTATTTGGTGAAGATGAAAATGAAAGTTTGAAATTAATACAAGAGGTACTTGAAAATTAAAGATCTCTTACCCAAATGAAATTAATTAAGTTTTGGTTAAATTTTTAAAGAAATATTTTCAATAACTGAAATAAACAGTTCAGGGAAGTGAAAGGGAACACTATATAATAACCGAATAAAATATTAAATAATGAGGGAAGAGCAAGAAGCTGAGATAATTGATGTTATCATATCAACGCTCCCATTAACAAAGATAAAATATCATTAAGATGGAAAAATGTACATATTAATCATAAAATAAAGTAGGTATCCCAACATAATAAGCTAGTGAAGGATATAAAAAAAATGGGATTAAATAAATCCAATGAAATTCAATTCAATCTAAATTCTCAGCTGATTACCGCAGTCATAACTTGACCTACACAACTCGTCTAGACAGGTCAATAATCAGTCAGTAACTCACAGTTCATATCAACAGATAATGAACTTCAATTATTCCGATAATGGTTGCTAAGGGCGATTCAAACCAAATTTCACTCAGGGAACATCTGAATGTTCAGAGAACAAGGAGCAATTGAGAATTACTGTATTTTGATTAATTATTCACCAAGTATTATAATCTTGTTACAAATTGATCCTCCTTGATTTTAGAATAATTACACATATCAATAGTTAAATAAAAATAAGGTTACCCTGGCTATCCAAGAGGCCAAACTTTGACAACAATAACATTGTTATTACATCACATAGTTGAAAGTGGAAATAAAACTACAATATTGATGCTGGATTACTTTAAAATAACATTTAAGAATAGGGGAGCGAGACTTCTCAACTCTAGACAAAAATTGAGTTGATCTAGGAACAAAAACCCAAAAATAGAAGTTTAAATGATTTCAGAAAAATGGTTAACACAGTCAATGCTAAACCTTGAAATGTAACAGAAAGAAAATGATAACAATAAAAATAATATACAGAATTACATGGTGATAACAAGACAATGAATGCAGAATGAGAACTTCTCAACTCAAGAAAATTAAGGTTGATCAGAGGAATGCTAACCAAAAAATGAACAGTTTAACACTGTTAGAAAATGATCAACCTAGGTAAGGATGAGCCTTGCAATGAAACAAGAGATAATGGGTTACGGAGGTAAAAATTCCATCTTACAATTTAATAGAACCTTTCAACACAGCAAGTGATATAAAACAAATAACATCAAGAAAGAGTGAGAATAAACTAAAAATGTAGACGAATGATTTAAAATATGAATACATACAGATAATAAGCTAAAAAGGGTCAAATCTGGGGCAAAAGCCCCAATAAAAATTCAATCCCCATGGCATGTCTGTAGAAGTGAACGTCTGAAGGCCAGCTGCCTATAATGACTGCCAACACCAGACACGACCTTCACTGAACGAGAACAATGAGTATTTATTTACTCGAGTCAGAAGCATACAATGAGTGAAAGACTTGCATCGCAGCTACACACGGATAAATAGATATAATGGATAAATGTTAACAGAATCAGGAGATTTGAAAAATGACATGGTTAATGAGAAAATAAATAATTACTCATATTGATAGTTCATATTGATAGTTGATAGGAAATAACAACAACAACAACAACAACAACTTGAAGCAGCGTATGGCTTTTAGTGCCAGGAGTGTCCGAGGACATGTTCGACTCGCCAGGTGCAAGTCTTTTTGATTTGATTTCCGTAGGCGACCTGCGCATCGTGATGAGGATGAAGTGATGAAGAAGACGACACACACACCCAGCCCTCGTGCCAGCTAAGTTAACCAATGATGGTTAAAATTCCCAACCCTGCCAGGAATAAAACCCAGGACCCCTGTGACCAAAGGCCAGCACGCTAACCATTTAGCCATGGAGCTGGATGATGATGATGACGATAATAATAATAATAATAATAATAATAATAATAATAATAATAATAATAATAATAATAATAATATTAAAAACACTTTCCAATGTAGTTCAAGTTAAAACATTAAATGATTAAATGATATGTAACATCTGTCACAAATAGGAAAAAACTGCCCTCGTGCATATTTGAACCGATGCATATTTAGACGCAATTCAACGAGCCTAGTTAAGAATGGTAATATTGGAGGCATATCATATCATATCATAAATACTACATATTGCTTCAAATTTACTGTTGTCATTTCAACATCATCATCTTGAACAGTTTCCAGCTTTTGGCGAGGTTTGTTGTTGATTCTGGCATAAATTTTTACACCTGCATGCCCTTTCTGACACCAACCCCCCCCCCCATGGGATCTAAAAGGCTGCTCCTAACCTGGATAACATTTGCCCTTGTAGCTGCCCCTAACCTGGGGTTCAGATGCCACCAGATGGGTTTCAAAGGCATTTCCTCCTCTGAGGACTACTGCCCTCCCAAGAGGGTTCCTCCACTCAAAGCCATTTTGCCCTCTCAGAGTGTCTGGTTATTTCCCACTGCCCAACACTTGGCACTGAGTCACTGGCTGTATGGCCTACTGCATTAGAAGAGCAGGGTCACGTCGCCTGCCTAGGTATTATTACTATCAAAGAATTTATCATTTGTACTGTATTTTCATACTTAATTTATCCTTCCTTGAAAATAAGAATCAAGGCATCAGGATTAATCAATTTCTGGATAATATAGTGGACAACTATATTTTGAAGTATGATCAGTGTTTTATGAGCCTAATTTTTAAGTTAATGTCCTTGGGGACCTCTAAATCTAAGTAATGAAACTGGGGAAAGTATACTTTGGAAGATGATCAGTCAACCTTTGTGGTGGTGGTGGTGGTGGTGGTGATGATGATGATGATATTCTTTTGTCTCTCTAGTTCTCTTTTTCTGTTTTTCTTTAGTTACTTTTTACTTGAATATCCATTGTCTAATGATCGGTATGTCATTTCCATAATAAGTTGTTACAACAATAAAAACCACCTCTCCAATACATAGTAATCCTTTATATTTAGGATAAAACCATTAACAGATATTACAATTAGGACATGTTTCACTCATGCTTTGTGAGCATCTTCAGCCAGAATAACCTAATTCATGGTAGGTCAGGGCCCTATTCTCTTTTCTTTTTCAGGGCTCACCTGTTTCATATTTTTCACCTATGAGATCTTTTAGTTCCCTGTTCGAAGATCATTGACAGTATATATTGAATAACACTACGATGAAATATAACACGAGGGAATCTCTTACAACCGTTTCACGCTAACCTGGCGACGTTTTATCCATCTACACAATTCGTTTTTCAACCAACACATGTTGATTTTAAGACATCTATAAAAAGATAGCAGTCCGCAATAGTTGATTTTATTGTGTAAAAGTGTTCCCAACTATAAACAGTTTAATGCCATTGTACAAGGATTATGCTCATCATACCATACGAATAATCATCCACAGCAACATATCATTAACTTTTCATATCATTCACCTACACTTCAAGCTATTTTAATGGTCACTAAATGTTTTAATAGACATATTATATTTTTACTGATCATTTTTAAATTGGTGTAATTAGTTTTATCATTGTATTATTAGACGTTTTTACATTATATGTACTGGGATCAGGGCCCTGACCTACCTTGAATTAAGTTATTCTGGCTGATGATGCTCACAAAGCATGAGCGAAACATGTCCTAATTTTAATATCTGTTAACAGTTTTATCCTAAATATAAAGGATTACTATGTATTGGAAAGGTGGTTTTTATTATTATAACAACTTCGTATTCTGAATTCCAATACGGCTTTATAATGAGATTTACAACTTGCAATGTTATTTCGATGTGTAAATTTATGTAAAACATGGAAATGTTGGTTTTATTTTTAATATATGATTTGTCTGTCAGGTAGCCTTTAAATTAAGGAAACTTCAAATTTTAAAACATGATATATTAGTAAATAATTGGTTAATTAGTGAGTTGAATGACATTGCTTATTGTATGGCAGTCATTACTTCTCTTCAGAAATCACTAACTTGTATCTTTGGCAGCTTGAAAATTTCATTTGTTTCTGGTACTCTATTTTACACTCAATGTTTTAACTTTTGTTGTTATTATTTTCCAAGTTTTTCTCCTTCTTTCTGTTCCAAAATTGTACCAACAGAAACTAATAAATGATTTGTAATTTATGGTTGTAGGATCAGCTGAGGAGATACATTGACATCAAACAGTCTGATCTTCCATCTGCTGTGGCAGCCAAAAAGACCAGGGAATTCCGATGTCCTCCACGAGAACAGGTGAGCAACAGTGCATGATTAGTAGAATTATGGTTTGTTCATTGTAAACTGTTGCCCAATGTAAACAAAGCCAGAGTATCACTCTGCTGAAAAAACTGTATGATTGATCAGAAATATCTTGCTATGTGGAGAGGTGTACAGCAAATTTCAATTACCGCATAAGAAGTTTTCCCGCCTAAGACGTGTGATATTCTTTGTCCCTTGATCGGTTGCATTAAGATACATGTATACTTTTTCCCATTTCAAGTATTCTGTTGTAAATATACAGCAGAATTCCGTTATAGCAGAATTCACAACACCGGAAAATTTACTCGCTATAGTGGATTGTTGTTATATCCGGTTTTTGTATAAAAGTCGGTATGAAACAGCAATCAGTTTGTTCAAAACTTGCGTTTCCATGGATGATATCCATGCTACGACTTACTTGTTTGTTATTTTTCGAAATCCGATACGACGTGAAAATGTATATTTAATTTCATTCTGAAAAAATTACAGTTTTGTATTTCTCCGAATGGAAGACAAACCCCACTTTTTCCTTCAAAAAATTTAATAAATCAGGCTCAAAAAAGTGCTTTGTAAAATCATATGAATGCCTTTGTTGTACAGTACGCATTTTTATACTATTTTTAGACGCCGAACATTGGCTTTCGTTATGCCACAATTTTTTGCAGCTGCACAATTATTCTTTATTTCCACGGGTTTTATGACAATTAACTTAAAATTGGCATCATAATGCCGAAGGAAACCCGTTGAAAATTTGCCAGTAATACCTATTCCATGCGTCTCTACAAAATGGCGATCTGTCAGGAAAACATTCTTGCTGTCTATAAAAACTGTTACGGTACTTTTACTCAGTATCAGATATAACCGGCTACCGCTACACGTACGTCTCACTTGCCGGTATGGCCTTTCCACCCTTGCATTTTTCGTGCACATACCTCACAATTTCATTTTCGACTTCTTTAAAGTGTCCTTGTTGCGGACCACCGAATGCATTTTTTGTACCTTTGGCTTTAGTTAGGCATACGCCATATTTTTTTTGCATCTGCACAATTATTCTACATTTCCAAGTGTTTAATACCCATTAACTTAAAATTGGCATGATATCGATGAAAACCCGTTGAAAATTTGTCGGCAGTACCTGTTCCACGTATCTTTACGACTATCCATCACGACAAAATTATTGCTGTCTATAAAACTTAATTTTACTAAGAGTTAAGTATAATAGACATGTTATAACTCTGCCACTGAGTAGCCATGGCCTTTATAAGAATTCGAAGGCTCGCATGTTTTGATGCCAATCTGCAGATTTGAGAAACGTTTTTGTAGAGGCTAATAGAATGTCATTCTCTCTTCGCTATTTCCCGAGATCCAGTGACGTTACACACAGGCACTGTACAATCGGTTGTCACGGCTAGCGATGTATAATAATGAGGCGGTTTATTGTCAACTAATTTTGTGTATAAAAAGAAGCAGCGTGGTTACCACGAGAGTTGCCAGTGGTATTCATTACAGTTAGACCATGAATGCAAGACGACCCGTGATTTTTTGCATGAAATTCTGAGGAAAAAAACGTCGTATTGGATTCAGAGAAATATGGTATCACTCCAGAGTTTTCTTCTTCAAATGGCGTCGCCTAAACCTACTCGTATGGGTGTCATGAAAACATATTTGAAGCTCATGTAGAGGCATGAGTTATCCTTGCTTGAAATTTAACTAGACGCGAGAAAATATGAACTATCCTCTGAAATCAGTGATGTACTCTGCCATATCTTGAGGTGTATCACATTCTTACTTAATTTCAGTATATAACAGTAAAATTAAGATATTATTTACTTCAGCCGTTATTTTTAACGAGTTAACAACTACTATCGGCCACATTATTACACATTTATTACGAAAACTTGTTATTCTCTTCCATTCAAATTTTCTTTAGAGAATAGCAGTCATTGGGTACCGTATTACTAATCGACTCCAACATCGCCTTCGAATGTCGATGTGAGAGCTCGCAAATGCACATAGCGAGAAAACTATTCCGCACCAAAGATGATCGATCGCATTTTGTGGCAAACGTTTCAGTTTCCTTATTCAAACAACGTCACCTATCCTAACTTAACCGTACTATACATATGATGAAAACATAGTTCAAGCGCCACTAGAGAAATTATAATCTGCTCGCTATAAATTTACATGATAATAGCCTTTCTGTAATTTAACCAAATACGAGAAAATATAAACTAACCTGTGAAATCAATTATGCACTCTGCCATATCTCGAGGTGTATCTCATTTTTACTTAATTGCTGTATTTAGCATTAAAATTAAGTGATCGTTTAGTCAGCCTTTATTTTTAATCAGTTAAGAACTATTATTGGACATGTTATTTATGCATTTATTATGAAAATATGTTCTCTTTCATTTCAAATTTTCTTTACGGAACAGCAGTCGACGGGTATTACCAATAGACTCCGACATCACCTTTGAATGTCGACAAGAGAACTCACTAGTGGACACAGCGTTGAATCGCTCGTAATAACACATGCGTCAGTGATAGGGCTCTCGCTGTAACCGAAGGTAATACACAGTTTAATATAGGAATTTTGAAGGGACATCAAAATATTGTCGATATAACGGGGTTCTCATTATAAGCCGTACTCGCTATAGTGGACTTCAACTGTATTTCCCAGTTAAACAGTTCAAATTCTAGAGCCCTTTGAGATAGAAAATGTCCACTCAAAGCAACTCATGGTTAGAACCCTCCAGTCTCCGCGCAAGTTGAACCCTGTGTTAGACCATTTGCATCCATCACGGAGCCTCTCTGGGCTTGCCAAGGCCATATGATGTCACGCTATGACAACACAAACACCAGATGCTCACTCTCACCTTGTGGAATCGAATCGAACCAGTCGGTTGAAATTTCCACTCCACCGTTCACATCAAGCAGAATCAAATCGAATGGGATTCTACGCGAGAAACACAAAGCATGCAATGGATGGTTTGATAAAAGTTTAATGCAGTAAGTTGCATGCCGTGAGAGGGTGAAGTCATTAATCAAGGTGGCCTCAACATTAATTAAAAACAGAAAAATGTATTTGTCCACAACACAGCAGCTTCTTATGCATTACCATACTGTTAGGAACACATGCACGACAACCATAGGGAATGCCACTTATAAACTTGTTCACGGTAAATACTTTACATTCCAAGCCGTGTCAATTATCATACTGACATACCGTACTGTATATGGATTCCAACATAATAATATGATTCTGAAATAAGGTCAACAGTAATTGTGAAATAAACTAATTATCGTATAGGCCTAATCTACCACAAAATTGAATATTCTAACCTGTTTGATTTTTCATTCCCTTGCTTATTTCCTTCCAGGCATTCTCTCTTACATTGTTGTTGAAACAATACTTATGGGTCTTGTCGTAGAGGAAGTTGCGTTTTGGAACTAAACTGATAAGATTTTCCATGTCCATTATTAGTTGAGTGAATAAACTATTACGAATCAAAGAAACTTCCCGACTCTATGCAGGAAACAGCCGACTTGCCAGCTGATACATATTATGCCGCCAAACAGCCGGCCGAAAGATCCCGTTCATCTACGAAGTTGAATGAATGTTGATAACGAGCTGGGTGTTGGTGGGAGGGGGCCTGACACATGGCCACACGCACACAGAGGCATTGCAGTACCACGTGTTGGCATAAAATTGAAAGTTATTTTTACCTTTATACGAGCTAAACATTGCATTATCGTGTCACTCGTAATTATTACATTGCATTATTAGAACGTAGCACAAGGATGAGGAGACCTGAAATAAAATTCTCACGGAGAAAGAAACTGTTTACGTTGAGATGTGTTAGTGTTGCTACTGTGCCTTTATCACTCGCACGAAATACCCCAATACTTTCCCATGCACTCATTTCTGCAACTTCGAACCTGCGTTTCTTTTCTTCATTACCTATAGCATAAAGAGGATTAAAGCAGGAAAATAAACTCAATACCGGCTTGTCCAAGTGGTACTTGCAAAACAGCCAGAAACTATGCCCATTGCCATGACAACCAGTAGGAATGCAGGGGCGATATAGGCCTATGAATAGGTTCTAAGAATCTCTAAGAATAAGTTGCTGGATTTCCCATTTGCTGTCGTTAAATTGAAGCAGGTTTCGGGCGGTGTGAGGAGGATAGAAAGCACATGCTAACGAACTGTAGAACACTTCTTGTCTTTTTGTCTTGTAAGCCTAAGCTACGGATTGCCAAGTGTAGTGTCGTAATTAGTGTTAATAGGAGTCAGTGAAGTTAGTTGTACTTGTAATATCAAGGTACGAACGTTTTAAGTGAAAATAAGCAGAACTCAGAGGAAGATGATCAAGCGAAAGGCACTAATAATTAAAGACAAAGTGGAGATTATAAGGAAAGTAGAGTCATCTACACATTCCCGTGTTGCTTTGGCGAAGGAGCTGGGGATGCCGCCATCTACTTTGAATGGCATTATAGCGAAGAAATAAGAGATCTTGGCTTCTGCAGGGAATACTTGAGCAAATGGCAAGAAAGTTAAATCTGGAAAGTACGATGAAGTAGAACAAGCTCTGCTAATATGGTTTAAATAGCAGCAAAGTTTAAACATACCTTTGAGCGGGAATATTATGATGGAGAAAGCCGAAGAAATTGCGTGCAAATTAATGGTACCTTTTACCACGTCGAACGGGTGGCTGGACTGCTTTAAAAATCGAGCCGATATCGTTTACAAAACAATTTGTGGCGAAGCAGAGAGTGTAAGTGCAGAGGAAAGGGGAGCGTGGAAAGAAATAGTTCTGCCTGCTAAAATAAGCAGTTACAAACCTTGCAACGTTTTTAATCTCGATGAATTTGCACTTTTTTACCTGCTTATCCTGCATAAATCTCTAGTTTTGAAGGGAGAATCTTGCCACGGGGGAAAATTTAGTAAATTGCGAGTTGTGGTATTGGTTGGTGCTAATATGGAAGGAACTGAAAAACTACCTCTACTGATGATAGGGAAGTCTAGGAAGCCACTTTGTTTCAAAAATGACAGACTTTACCGTGCAAGTACACCAGCAACAAGTCAGCTTGGATGACAAGTTCCCTGTTTGAAGAGTATATGCAGGCATTAGATGCCAAAATGGGGAGCCAGAATAGGAAGATTATGGTGTTTATGGACCACTACCCTGCTCATCTCAAGGAGTTGCCCCATTTAAGGAACATCAAGGTAGAATTTTTTCTACCGAATACTACATTGGTACTACAGCCCATGGACCAATGAATCATTGAGGTATTGAAGCAGAGGTACCAAAAATCAGTTGTGCGCCATATGCTACTACACATGGAAGCAGGGAAACCCATCTACAAACCATCTCTTTTGGACACAGTGCATTTCATTGCCTCATCATGGGATTCAGTGGAGCCTGTAATAATAGCAAATTGCTTCAAAAAGCAGGATTCGGTGGTGGTACCAACAGCATTGTTATGGAAGTTGGTGATGAAGAGGCAGGGTGCTGGAAAATTATACAGGAGAAGATGAAGTTTACCAGTAGTTTCGACAACTTGATATGGTGATATGGTAATCACTTGCAAGGAGCAGACCATCAATGAGGTCTGCAAGGAAATTCAGGCAGAAGAAGAAGAAGAAGAAGAAGAAGAAGAAGAAGAAGAAGAAGAAGAAGAAGAAGAAGAAGAAGAAGAAGAAGAAGAAGAAGATAATGATGATGATGATGATGATGATGATGATGATGATGAGAAAGAATTCCCCAAGACCATCTTGCAGTGCGGAAAGCATCTGCCTTGAAAAACTAAGGCGGTTTATGGAAGGTTCAGTCAGTGTGCCTCAGAACACATGGAAGGCAATGTGGGAAATGGAGAGGTTTATACTTCAAGAAAACAGTAAAAACCTAAAACAGTCAACTCTGGACAATTTCTTTCCCAAGTAGGAGCCTAGACTTTTGTGCTTGGAAATGTATTTAATGTCTAATGCAATATGGAATTTACATAATGTACGGTTACCATCTACCATTTTAATGTTCTTAGTATTTCTTCTTATCTCTTGTGCAAGGTTTTATATATTATGTTCCCTTCTCTTATCAAGTATTTTTACAATACAGTATGTTCAATTATTTTACTTTATCTCTAAAAATACATGTCATGATAATCTAATATTTATACTGTGGCTTTCTTTTAGCAGCTCTTATAAATCAGCCTATTTCGGTATTGTTCACAAACAAGGAAATCTGTTGGCTGTATGTTTCACATGTATTTCAAAGTACAGAATAAGTTTTTGGGCATTCCCCTTGTAAGAAGTTTCCTGATTAAGAAGTCCCTTGAAAAACTTCTTTACAGAGTTTGACGCTTGCAAAATGAAAATAAACCAGGACTAAAATCTAGAGTTATATTTGAAAGGGGAATTTATGAAATAGGAATGTGAAGCTCATAATTGTAATGAAGACTCTGCTGGAATTGGACCAATCTCCTCTTCATGATATTGTATCTCTAACATTTTTATGCATGTTATGCATTTTTTGGTATTGAATTTGCCATGCTTTAATTTTCCTTTTCTATTTGCTTTACGTCGCACCAACACAGATAGGTCTTATGGCGACAATGGGACAGGAAAGGACTAGGAATAGGAAGGAAGCGGCCATGGCCTTAATTAAGGTACAGCCCCAGCATTTGCCTCATGCGAAAATGGGAAACCACGGAAAACCACCTTCAAGGCTGCCGACAGTGGGATTTATCTCCCAGATGCAAGCTCACAGCTGCATGCCCCTAATCGCATGGCCAACTCGCCCGGTGTAATATTTTTAGACCACTTCCAAAATGTTACTGTGATCCTTTAAAATGGCTTACCACTGGAATTAGAATGCCAAATGAAACCAAGTTCCCCTTTGATAGGCATGTTATGTCTTCTTCTTCTTCTTCTGCTTATTATTATTATTATTATTATTATTATTATTATTATTATTATTATTATTATTATTATTATTATTATTATTATTATTATTATTATTATTATTATTATTATTATTATTATTATTATTATTATTAAGCTACAATGTACCAGCATATTTTAATATGACACCATCTAGGCTGCCTTGCATGCCAATTTTGTTGTTGCATTTTATTTTATGAGGAGAAACAAAGCTTTGTTGGGTGAACTGTGGCTGAGTTTTAATTAATTTTATCTGGTGAACACCAAATGTGTTACCAGAGATCTTTTGCATGCTGATATTGTACAATGTAGAGAGCCAAATGGACTTTATTCTGCCCTTCAAAATTCCAACTACCTCTGCTGGGATGGAACCTGCAATCTTGGGATCCAGAAATTGACACTATCATTGATCCACAGAAGGAGCTCTAGATACATAACACACCTACATTATTTGAGTTGTTTATAACATAATAATGAAAATGGAACAATTGAATGTATGTATATCAATCATCAAAGACAAGAAACTAGTTGTCAGAACAGAAACACACACAGTAATAAACACAATGACAGGTCAGCCATCTTTGATGATTGATATTTGGTATTTACTAGTATACTATATTCTTTTTCATCATTCATGTTTCCAGATGAATGCCATATTAAGTTTCAAGAACCTTGAAGAGGAGGACAAAGAAAACTGCCCATGTGGTGAGGAATTGTGTGAAAGGTTGAACAACTTCCATGGAAAGTTGATGGGTCATGTTTCATTGAGTGCTCTGCAGGAGCCTGCTGAAGGAGAGGTAAGATTCATAGTTCAGTATCAAACAGTACAAGTCAATATTGAACCAAGAGACAGAATACTAACTTCTGTGCGTCTTCTTTACAGGAAGGTCAGATGGAACTAGCAAAACCAGGCCCACTGAAACGTCTTTATAATTTCATCAATGCTGTCAAAGAAATGGAAGAAGAGCCAAAAGAGGAAGAAGAACCAGAAAAGAAAACTCCCGAAGGTAATTCATCTACCATCAAAACCACTTCTGAAGTCAGTATCATTCTTTGTTAAATTTAGGCCCTTCTGTGGAAAGAGAAAGAAAACTTTCTGTTTCAAGATCCACTTTATGGCAGATAGAGGGGAAATGAAAATATTGTTGTTTACGGATGACATAGTGATCTGGGGAGTCAATAGTACAGATTTACAAATCCAACGTGAGGTTTGAAATGACAATATTGAGAAATATGGTATGAAAATCGGTGCAAAGAAGAGCAAAACAGTGGAGATGACAAGAGGAGAAAGAGAAGGAAAAGGAATATGAGTCGCCCAGTTGCAAAACCCGTTATGTGCAGACAACAAATTTTTCAGGAAGCACAAAAAACTGTCATTCATTATGTAACAAAGATAGGAGGTTGAAATTTTGTAATTAAATAGTAAGTGTTCATCTTTGTCATACTGCAAAATCTCCACAAAATATAATTTATAAAACCCATGTTCTTTGCAAAAAACTTTTGGACATAACGAGTTTTGCAACAGTTTTGTGGAGATAAAAGGTATGTGCAGCAGTATATGGAATAGAGTGCAGATTTACGGTGAAATGTTTTATTAGCTACGTTTGAACATATTACACTATGAAAATAGCATGAATGGAAATAATTTTACGGTTAGGATATAATGTTTTGATATCTAATCCTCGCTCTTTGATTTTATGATTAGACCTATATAAAGAAATCATCATTCATTCAAAACATTTTATAAGTTCTTTAACATTTTGTACAGTTATATTAACAATCCGTTATTGTGCTCAACAAAATATCCCACATCAGTGTCATAGTCTGACATTTCACTGTTTAAAGTTTGTTGCTGGTCAGTGTCTTGTAGAACGTGGGGTCATTATTCCTTATCCACTCTTTCCCATCATGTTTGGTCAGCAATGTGTTCAGATCGCTGAGCTTTTCTTTCTTAAGTAACCCTTTCCTCCACTGGTATTAGCACAATAGTAGAAAAGGGTTTCCCATGCTTCAGTATGCTTTTCACTTCACCACAATTGCTGTTAAGTTATAGTTTACTTCACCTTTATAACACAGTTGCCTGATTTTGTTCATGTAAGTATGATCCTCTTACAGGGTTCTGGGACATAATGAGCTTTGTTGCATAACACACGCTGGACATAACGACTTCTGCAGCAGTTCCACTGATATGTCCCCTTTAAATGTATGGATTAAATGGACTTTGCTCATGTATTACATTACTGGATTGTGTATTTTGATGAGCTGCGTACAATGGCAGTGATAACACATTTTGAGATAAACTGGACATAACGGCTTTTACAACTGGACGACTCAATTGTTATTAGGGGACAAAACCTTGAGGTTGTTGAATATTTCAAATATTTGGGAAGTGAAATAATGCAAGATGCAAGGTTGGGTAAGAATATCAGCAGCAGGGTACAAGTGGGAAATGCATTCTACCAGAATGTAAGGAACTTGGTGTGGAACAGAGAAGTTCCTATGAAATCTAAAGAGATGATGTACAAAATATACTATACCCCTGTATTAACGTATGCATTAGAGATTTGGACAATGACAGCAAGAGATGAGAGTAAAATTCAGGCCAGTGAGATAAAGTTCCTGAGGAATATGGTAGGAAAGACAAAGAGAGACAGAGTAAGAAATGCTGAGGTCAGAAAAGAAATATGGGTAGAAAAACTGAGTGATAGAATGGAGAAGAATAAATTGAGATGGTCTGGACATGTTATGAGGATAGAGGAGGGAAGGATACCAAAACAAGTGTTTGAGGCTAAGATAGAAGGAAAGAGGGTAAGAGGGAGGCCTAGAGCAAGAACTGTATAAGGAAAAGACTGGAATGGAATACAATTACTGAAGAGGAGTGGTGGAAGGAGAGGCAGTGGTGGAGAAGTGGCGTCAACACCCCAACCTGGCAGGAGCTGGACAAGGGGAAATGAAAATGATGATGATGATAGAGCACAGATACAGTAAGAAATGAGATGAATGTTTCTCAGATAACCAAGAATAATGCTATCAGTTCAACACTAACCCTACATGCTGCAACCAAGTCAAATTTTAACTTCCAAAATTCTCTTCTCCTTACATCAGTGGCACCTTCTAAACCGAATGTCACCATAGTTGCCTTATAGAGGACACCCAGTATAGAAATATTTCATGGAAATCAGCCTTAAGAAATTACAAAAATGTTGAAGTATGTACAACTCAAATGATATGTTAATAGTAATTATTTTTTAGCAAGCAGTTTAAAAAACTTAATACATAATTTCTGCTCAAGATGTTATTCATGACAATGAGTGTGGGGATGTATATAGCCACAGGTTTACATGATGGGAAAGCAGAAATATTGCGGTTCGTTCAAGGTGTCGGGCCTTTTGAGACCCACATTTTTTACAAAGAGTTCAAATAGTCATTCAAAATATAGTGGAACCTCAGTTCTCTGTTTCTGGAGGAACCACAGAAAAGAAACGTACAATACGCAAAAATGGAAAATCCGGTAACAAATTAAAATCATCAACAATTTGGCTAAACATCACAATAATGAAATATGTATAATTATAATCTTACAAAAACTCCTAATCCAAACCCAACCCCATGGCACTATAGCCCTGATGGGCCCTGATCTACCAAGCGACCACTGCTCAGCCCACCCGAAGTCCTGCAGATTACAAAGTGACGCATGGTCAGTGTGACCAATCCTCTCAGGCATTATTCTTGACTTTCTAGACTGCGGTCGCCATCCCACCATCAAATACGTCCTCATCTGCAACTATGTAGGCTGAGTGGACCTTGAACCAGCAGTCATATCCAGGTAAAAATGCCTGACCTGTCTGGGAATCAAAACTGGGGTCTCTGGATTGAGAGGCAGGCAAGCTACCCCTAGACCATGGGGCCGGCTACAAAACTCCTACCTACATAAATTACAGGAGTTCAAAATCTTGATACTTTAAATTCAGTTTTACCGGAGAAAATGCGTTGCTTTCTCTTGAACACTCCTTTCAGGTTGGAGAAAACTTAGGAAAGGATCATAAGTTTTACGGGGATAAAGAGAGAACAGAAAAGTGGGTTATAAGGAACAGCAGTTACAAAATTTATTTTAACAGTATATAAAAATGAATAATCAGAATAAAGGAAGCAAAACATTTTATAATTGCTAAATGAAGTTAAGTGCGTGACCTTGAGCTAAACAGCCACGGTTACTGTACACGAAATGTTAAATATATATAAGACTAATGTCTTATTGATGCTAGAAAGTTCAAACAGGCTGAAAGAAATAAGTAAACTACATTGTAGGCCGACTAATGTCAAACCAATAATTTAAGTTGAAGAAGTATTGATACGAAGAAAATATTAAAGCTAATAATTGAAGATCACAAAAAGAAACGTGAAGTTTGAGAAAAGAAAATTAAATGACGAAAATTCACAAAAAGTATTTGACTAGATTACAAGCTCTTGAAGAGATCAGATTTGTAGCACTCCTCCAGGGAGAAAAAGATCAGCAAAACTTTTTAAAAACCAAATAAAAGCATTTAGAGCCTTAGGCCACTAAATTTTGATGACTAGTAGATAAAATCTTGGTGAACAGATCTTCACCGGCAGGTAGACAAACCAGTCATCAAAAATGCTCTTTTAAAAGAAGAGCCCTGAGTACTTAGTGCTGTTGGGGAGTATGCAGAGAGGCTGACGAATAAATTGTCATTAAATGCAGAGTCCAAACTGCCATCTGATAGGTTTCTTTGCTTCTGCGTTGAAAGTAAAAGGTCTGCCATGTAGGTGGAAACTGTAGTTTATGTTAGCTGCTTCATAATGTGTTGACGTGACTCAGAGCTGCAGCAAAGGCACTCATATATGCTAGCGAGAGGTTGACCTTCTGGCTGAGTACGGCTGAATGCAAGCTAGCGAGTCTGGTGCTAGTGTTATGTAGAGGGATGGAATGTTCTCGAGGCGGACGATGCAAAATAGTGCTGGAAAACTAACAATAAAGTTTCTACGGAGAATAATAAAGACTACAAAAAATACAAAACAATCTGAAAAATGATCCTCAAGGAATATTAGTAATAACATTAAATAAATGAATAATTAAAAAATGCTTAAATAATAAATGACAAAGAATAGCCATTCAAAGAAGAAACAACGCCGCAAGGTTACATCATTGGTACCAATCAGTGTGAAAGTTGCTGATGACGTGGGCAATCATGTCCAGGTGATAGTAGCCAATAAAAAAATTAAGAATTAATGACCACCAGCAAGAAAGCACAGGAAATAGTTTTCATTTAACCTGTGACATGAACACACGCCAAGGGTGAACTTATACTCTTTCATACTGAAGAGCTATGTGAATTAGGAACAAATTTAAGGTAAGATTAACATCAGTAAATAACAAATTTGATCAAAAGCAAGAGATACCAAGATTTAAAGAGTATAAATATCAGTTTGTCATCAAACTGCGAGTACGTTCATGCGAAGCATGAACCACAGGTCAACAACTTTGATCAGTCATGCTCAATAGAAAATTAACCCATATCTGCCCAAATTATTTTACTGTAGAATATTGCAGTATATTTCGTAAGTACAATTGTTTGTAACCTAAATGAAAGGGTTATGATGATTTTAGGTTTCATTAACATATTTTCACTGAGATTTTCCATGTCAACATATATCAACAGCATGCATGGGTAGAGTAAAAGACATGCTCAATGTAGGAACTTTTCTTTGCATTTTAAGCTCATACGAGGACGGTTTGAAAAGTTCTCAGAATCACCGCTAGATGTCAGTGCTAGAGCAACGAGGTTCCTGCGCAATAATCACACATCCTTTGTGAGTGAACATGTGGCGCATCAGTGCTCTAGCTGCAGGAGTGTGGTAGTGACGACTCTTTGTTGTTGTTCCCGCGTAGTGGTTTGTGACAATGGAAAAAACTAAGATTCGAGCAGTGATTAAATACTTTGTAAAAAAAGGTATGAAAGCAAAGGAAATTCATACCGACTTTCAGAACACACTGGGGGACTCTGCTCCTTCATTTTCAACTGTTTCTAAGTGGACCAGCGAGTTTAAATTTGGTCGGGAGAGCTTGGATGATGATCCGCGTAGTGGACAGCCAAAAAGTGTTACGACCCCAGAATTTATCTCAAAAGTGCATAAAATGGTCATTGAGGATCGTCGACTGAAAGTGCGGGAGATTGCTGAAGCTGTAGGGATGTCTTCTGAATGGGATATTATATTTTAACCAAAGAATTGGGTATGGAAAAATTATCCGCAAGATGGGTGCCGTAGCTCTTGACATTGGACAATAAACGCACCAGATTGGAAATGTCCAAACAAAGTCTGGCCCGTTTTCAGTGCAACCAACAAGATTTTTTGCGCCGGTTTGTGACTATAGATGAAACTTGGGTCCACTACTACACCCCCAGAGACAAAACAACAGTCAAAGCAGTGGAAACATGCTGATTCACCACCACCAAAGAAAGCAAAGGCAGTGCGTTCGGCCGGAAAGGTCATGGCCTCAGTTTTCTGGGATGCAAAGGCATTCTGCTGATAGATTATCTTCCTACTGGCCAAACAATTACGGGGCAATACTATACAAACCTCCTAGACCAACTATAGGAAAAGATACGCGAAACAAGGCCTGGTTTGGCAAGGAAAAAGGTCATCTTGCATCAGGACAACGCTCCGCCGCACACAAATGTTATTGCCGTGGCAAAACTTCATGAACTGGGGTACGAATTGTTGCCACATCCACCTTATTCACCTGATTTGGCACCATCAGACTTTCATCTATTCCCCAAGCTGAAAATTTTCCTCGGTGGACGGAGATTTTCTACAAGGGAAGAACTGACAGCCGAATTGGAGAGGTATTTTACAGGCCTGGAGGAATCTCATTTTCGAGATGGGATCAAGGCATTGGAACATCACTGGACCAAATGCATTAGTCTACAGGGAGACTATGTTGAAAAATAAAAGCAGTTCCACCGAGGTAAGATACTTAATTCTAGTACATTCCGAGAACTTTTCAAACCACCTACGTATGAATGTAATAATTAATCATATAGTAAATATTAGTCATACAAGTGTTGAACAAGAACAGAAAATTACAAAATATATGATTCAAAACATAAATGAAGAACAGTTTTGTCTCAATTTAGAATGCAGATTGTTTCAAAACAAAAGGACAACATTCATATGTTTGTATTACTTGCTATACACACAATACCAAATTTTGAGCAAGTATGATCACTCTGCAAATAGCAAAAAAGGAAAACTACGAGTAGAAATTCAAAACAGTTTAGTCTGCATTTTGAGGTTACTCTGCTTTTCATCATCCAGTCTGGTTTAGCGTGAGTGAAATGCCTCAAAACGAAGGAAGTGGCAGCCAACGTTACATTTTTTGCACTGTTTCCTGGTAGCTTTACCACACTGAGTGCACCGCACTTGCTTCTCTCTTGTTTTGAGGCAGTGGGATACCCCATCGAAACGCACTTCTGGCAACATGTGTGAAGATACTTTTGTACTCGGTCTTCCTGTGTTAGGATGTGTCGTGGCACAAGATTGGACATATGCCATAACGATGTACTGTGTGAAGCCGAGAAGGTCTATGTTTTCCTCTTGCCCTTTGGGGTCAAACGGTAAAGTTGACATGCATTGTTTATGGAGACATTCAGAAAGAATGCAATTTGAGGCCAGTACCATTTCTTGCTTTTGTTGCTGATGCAGTAACAAGATCCAACTGATCGACCACCCCCCCCCCCCCCCCCCCCATGTGCATATTATACAAAATTAAACATGCTGGCTGAATTACTATTATGTATTTCTTTCCAGCATTGCTCCATCTTCTGGCATGCCCTACAGGCGCTACACCAGACACAGTTGAGGCTACTGTAACAACATTATCATTGTAGCGTACATTCTGTTACCTGGTGGTAACTGCCATGTTCCTCTTTTTTACAGAGGTGAATCTCAGGAAGTGGAGCATTTTCCATTTGATTCTGATGTATGGTACCTGTACCTTCGTGGCCTTTCTCCTTCAGCCTTTCCAACAATCAAAAGGATGTAAAATAATTATCAAAGAACAAGCTGAGTTGAGTGCCTTCTGAAATTAGGTCCATAACAGCTGAGCCACCTACTCCTAATTCTGGTATTGTGTTTCCAGTAGCCACTCCTTGGTAAGGTTCTCCTTGAACTAGATACCCGAGACGAGTTGATAGAGAGAGCCCAGACTTTATACCCAAAATGTATTGGTGTGCCATGAATGTGTTGCTTGACACCGTGTTTTCCAAAGTAAGAGACCATTGACTCGTCCACAGAAAGATGTGTATCACCAGGATAATGCCATAGCCAGCGTTCGTTTAGTATAGTCCAAATGGGACAAATTTTTCTGAAACTGTCATTGCAGTCTAGTTTAGCATTGTCACAAAAATGTAAATATCTCAGAATTTCTTTAAACCGATAGTGCGACATTGCTGTGCTTACCCCAACATGATGTACATCTTCAGCAATTTCCCAGTATATTCTTGTCTTAGCCATAACATTCTAACTGAAAAGAAACAATATTGCAAAGAATAGCTGAAGTTCAGTTTTTTCCAATGAAAATGACACATAACCTTTTTCAACAGAGTACTGATTGTGCTCTGAATTATATATTCAAGTATATCATCATCAAAGAACAGCTCAAACAATTGCATTGGAGAATATTCATTGTTTACAGAGTTTGGTCGAGTAAACTCTGTGCTTGGCTTGTTCACAATGTCACTCTTTTCCCACACACGTTGGTTTGGTTTTCACATGATTAGATGTGCTTAGCCCTGCTTGCTTATAATTTTTTTGTTTCTTACATTTGGGTTGACCATCATCAGAATAATTTGAAGATGTACACAGTAATGCTTCATCAATAACATGACTTACTTCATTCTCACTCAGTACATGATTTTGCACACGGATTATACCATTTTCACTTGTTTTTGTACACACTAGTTCAGTACCAGCCTGGAGTTGATTGCCAGAGAGTCTGTTTATATCTCCACATGACTCATCATCATTGCTATCCCCATCACTATGGAAAGCATTTGCAGGTGGTTCTATGTATATATGAGCATCTAGGATGTCTTCTGATTCCTCCAGGATGCTTACGACCTGCTCAACACTCAATCTCAGAAGAGTAAATAAAAATTCGGTATCAATACTGAGGCAATCCCATTTGCACCCACTGTCGACATATGTCAATGTGGAATTTTGTGCTCTGCTAGACAAAAAACAACTATAAATTAGGCATAAATGAATTTAAAATCTGTTAAAGGCATGTTTCGTTATTATGTTTAACACAACAGTCCAATCTTACTTTCAACTGTAACAATATTATAACAAAATATTACTCATTGCATAAAATGAACCTCATTATAAAAATATTACTCACCACGACAGAAGCATCATCCTCATGACTGTATACGGAATGATGTTTTCATACACAGCCAAGCGATAAGGTGCGAAACTGGGTGTTTCTTGTTTTCATGCTTTGCATTAAGTATCAAACAATGAACTGTAAACAATGCACCTCAAAAATATTCTTCCGGTTTACCGATATAAGATCAAAAATATTCATATATTAACGTCGACAAATGATGGCAGTGGGCACATATGGATTAAGCTATTAATAACGCCAAGCCAAGCAGTAATTGACCACAAGTAGTTTTCTAGTTCTCTAATCTGATAAAAAAAAACATATTCAATACAAAAGCACCCAACATGATGGAAAATCCCTTCTTTTGCTTTATCACTTGTAATTTGGTCATTGGAAAAGAATGCAAGTATTAATTTCTCAGAAGTTATCAAATGCATTGTATTCAATTCTGCCTGTCACTAATCACAAGCAAATTGGTAAAAACCCATCAAAACTCAAGAAATTTTGGTTCATTTGTGACCTTGAACTCAGCTGAAAAACACGTTGCGACACTTGCTGCACAAGCCATTACAGGTGAGAAATGATACAAACTTTTGAAATTTTAGGCTGCGCATATAAAATTACTGCAGTTTTTGTAAGGATATTTTAACATAAGAATGTAAATATAAAAATCCCTGTACCGAGCAAATTGGCCATACGGTTAGGGGTGCACAGTTGTGAGCTTGCATTTGCGAGATAATGGGTTTGAACCCCACTGTTGGCAGCCCTGAAGATGGTTTCCCATGGGTTCCTATTTTCACACATGGTAAATTCTGGAGTTGTTTCTTAATTAAGGCCACAGCTGTTTCATTTCCACTCCAAGCCATTTCCTATCCCATCGTCGCCTATCTGTGTCGGTGTGAAGTACAGTCAATTGTAAATTGAAAAAAGAAACCTGTCTTACATTCAGGTCAAAATGGTAATAGGCTATCCCAAGATCTCCCATAGCTTTATATGTGTAAGGTGTGTTGCAGCATCTGTTCAGGTCATGAGAACACAATTGTATACTGTATAACGCATGATGGCACTGGAAGATTGAGTACCTCTTTAAAAACTGCAACTGCTGTGAAAGTTAACCTTAAGTAACACATCCAAGTTATTAGACATTCCAAGCATATTGCAAACTCTCAAGACTCGAGTAAGGTATCCAACCATATTCGTAAAATACTAGGCTCGTGTTAAGGAGCAAGTTCAATTCCTCTCTGAAAGCTCAGTGACTAGTGCCCTGAGAGAAGTGTGGAAAACCTGCTTGGTGTTACAATCATTAACAGATAGTAAAAAATAAGCAACTAATTCTGGATACAATGCAGAATTTGTACAAGTACGAGAATTTGGTGAAACTTGTTTCGTCTTCAAGTCATGCTGTTGGAATGCACTCTGTCTCCTTCTGATTGTTGCGGCCACTCTGCTTTATGACTTCTGTTGTTTCCCTGAACAATACCATGCAGATGCGATGTGAAGATGGTCCTTAAGCAATTTTACCTCCAGTCACTTTCTGGTACTTGCTCTAATTACTGCAATGATGAAACATTAACATGTTGATGGGACTGAAATTTCTGGACAGTTGATGCAGAAAATAATTTCTTCAAGGAATGGATAATGCAGAATTTTAAAAACTTGATTTCAATAGAATGCTTGCAGGACCACGTAATCTGAACTAATAATCTGGGAAAACGTTTCCAGGTATGGTTTATTGAGGTTGTGCTATGTATAAATTATTTATTAATTTTTTTTATTAGTCTTATTCTGCATTGAAGGTGTTCTTTGACTGAGCTCTTGTATATCAAGTGTTAAATTCCAGCTGATAGTATTCAGATTAAATTTTGCAACATTGAGCACAGAAGATGAATGCTCTAATACTTGTACCATTCAACCAGCTTTGTAATTATAACATCAGATAGGATATTCCTGCTCAGAAAAAAAACAAAACTCATAATTCAGCTTCAGTTCATTATAGAGCATCTTCCCCTTGAGTTACGGTATGACTAGCTACAAAACAAGAGTTTTGAAACCACATAACAAGATTTAGGAGTTTATTCCATTGTTTTAACAAGCAGTTATATATTATGCAGCAAAATAAACAGTTCTGAAGGTGTAAAATGCTCCGAACATCAAAATTCATCATTGTAACATGCAAGGTAACAGCAGCAACACATTTCTAACTGGGTCAGTACAGCATGTGTTCAAACTGTGCACCCTCATATCTCATGCATTGTTCATAATGATCCTGTAGATTGTCAAGCATATGGATGAACACAGGACAAAAAAATTTATTGTATCTTCTCTCATCATTCGGGAACATTCCTAGATGGGTCAACTAACTAGAAAATGGATTATTTCAGCATGTCCCTTATGTAGGCATATGGGAGCTTGAAATCTGGAGAGTGGCAAGGATATGGAAATTCTTTTATGTGGGAAAATTAAGCAATCTTCAAAGTGTTGTTACAAAAGGGCAAGTGGTGTGGGCTGTAGCTCATCTTCCTGCTTCAATTGTCAATGCATTGGCACATTTCTGGTAACATTCAGTATTATTTGATGTTCAGAGCATGTTTGTAATTTCCGTACTGTCCATGTTGACCCATACAGTACATATTTAAAGCTCTAATGGATGGAATATAAGCTATTAAAAGTATGTCAATCATTTTTTATAATCTAAGTGTACTCGTACATTGTGTGGCACGATAGCCGAGTGACATTATAACTGGCTTCTCACCAAGTCAGCCATAGTCCGAAATCTGGCCAATCCATGATATATTTTTAAACTGAGAAGTCACGTCCACATGGATCAGATTCCTTGTAATAATAATATTATTGGCTTTACGTCACACTAACTACTTTTACGGTTTTTGGAGATGCCAAGGTACCAGAATTTAGTCCTGCAGGAATTCTTTTACATGCCTTCAAATACCACCAGACTGAGCCAGGATCAAACTTACCAAGTTTGGGCCAGAAGGTCAGCGTCTCAACCATCTGAGCCACTCAGCATTCAATGTAAAACTGGAGGTCCCATAATTATGATAACAATATTACCAGTCACATAAAGCAGCAAACTAGCTTTTTTGCTTGCATATGTAAATAAAAAATAAAAGAAACATTGTTACAGCGCACAATCTGAAAGATCTGTGGAGAATGCTATTGAAGAGTGAGAGTGGGACAAATTTAGGCAACCCTGGCTTGATAGGCTGGTAGCTGGTATGCCAAGAAGGATTCAGGCATGTATTACTGGATAGGAGTAAATTATTGGGTGTTAAAGGTGCTGTAGTAGACATATGTAATGGATACTGAGAACTGAGAAATTAATGCTCTATTCTTGAACGACATTTGTACATTTGTCTGTTGAAGACAGTAGACATTGGGACATCTATTCTAACATGCTGGCTGCTATTTCTTTCACACATTGCTCCATTAGACATGCACTATTGGAACGCTCTTTGTGAGTACAACAAGATCTTGCATAATAGTTCCTGCAAATTCACAGGGTCATCTAGGATTTCAGCAGCAGAAGAATGAAATCCTGCAAACCAACAATTTGAACAGTCAAAATGTTGACACAGAGAGAATTCAAATTAGCAGAGGAAAAGAAACATCTGTGATCACAGGTGGCTCCAGAATGGTACAGAATGTTTAATCCCAGTTGTGTACCAAGAGATTTTGACTTCCCTTGTAGAACTTGGAAGTTACTGAATAGGATTTGAACAAAACATGGAAGATGTGCTTACTTACTTTTTAAGTGGGGCTTTTGTAACTCACCTGACTGTGACTGTAGTGGGATGTACCAAGCTGTCAAACACATTATAGATGAATGTCCATTCTGCTCATTCCAGTGACCACAGAAAGTTCTAGTAAATGTTCCAGCATCATTGACCCCATGACTGAATGAACTAGGTGTGTGACTGTGAACTAGTGTTGTGTGTATAATCATGCCTCTTTTTAGGGGCAAAAGATCTCTATAGGTCGATGTCCCGAATAAATAGCATTTTACAAAACAAAAAATGTCTCTTTTTTGCCATGGGTCAGTTAATCACGATTATTTACCACTCCATGGTTTATTTTGTATGTATTATCTATATGCTTTACGTCACACCGACACAGATAGGTCTTATGGCAACGAAGGGACAGGAAAGGCCTAGGAATTGGAAGGAAGCTGCCGTGGCTTTAATTAAGGTACAGCCCCAGCATTTGCCTGGTGTGCAAATGGAAAACCACGGAAAACCACCTTCAGAGATGCCGACAGTGGGGCTCGAACCCACTATCTCCCGATTACTGGATACTGGCCGCACTTAGGCGACTGCAGCTATTGAGCTTGGTATTTTGTGTATATATATTTATTGTTCATGTATACTAAATGCTAACTGAATAAATAAATAAATAAATAAATAAATAAATAAATAAATAAATAAATAAATAAATAAATAAAGATATTGAGGATATGTCACTTCACTTGTCTCAGTCCACTTTTGTATTAAATATCATGAACTCTTCAGTGCACAGGTGATGCAAGATGTTTTCTTAATGATGTACGTTTCCAGAAAATAATATCAATCATTCAATCGTTATTGCTCTGCATTTAGAGCTGTCTTTTTGATTTGAGAGAAAAGCACAGCATCATAATAGTTCAAAGACAAAAATGTCACTAAAACACAGTTTTCTGATCAAATTATTGAAATGAAATGGCATATGGCTTTTAGTGCTGGAGTGTCTGAGAACATGTTCAGCTTGCCAGGTACAGGTCTTTTCATTTGAGGCCTGTGGACGACCTGCATGTTGTGATGAGGATGAAATGATGATGAAAATGACACATACAGTACATCCAGCCCCAGTGCCAGCAAAATTAACCAATGTTGGTTAAAATTCCCGACTCTGCCAGGAATCGAACCTGGGACCCCTGTGACCAACGGCCAGCATGCTAACCATTTAGCCGTGGAGCCGGACATTTAAATGAAACCATATGATTCAACTTCAGGCCACCTGGTTGCTAGCCAAGTGTGTTATCGTTATTGAAAAACTTGCTTGATCATCATCATCATCATCATCATGCTCTTTAAGAGAAAAAAACTGTTACAAAAGGAAAGGTCTGGGCTTGTAATGATTTTTATCATGTAATGTTTAGTAAATTGATAAAGAATACTCAGTTTGAATCTCAACCAATCACACCTAACCAAAGAATCAGATGTGTAACTAATACTCTAATCATTTTGTACAGTATTCCTCAGATGTACTATTTCTGTATAAGTGAAATAAATAATTTCATTTTATTAATGGAATATGCTTCTCTACTAGATCTGCCCCATTCATATTTACCAAACTACAAAACTTGAATCCAGCTATGTACTTGGACTAGTGCTAAAGTATTGTAACAAGACTTTTTCTTTATGTGCATTTTATATATTTCTTAACAATTGTGTTAATATAGATCATACTCTGTTTCAGAGGTGTTCCGTAAAGTTTTGATCAGTACCATTGTGAGATGGGCTGAAGAATCCCAAATTGAAACTCCAAAGCTGGTACGAGAAATGTTTGGGTATGTATTGAATTTAGAGTTATATCAGCATACTCATATTGAGAGAATACCATAGTAAATATCATTTCTAACACTGAGTGAGTAGCTGTGCGGTTAGGGGCATGCCTCTGTGAGCTTGCATTTGGGAGATAGTGGATTCGAACCCCACTGTCAGCAGCCCTGAAGCTCATTCTTCCGTGGTTTCCCATTTTCACACCAGCAAAATGCTGGGGCTGTACCTTAATTAAGCCCATGACTGCTTCCTTACTGCTTCTAGCCTTTTCCTATTCTATCACATCATCACCATAAGACCTATCTGTGTAAAAGATTTTTTTTACATGACTTATTTCTTTGTACCGCTATATGGAATATATTTTTTAAAAATATATAATGCACTTCTTTGCTGTGTACATGTATTTTTACTTGCGTACAATACATACATATACAGTAGAACCTTGAATCTCCGGACTAAATGGAACCAGAAGTGATCAGGACTAACGAAAATGCAGATTATAGAAAAATAATGGAAAATTGCCATTATAAGATCTTTTTTGAAGCTTACCATTAATCTTTACAGGAATATCCGAGGCACTTCAAACAGTTTAAGGTTACCATACTACACATAATATAATGGAAAGATAATACAGTATACAAAATAATGATACACTACTCTATTTGTCAGGGGCTGCCTGGCCGAGGCGGTAAAGGCGTACTCAGTTCGCCCGGAAGGATGTGGGTTTGAAACCCCATCAGGAAGTCGTAAAATTTAAGAAATGAGATTTCCACTTCCAGAGGTGCATATGGCCCTGAGATTCACTCAGCCTATACCAAAAATGAGTACCAGGTTAATTCCTGGGGCAAAAGCGGCCGGGCGTAGAGGTAACCACTCTACCCCATCAAGTGCTGAGGTTACGAATAGTGGAAGCCTCTACCTTCCACCACTCCCAGGGCCTTCATGGCCTGTACGTAGATGACTTTGCTTTTTACTCTATTTGTCGATGGATGCAGAGTGGGTCTCAGCCCACAAGTGGCCACGGCTGGTCCGTGGTCCGACAGCTCTGCACTCTGACCAGCCAACCGAGCAGAGGAGGGGTGGCCACGGCTCTACTGTGGCTCTACGCTTCTGCATTTGGGAGACAGGACAGGGCTGGACCTCATGGCTGATCCCAACTATTGGCTATCCTGAGAATGGTTTTCTGTGGTTTTCCATTCTCCTGCCGGGACAGTTCCTAGTATAGGCCACGGCCGCCAACCCCCTCACCTTCTCCGTGCATCTCCTCACCGTACTTAATCTCCCGGCCTGAGAGATGGCATTACCGTCTAAAAGGCCCACCTCCCCCTTCAGGGGAGGAATGAAAACGTTGGTTTTTTTGCTTTACGTCACACCGACACAGATAGGATTTATAGCGACGAGAAAAAAGAAATGTTTTAGTAGCAGTAGTAGTAATCTATTTGAATCACTTAGTCACTTAAACATAATTTAACACATTATTTACTCATATATTACTGTTTCAGAAATAAAGTACTGTACTGTAATATGTGTTAAATTATTTGTTCTTCATAATCATTTTTGCATTAAATAAAGTTTATTAACATTTTGCTAAATTTGATCCAGACTAAAGACGGCCAAACAAACAAGGTTCTACTGTACCTTATATACCATATTTACGCAAATAATCCCTGCATATATATATTTTAAAAAAATCTGAGACACAAAATTGAGGTGCGGGTTTTATTTGCATCAATGTTGGCAACATGGTCCTGGCTCACCTAGTTTTCATTATTGGGTGTACAGTTATGCTTTGTGTAACTGCAGATGGAAGAAAATTGCCCCAAATGTCATATTTAAATGGAAAACAATTCTGACATTTAATTTAAAACTGCCTTTACATTAAAAAATAGTATTTTACACAGTAATTTAACTTTCTCTATGTCATGATAGAATGTATCTTCTGGAACATGCAGGGGTAGCTTTCCGCGCTTTCATTCACTTCGGTGTGTCGACAGTTTGTTTCATAGCTGCTAAGTTCGAGGGAAATTGTAATTCTTTTGTATTCAGCATTTTAGGGAACACTACAGTATCACATAACGGGCCGTGTGCGAAGAAGCAGAATCCGCAAACACTGGCGATTCTCTTCGGCGATGATGACAGTTGGCGAAAAAGCGTGGCTCATAATTATAATCAGTTCGTACGCAACAAACAATATTGTTAATGCCAATGAACCTGCATTGTTTTCTTTATGCCTGGCCAAAACAGACTTTTGAAAAGGAGGTGGGGTCACTGTATTGTGCTGTAATGCAGAAGGAAGCGAAAGACATCCTCCCCTCGTCATAGGAAAGTTTGATAAGCCACGATGTTTTAAGGGCGTCAGGTACTTCCCGTGCAAATACAAGGCATCTAAAAATACACACAGTAGGGCCTACAGTAATCTAATGAATAAAGTACTTGCTCAAGGGAGCCAGCATAGACTCCTCGTCTTTGAATATTTTTTCTTTTTTATTTCATTGCGTGAGGTTATGTTTGTCAGTGAGTTATCCAAGTGCATTATTTTAATACTGTAAATGCACCTTGTTGGATACATTTTGGAAATATTTCTTTTTTTCATTTGAAAGGTTTAAACTGTGAATCAATGTTAATTGCCTGCAGTAATGGATCTTAGAATATTTTCTGACGCGGCAAGGGTTGGCATTTCTGAAATCCGAGGTGGCGGTTAATTCGAAATCAAGTAATTTGCAGTCCGATTTTTAATAACTTCTAATTAACGAGGTTTTACCATATCGCAAGACTAACATCCGAGTTCGCCGGTGTGTCTGTTTCAACTGTCTACATTGCACAAAAAAGAATTATCCACCAAGGGTCATGTTAATATCCGCATAAAGAAAAGACCGCATGTGAAAAGTGTTTTAGACGTGGTGTGTAACGAAGTTGTAAGTAATTTAGGAGAGGATTCTAGTGATGCAAGAGACAACGAATCTTTTGATCTACAGGGAATCGAGCCTACTGCAAGTTCAGATTAATGAAATGGCTAGGCCTACTTGATAATTTTCATGACAAATATATTTTATAGCAGTGATAATGTATTTCTCAAATATGTTCAGGCAAAGCAGCTATATCCGTAAATTTACACATTCATATTGGCGCAAATATCATGTGGACCTCGCGGAGTGATATTAAATGTTAGTTTATGCCTATGTTACTCTTTCAATGGAATGAATTTTAGTTCACTTATTTTTTTTCAAAATGAGTCTTCCTAAAATTAGAGAGAGGGGATTATTCGGCGGCGGTGATTATTCACATAAATACGGTGATTATCCTGCAGAAAGAGATGTAAATTTGTATTGTATTTTATTCTTTAAAAACATTATTAATAAAATTTTAAGTCATAGAAGAAAGTTAAAATTCAAAGGTTATCTTGCAGGCTGTTGGTTCGTCAGTATGACAGTGTAGGAGAACTTATCCGGGCATTGCAGAAGACTTACATTATCAACAGTAAAACGAAGAATGATGTGGCCGGAATGTGGGTTGGACTCAGTCAGATACGATCTCTGTTGCCAGTACAAATGTCGCAAGAAGAAGAGGAGTTGATGCGAGAACGACTTTGGTGAGCTACCTTTTTCTCAATAGAATTTCTAAAACTTTGAATGTTGTATTGCATAACTATATAATCACTTGTTTGGTGTGATCAACAATCCAGAAAAGTAATTTTGTCTTTGAAACAAATCCATATCATTGTTTCATTTCAAAATTTCTTTCCTCTAATAAATGTAGAAGATGGAGAGTCCCTTCACTTTCAAAACATTAATGTAAAGAAAACCTTATTAGAGTGGTATGTGAAAATATGGAGATTTTCATGTGTTCACCAGATAAAACTAAAGTAAATTCTGATATAATACAAAGAGTGTCTTCTAAGTCATACTCACCAAGTATTTTTTTAAATAAGTTATAATCTATTATATTCTAATGTTAAAGAAGTATTAAAATTAACATATGATAACAATGACATTTACAATAAGATACAAAAGTTGAAAACTAGAAAAGTGGCTGGAATTGATAAGATTTCTAGGGATATTCTAAAGACAGTGGGTTGGGATATAGTATCATATGATTATTGTTTGCATGGAGGAGCTATACCAAATGAATAGATAGTTGCTATAGTAGCCTCTGTGTATAAAGGAAAAGGGTGATAGACATAAAGCTGAAAATTACAGGTCAGTAAGTTTGACATGCATTGCATGTAAGCTTTGGGGAAGCATTCTTTCTGATTATATTAGACATGTTTACAAAATTAATAACTGGTTCAATAGAAGGCAGTTCAGGTTTAGGAAAAGTTATTCCACTGTAGCTCAACTTGTAGGATTCCAGCAAGATACAGTATAGCAGATATCTTGGATTCAGGAGGTCAAATAGACTGTATTGCGATTCACCTGTCTAAAGCATTTGATAGGGTGGATCATGGGAGACTACTGGCAAAATTGAGTGCAATTGGACTAGACAAAACAGTGACTGAATGGGTTGCTGTGTTTCCAGGAAATAGGTCTCAGAGAATTAGAGTAGGCAAAGCTTTATCTGACTCTGTAATAATTAAGAGGGGAATTCCTCAAGGCAGTATTACTGGACCTTTATGTTTTCTTACATATTTCAATGATATGAGTAAAGAAGTGTAATCAGAGGTAAGGCTTTTTTCAGATAATGTTGTTCTCTACAGAGTAATAAATAAAGTTACAAGATTGTGAGCAACTGCAAAATGACCTCAATAATGTTGTGAGATGGACAGCAGGCAATGGTATGTTGATAAACAGGGTTAAAAGTCAGGTTGTGAGAGTCACAAATAGGAAGAGTTCTCTCAATTTTAATTACTGCATTATTGGGGTGAAAGTTCCCTATGGGGATCACTGTAAGTACCTAGGTGTTAATATAAGGAAAGATCTTCATTGGGGTAATCATATAAGTATGATTGTCAATAAAGGGTACATCTCTGCACATGGTTGTGAGGGTGTTTAGGGGTTGTAGTAAGGATGTAAAGGAGAGGAAGTCTCTAGTAAGACCCCAACTAGAGTACGGTTCCAGTGTATGGGGCCCTCATCAAGATTGCTTGTTTCAAGAACTGGAAAAAAATCCAAAGAAAAGCAGCTCTATTTGTTCTGGGCGATTTCTGATAAAAGAGTAGCATTACAAAAATGTTTCAAAGTTTGGGCTGGGAAGACTTGGGAGAAAGAAGATCAGCTGCTGCACTAAGTGGTATGTTCCGAGCTGTCAGTGGAGAGATGGCATGGAATGACATTAGTAGACAAATAAGTTTGAGTGGTGTCTTTAAAAGTAGATCACAATGAAGATAAAGTTGGAATTCAAGAGGACAAATTGGGGCAAATATTCATTTATAAGAAGGGGAGTTAGGGATTGGGATAACTTACCAAGGGAGATGTTCAATAAATTTCCAATTTCTTTTAAATCATTTAAGGAAGGGCAAGGAAAACAACAGATAGGGAATCTGCCACCTGGGTGACTACCCTAAATGCAGATCAGTAGTGATTGATTGATTGATTGATTGATTGATTGATTGATTGATTGATTGATTGATTGATTGATTGATTGATTGATTGATTGATTGATTGATTGATTGATTGATTGATTGATCGCGATCGGTTTGTTTGTTTGTTTTTGAAGTTCAGTTCACCATTTATAACAAACCGTGCAACTGAACTTGTGAATAGTCTTATGTATCTCGAGTTCAATTGGCACATCTTCAAGAGGGTTTGATTGGTTATGTTTACACTAATAATATTAATAATAATATGGTGCAGGGCTTTTGAGGTGACTTCCTATAGGTGACCTGCATGTCAACATCATGGAGCTGGACTATGTTTTGAATAAAAAACTTCAAAAAATAATCTACGGTCTACTTCCAAGATTTTCTAATTGGTTGAAAAACCTGTAGGGCTTTAAACCTCATTTAATTTCTACCTTCACTCACAACTCATGAGAGTGCTTCAATTCTAGGTCTTTAATCAATTAAACCTACTTACAAATATCTAGGACTTATTTGGAAGACTTTGCAGCCAAACACACGCAGATGTTATAATAATTGTATAGACATTTATCATATTCTAAATTATGTCTACTCACAGAAATGGGAAATAATTGTCATTCTTTTTAATACAGGAAACTGGTGAATAACCATACATTCTTCCAGCATCCAGATCTGATACGCATCTTACGTGTACATGAGAATGTCATGGCTGTGATGATGAATACACTGGGCCGGAGAGCTCAAGCCCAGTCTGATGCTCCTCAAGCTGGGCAGGAGGGAGAAGCTCCTTCAAAAGAGAAGGTTTGGACATCTTCTGATGATATTTTTTTAAGCTCTTGAAGAAATATTTCTAAAAAATTCAGATGTGGAATATTTCACTACCAGTTTATTAAATTATCAGAGTGCTTATTTATTTTAGCTAATGTAACATATTAAGCTCTAGTAATGGTCCTTGATTTGAATCTCAGATAAGACAAATTTTCAACCCCATTCTCAAAATTTAATTGTAATTTCTAGCCTTACTTATTGATGAGAAATATATGCTCATTAATTTGGGAAATACTTTTAATTACAGGATACATCTCATGAAATGGTTGTGGCATGCTGTCGCTTCCTTTGTTACTTCTGCCGTACATCAAGACAGAACCAGAAAGCCATGTTTGACCATCTCTCATTCCTGTTGGAGCACAGCAACATCTTGTTATCACGACCGTCCTTGCGAGGAAGTACTCCTCTCGACGTGGCTTATTCTTCTCTCATGGAAAATACTGAGCTAGCACTGGCTCTCAGGTTGGTATCAATTATTAATAATTTTTGATAGAAAAGATCTTGGTTTAATCACAACTGAAGTTAAGGTCTGAAATAGATTTTGCTTTATGACATACATGTATCCATCCATGTCAGGGTGTTGTAAGTGTTCTCTTAACAAAGCTTATTTTGATACATCCAGATTGGTGATATGTAAAACTGTACAAACTAAGACAAAATTTTGTCTAAATGAAAACTGTTCTTAACCTATTCATTCTTGTAGTGCCATGTGTGACAGATTTTTTGTTTTAAAGTTTCTACTGACCCCCATCATATTACGTTTACAAGGCCTAAGGAACCTTTAGTTTTTCACACCTGCTATGGTCTTTCTCTTTATTTTACTAATACCTTCATCCTTTAAAGAATCAAACTTCTTTCTTTTTCCTCTCCTAACTAAATGTTTAAAAGGGATGGTTGTCTAGTTGTTCTTCACTTTAAACGATAATCACCTAGTTTTATTTGTTTATAATTGCTTGATGAAAGATTCTTATAGCAGTCTATCAAACGTGGCAATTATGCCTAAAATATACTTCAACTAAAGCGAGCATATTATGGTGATAGTGATTTATATTTGAAGGGAAGGTACAACTGGGCAACCATTCTCTCTTAACGTGAATCAAAGGAAAAAGTGGAAGAGATCTAACCCTTCCGAGAATGAGGATATCTGCAAAAGAAAGGAAAGGGTCCTTTAAGATAAACACAACTCTGCAGTACCTGAGCTGGAGGACACAGTTAAAAACCCCGGTCTAGATGAGAATTGAACCTAAGGGCCTTTGAACTTAGAGGCATCTATGCTGATCATTCAGCCAAGAAGGTAGATGATGATGGTGGTGATGATGATGGTGGTGATGATGATGATGATGATGATTATTATTATTATTATTATTATTATTATTATTATTATTATTATTATTATTATTATTATTATTATTATTATTATTATTATTATTATTATTATTATTTCAGGTATTTAAAATGTGTCTTCTATCAGGATGGTAGTATAGTAAGTGAGATTGAATCAAGGTGCAGTAAAGTTAATGCAGTGAGCTCACAGTTGCGATGAACAGTATTCTGTAAGAAGGAAGTCTGCTCCCAGACAAAACGTATCTTTATATTGGTCTGTTTTCAGACCAATTTTGCTTTATGGAAGTGAAAGCTGGGTGGACTCAGGATATCTTATTCATAATTTAGAAGTAACAGACATGAAAGTAGCGAGAATGATTGCTGGTACAAATAGGTGGGAGCAATGGCAGGAGGGTACTCGGAATGAGGAGATAAAGGCTAATTTAGGAATGAACTCAATGGATGAAGCTGTACACATAAACCAGCTTCAGTGGTGGGGTCATATGAGGCGAATGGAATAGGATAGGTTACCTAGGAAAATAATGGACTCTGTTATGGAGAGTAAGAGAAGTAGAGGGAGACCAAGAAGACATTGGTTAGACTCAGTTTCTAACGAGTTAAAGATAAAAGGTATAGAACTAAATGAGGCCACATGAGTTGCAGGTAGAAGATTGTAGCAACGTATAATAAATTCACAGAAGACCGAGCTCGATAGTTGCAGTCGCTTAAGTGCGGCCAGTATCCAGTATTCGGGAGATAGTGGGTTCGAGCCCCACTGTCGGCAGCCCTGAAAATGGTTTTCCGTGGTTTCCCATTTTCACACCAGGCAAATGCTGGGGCTGAACCTTAATTAAGGCCACGGACGCTTCCTTCCCACTCCTAGCCCTCTCCTGTCCCATCATCGCCATAAGACCTATTTGTGTTGGTGCGACGTAAAGCAACTAGGAAAAAAAAAATTCACAGAAGCTTGCAGGCTGAACGCTGAAAGGCATAACGGTCTATAATAATGTGTGTATGTCTGTGTATGTGTGCGTGCATGTATTATTATTATTATTATTATTATTATTATTATTATTATTATTATTATTATCATTATTATTATTATTAATTTCCTTCTTTGTACTATCACAAACTATATTATTTTTAGTTAATAAAATAGCCTATGGTACAACATTTTGTAAAATGGAAATAAGAAAAATATTACCATAATAATTGAGTTTTGTTTTAGACAATTTCATCCATGTGTTATAATTAAAAAAATGAAGTTGCTGTGCAACCAATGTTCCATGTTTATTGTACTAACATAAAGTCTAAATTCTATATTTCTATTTATTTCTTGGGTACCTTGTGATTATTGACTTGACCCATATCACTTTATGATCAGTTGGATGAAATACAATACAATAAATTTTATTACATTATTTCTTTTTAGGGAATATTACTTAGAGAAGATTGCCATCTACTTGTCTCGTTGTGGTTTACAGTCTAATTCTGAATTAGTAGAGAAAGGCTATCCTGATTTGGGTTGGGACCCTGTAGAGGGTGAACGTTATCTCGACTTCCTACGGTTTTGTGTCTGGGTCAATGGTAAGTTTCAATTTTAGAGTACAATGATACCTCAGGTTAAGTTTGACTGTTAGGTATTCCTAACTTTTCACAGAGTTTTAAATCTGACTAATGTAATGTGAATGGAATAGAAAATTAACAGATATAAAATTTAATTATAAAGTATGGAACAAAAAAATAGCTGTACTTCAACAACATTGTTAAGCTGACCTTTAAGATGCATAACTAGACAACCTGTAAACTTTGTTATAAAATACAAAAAAGTGTCTTGGACATTTTATATTGGTCAAACTGAATAAATTTAAATTCGTATCTTATTCATACTCTGAGTTGTAACTTTTGATTTGTTCTATATCCTAATTTATTTCATATTTCACCTAAATATACATTTTTTTCCTTCCTATTTGATTTTATCTGCTTTCAGGTGAAAGTGTGGAAGAAAACGCGAACTTGGTAATCCGACTGCTAATCCGAAGACCTGAATGTCTTGGGCCAGCCTTAAGAGGAGAAGGAGAGGGTTTGCTCAGGGCTATTATAGATGCTAATAAGGTACACTGCTCTATTCATGACTCTTACTGAAATGAAATTTTATATGCAGTAAATTAATTTAATTTAATTTAATAAAATTAGTTATATTAGAATATTTGGTTTTATATGCATTAATAGTGGATTGATTTCCTTCAAAATATGGTTTGTAATTTTCAGATGTCAGAGAGAATAGCTGACCGCCGGAAGATGATGGATGAAGCAGAAGGTACAATTTCAGGACTGCAGTTTGAACATCCATTGCCACAGAGTGAAGAGGATGAAGATTACATTGATACTGGTGCTGCAATACTTAACTTCTACTGTACGTTAGTGGATCTGCTTGGTCGCTGTGCACCAGATGCCTCTGTCATTTTGCAGGTTTGTTTCTGTGATGTCTCTTAACTTCCAATGAAGGCTAAAAGGGAAAAACATATACAGTGAAATCTTGTTAAGACGTTTTTGCAGGGGACAAGGAAAAAGAACATGTTAAGGGAGGAAACGTACTAATGGATATACGAATAAAATCTATCCAACCGGGAAACACTAGATACAATTTTTTCCGACATGAGGGCATTTTACATCGTGTATACTCGGGTACAGTGAAAACTATAAACCCATCTACCATTTTAAAGATGGAAGTATTAAAACGTGTGAAAAACACAAGAGAATAAATATGAAAACCTTCCCTGCTGGGGATTATAAAATAACAACTACTGGCACACTGAAAGGTGTGGAAAACACCGGGGGCCTGTTCCATGAACGAACTTTGCAACTTTGCACTTTGCACTTTTCAATTCAGATTTTGTTCTACCATCACTTTTCAGATTTAGCAGTTAGGAATCTTTTCACTTTTCAAGCCTGTTATGTTCCTCCATTGGTACAGAAATGCAAAGTGCAAAGAAATGAAGTGAAAAGTTTTCAGAAATCATGCAAACAGATGATTCCCTTTTCATCTGTTAATTAACAAGTATGTACACGAGTTTCTCGGCGTAGAATTTGGTTTAGTGATATAAACACGTTACGACGAGAGCTTTTGTTAGCATCAAGTGAGGACAGTGATGAAAAATCCAAAAAGAGAACGTGCAAAAACAGGATTAATTTTCATAACCTCACTTCGATGGAATTTCGCGAGTGATTTCATATTACCCCAACACAGGCTGACTATATTCTTGAAATGATCGGTCATTTATTGAAACATGCAACAAAAGGTGTAGCAGTAATGCATGGGACATCAAAATCAATTATTTGCAGCACTGTTACCAAAGTCGTAGATGTTATAGTAAATGTAATATTTCCTAACATAGTACGTTGGCCTGATAATCCACTTAATATAGCGACAGGATTTTTGATGAAGGGTGAATTTCCCTCTGTGTATGGATGTGTTGGCGGTACTGTCATTAATATTGATGCGAGTTATCATTTGCGAGGTTATTTTTAAAGTTGCCAGAAAGGTTGTCCTGTTTCTCTTTGACAACTTCCAGCACAGCCAGCTTCTTGTAATAACCTTTCTTTCCCATGATAAAAATGGTACCACAATTATACCGTCAAGTTCGCCGCGAAAAATAAAGCATTAAAATCATTGAGTATTAGGCCTATACAGTTTGCCCATGGAATAAACTTGATCGAATCACTCATTCACAGAGACTTTTCACATTGCGAAGAAATTGAAAAGTACAACCTAGATCGTGGTAGAACAGAAAGACTTTGCACTTTGCAAGAATTGAAAAGTGAAAGTGCAAAGGTGAAAAGTTGCAAAGTTCGTTTGTGGAACAGGCCCCAGGCAACAAATATGAAAACGTGCACAGGGGCCAACAAAAATAAAGTATTATTGCAGATCACACTCTTTCTAAAACAAATGCTAGTAGATGCCTCTTATTTTGGAGCAGTGGGTTATTAAACATTATTTTCTGATCACACTCTTAGATGCCTTTTATTTTGGAGCAGTGGGTTATTAAACATTATTTTCTGATCGCACTCTTAGACGATGAATTGGAGGTTACACTCGAACATATGCAACTGCGAGAAATGCCTTTGGCCACCGTTTTGAATTGAACAAAACTTTGACCAACTTGAGTGATTGATTCGAAACTGGAAGTGCGAGTTTCAATGTTCGCGACCTCTGCGCACTTATGCCAGTCCACTTTCTGACAGATTTTAATTTTGTCTTCAATATTAAGGAATTTTACAACATTTTCCATATCCATAACTAGGCTATCACAAGACAAATATGCACCACGCTAGTCAATTTCACATGATAATGAACCTAATCCAGATATAAGTTACCGTATCATGCGACAAATATTAGTTACACTTCACTGTACCATTCAACACAAAATACATTTCTCCCTTTCGAATGGAATGTGAAATACAAGCACAAACCGGCTCACTTTGCTATTCAGCAATTTCGCTGCTAAGCAGCAAGCAAAACTGAACATTCCTGAGGCTAACGGCTTCCTCCCCAGAAGTGCAAGTTATCCTTTAAAGTTTAGGAAAGCCTTTTCCCGTAATCACGCAACTGTGACGATGGCTCTTACCCGAGTTGGAAATCATGTTTCTTTCAGAAGGAATGACAAATATAGTAACATTTTCAGGTCTAGGAAAAATGTGATCGTACTAAGTGGTAATAGCGAAAATTCGTGATGTGTTAAGTGAGGTATCTTTATATAGGTTTAATACAATGAGAATCGGGACTTCATATTTTCGATGTGCTAAGCAGGAAAATGTGTTCATGAGGAACGCACTAACAAGGTTTCACTGTATAATCTAGTTTTATACCAGTCTCTCTGAGTTAGTTTACCAGAAATATCTGTGCTTATTTAATTCTTAATATTGATACGATATCTGTCTTATCATTCCTTCTACTCTGAGGATTGATATCTGAGGAGGCTATTGGTCAGTTGTCTCAGTTTCCTGCGGTCCTCGGCTAGACATGCTACACCAAAGATGTTCAACCTAGTTATATTCTTGATGGACCATCAAGTGGGACCTCGTCCACGATCTCTGTTGCCGAGTACATTTCCAAGAATGATTTGTTTATCTATGCTGTCATTCCCACGTCGCATAGTGTGTCCAAAGAATTCTGGTTTATAATGGAATCATTGGTGTGAAATGCTGTTCAATGTATGCATAACATTCTTCACCAGCACCACATTTCAAAAGAATTGATTTTGTTCATGTCTGTAGCATAAAGAGTCCACATCTCAGCTCCATAAAGGAAAACTGAAAATACCAGACTGGATACTACTATAATTTTCTGTGATAACAAAATAGAGCGATCCTTCCATAAATGCTTGATAAATACATCATTACATTTTTGGCCATAGCTGTTCTTTTAATTTCAGGAGCACACCTACCTGAAATGGAAATTTCTGAACCGAGGTATAGCATTTCTGAAACATTCTCCAATTCCTTGAAGATGTCTATGCTGGCTAATTTCTCAACTCTATCAAAAAATCATTATTTTGGTCTTGTTGATGTTAATTTGTAGTCCCATTTCAACACCGATATTTTGGACATGAGAAATGAGCTCTGCCATTTTTGTTTCATTAGTAGCAATGAGTGCAATATCATCTGCATAACAGAGGAAGGATATTTTCTTACCATCAATAGGAAATCTACCATCATATTCCTCAAGTGCAGCTCTTATTATGTACTTGCAATAGATTTTGAAGGTATGATATGCCAGTCTCTATAATCTCTAACTGTACAATGGAAATGAGGAGCTGGCTATGAGTTACATTACATGTAACAAGCTTTAACAGCCTCATTTTTTATAAACACCCATATTGACTATAAAATCAAGTATCGAATATTTAAGAATGACTTAATATTATATTTAAGCGGTCCACCTATTCAGTACATATATCATCATCATCACTGGTGGTCTGCCTATTGGCAGGTCTTCGCATGACTTCTCCACGCTGTTCCGTCTTCAGCCATTCTCTTTGTCTTCCAGTAACTTTTATTCACCTTTACATTGTCCACTAACTGATACCTCTTCCTTCCTCTCTTAGTTTCCCTTGTATCTTCCCTTCCAATGCTTCAGTTATTAAACAATTTCATCGCAAGCAGTTGCCTAACCATATATAATTTGTTAAATCTAGTACATGTGTCTTCCCCCAACGGACATCATCAACTAGAATAAATATTTCTGATATATTGTGTGATATATTGTGTGACAGTGTATGAAGATGTGGTTGTTGTCTCTTTTTCTTTCTGTTATACGTTTGTCCTAATTTCCTCTTTTTGTACTGACCTGTCATTATGTCCATCATATTATATGTTCCTATCTTTCAATGTATGACTTGATTTGCCAAATGTTTGTTCCTCTTCATTACTTTTATCTTTGTAACTTTACCTTCTGTTTCATCTTTCTTGACTTTGATATTATCTAGTACATGTTTTATGTATAGTTAGTAAATATATATTATACATGTCATTTGACTGTCTGTAAACATCATGATATATAATTATACAGTCTGTGGGAGTTAGATAAATAAATAAATAAAAAAGTACACCAAATGATTATGTAAGAAAAGTGAAAGTCACTACCGAACCCTTTGTTCTAAAATTCTGGTTTAAATGAACAAAAATATTTATATTTGTTAATACTTTAGAATGACAGAGTTATATATTACATTCTTTTAAATTCTAGGGCAAGAATGAATCTCTGAGAGCAAGAGCTATCTTGCGATCATTAGTTCCACTTGAAGATCTACAAGGAGTGCTAAGTTTGCGCTTTACTCTACAAAATCCTGCTGCAGGTGAAGAACGCCCTAAGAGTGACATGCCCTCTGGACTAATACCTGGCAATAAGCAGAGTGTTGTGCTCTTCCTTGAACGTGTCTATGGTATTGAGACAAAGGAACTGTTCTTCAGTTTATTAGAGGAAGCATTCCTTCCTGATTTACGTGCAGCTACTATGCTTGATAGGGTAAGTGGATGAGACTATAGTTTTCTCACTATCTTTACATACTGAGTTTATAATTTTTTTACCTTATCTTAATTCAGAATACATTTTTTTGGAGGACTTACTTGGTCAGAAGTGATTCATGGACAGTGTTATCAACAGCCGTTAATATAAGGAAAGAATTTCATTTGGGTAATCACATAAACAGGCTTGTAAATAAAGGTTACAGATACCTTTACATGGTTATCAGGGTATAAAAGGGTTGTAGTAAGGATGTAAAGGAGAGGGCATATAATTCTCTGGAAAGAACACAATTAGAGTGTGGTTCATGTGTATGGGACCCATACCAGGATTGCTTGATTCAAGAATTAGAAAAGATCCAAAGGAAAGGAGCACAATTTGTTCTGGGTGGATTCCAACAAAAGAGTATTGTTACAAAATTGTTACAAACTTTGGGCTGGGAAGACTTGGGGTTAAGGAGATGAACTGCTTGACCAAGTGGTATGTTCTGAGCTGTAAGAGGAGAGATGTCATGGAATGAGAGTAGACAAATGAGCTTGAATGGTGTTTCTGAATGTAGGAAAGATCATAACATGAAGATGAAGTTGGAATTCAAAGGAACACATTGGGGTGGATATTAATAGAAAGAGGAAGTAGAGATTGGAATAATCTCTCAAGGGAAATGTTCTATATATTTCCAAGATGAAGTTGGAATTCATGGGGACAAATTGGGGTGGATATTAATTTATAGGAAGAGGAAGTAGAGATTGGAATAATCTGTCAAGGGAAATGTTCTATATATATCCAAGTTCTCTGAATTTGTTTAAGTAAAGACTAGGGAAACAACTGATAGGAAATCTGCCATCTGTACGATAGCCCGAAATGTAGATCATTGATTGATTGATTGATTGATTGATTGATTGATTGATTGATTGATTGATTGATTGATTGATTGATTGATTGATTGATTATAACCTCATTAAGATTACATTCAACTGTTTACAGTAAAACCTCGTTAATTCAAAGTCATTGGGACGCAAAAATCAGACTTCAAATTTAGAAATGCCAACCCTTGCCACATCACAAGATATTCTAAGACTTGTTTCTGAATGCAATAATCTTGATTCACAGTTTAAACCTTGAAAAACTATTACCAAAATGTATTCGACAAGGTGCATTGACAGTATTCAAATACTGCACTTGGATAATTGACTGGCAAACGTAACTTCACGCAAAAAAAGAAGAAAAAAAAAAGAACATGCTTCGAAGACGAAGAAAAATCTATGCTGGCTCCCCTGTGCAAGTGCTTTATTCCTGGGATTACTGTACTGTATGCATATGAAATGCCTTGTACTTGCATGGAAAGTACCTGATACCCTTAAAATATCGTGCATTAACAAACTTTCCTATAACGAGGGAGGGAAGTCTCTCACTTCCATCTGCATTGCAACTCAGGTCAATTTGTTCTTGTACAATTTCCCGCCATGGCACTTTTCTCTTTTAACACGATAAGTCGTTTGGGCTCGGCATTGACAAAATTGTTCGGTGCATACAAATTGATTATATGAGCCATGCTTTTTCACCAACTGTCGAATTTGCTAGTGTTCCTTGAAACAATGAAGCCACCTGTTTGAACACTGAAACTCCACTCCCATTATTAACGCCAGTTCATTCGCATTCCCCCTAATAACTTCGCCATCAACGGGGATGTTATTTGCTCAAACATGCCAAAAACCACTCATATCAATTCCACTTCCAAATCAGAATGTTTAGCTCATCAGATGCGTATTCACTTTGCAATATATACACCCTGCATTTCTTGAGCTTCCATATTCTCAGGAATTTTAAAATATGTTGGAAGCATGGACACAGGAATTCCAAATTCTTTGGGTAGTTCAGGTTTTTAAAAATCCTTTATCGACCTCCCTTATAATTTTTATCTTCTCACTCAGTGTCTTGGAAGAAAACTGACGCTTAGTCATCTCTCAACATAAAAACGACCATGTGTGCCCCAAACTAAAACACCATACCTAACAAATAAACTAAAATGCAGTATTAAGAAGATATAAAAGTAAAATGAGTAACTGCAAGAAAACAAAAGAACTACAATTTCACTCAAACTTAGCAACTATGAAGCACATTGTAGGCACACTGAAGTGAGTGAAAGTGTGGAAAACTACCCCTGCACATTCTGGAAGACATATTCCATTGCAACATGGAGAACTGAAGTGATTGAAAGTGTGGAAAACTACCCCTGCACATTCCGGAAGACATATTCCATTGCAACATGGAGAAATTTTTAATTTAACTTATTCTATAATTTTCTTTTTTTATGTAAAAGTAATTTTGAACTAAAAGTCTGAATTTCAGCAATGGGACCGACATTGTTCTTCGAATTACGAATTATCCATGTTTCAAATTAAAAAATTTAAACAACAGGCAAAATCGTACCTTATGTTTCCAGAAATGAAAGCTACTTTGAATTAGGCAGGATTTTGAATTATCGAGGTTCTACTGTATTTTTTTATATCAGTTAGCAATCATTTAAGGTACTAAGTCTTACCACTTGGGCATTATACTGTAATTACAAATGATTAAGCAATAAATTGTCTTCTTTCCCATAGAATGATGGTTCTGAGTCTGATATGGCACTGGCTATGAACCGTTACATAGGCAACTCCATTTTGCCACTGTTGATTGCTCACACCAAGTTCTATAATGAAGCAGACAACTATGCCAGTTTATTGGATGCTACCCTTCATACTGTCTACCGTTTGTCCAAGAACAGGATGCTCACCAAGGGACAGAGAGAAGCAGTTTCAGACTTTTTGGTGGCACTTACCAGGTTGGTTACCCATACCTTTTATTTTTTTATTTAAGTATATCATGCAACTTAATTTGAATACAATTATGACCATGTTTATTTCATTTATTTCATGCATGAAACTATGTTGTTCTGAAACTAGAGTGCTTCCTAATTTGTATCTGCTATCATCTTATGAATGGCTTCTTCCTACCCATTCCTGTTAGATTTCTAAGTAAATGCTGGAATTTTACCTTACAGTATTTAAAAGTCCCAGGACATCTATCCTAACTCATGCCTCAGTTAACTTCAAATGCACATGCCAGTACTGATAATGAATGAATGGAGAATACAAGACTGGATATGAAAATCAACAGGAGGACACAACTTGGGAATTTTCTATCACAGAGTACAGTGTCTTCTATGGAATCAATATATAACTGTGAAAACTATAGAAGTAACATACAAGAAGTGTTCTACACCTACAGATGATGATAGATTGATGATAGTTTATTTATCCTGGTAAAGTTAGGGATGGCTGTCTCTGACTTGCACTAAACCAGTAACAGAACTCGCTTGATAAATAACTACAAATCTTAACAAATTAACCATTCATGAACGTAGACTGCGTACAACTACTTAACTAAAAATGCTTATACGTTAAAAGTTTAAAACGTGAAGGAGAAAGATCACAACATTACAGGAGGATAGACTTGGAAAGAGCAGCACTGATGCTGATGCCGAATTACTTGATAAGATAGTCAGCTACTTGAGGGACAGCACAGAAATGAACATTATTGTAGTGGATGATCAATTTACCAAATGTTAACTGGGAAAGTAATGCAAATGTATATAAATGATATGATTAATAAAGATCACAGATAAGGCTTTTTGCACATGAACTTTGGCTGTATAGAGTAGTAAATGTTAGAAAATTGTGAGTGACTGCAAGAAGACCTCGAAAATGTTGTAAGATGGACAGCAGACAATGGTATGATGGTAAAAGGGATGAAAAGTCAGGTTGTAAGTTTTATCACAAGTCAATTTTAATTACTGTTTTGATGGGGGTGAAAATACCTCATGGGGATCACAGTAGGTATTTAGGTATTAAAATCTTCATTGGGGTAATCACATTAATGAGGTTGTAAATAAAGGTTACAGATATCCTCATATAGTTATGAGAAAATTTAGGAATTGTAATAAGTCTCAGGTAAGACCCCACTCAGAGTATGGTTCCAGTGTATGGGACTCATACCAGGATTACTTGATATGAGAACAGGAAAGGATCCTAAGAAAAGCAGAACTATTTGTTCTGGGTGATTTCCGACAAAAGAGTAGCGTTACGAAAATGTTGCAAACTTTGGGCTGGGAAGACTTGGGAGTAAGGAGACAAACTGCTTGACTAAGCAGGATGTTCCAAACTGTCAGTGGAGGGATGGTGTGGAATGATATTAGCAGATGAATAAGCTTGATTATAGCTTTTAAAGGTAAGAAAGATCATAATCTGAAGATAAAGTTGGAATTTAAAAGGACAAATTGGGGCAAATGTTCATTTATAGGAAGATAAATTACGGAATTTATCAAGAGAAATGTTTGACAAATTTCCAAGTTGTTTGAAATTGTTTCAGAAAAGACGAGATAAAGATAGGGAATCTGCTGCCTGGGCTATGGTCCTAAATGTAGATCAGCCATGCTGAGTAGCTCAGGTGATAGAGCGCTGACCTTCTTAGCTCAAGGTGTCAGGTTCAATCCTGGCTCAGTCCCGTGTTATTTGAAAGTGCTCTGTAGATTTACTAGCATGTAAAAGAATTCCTGCAGAACAAAATTCTGGCACCTTGGCATCTGCAAAAAACAAAAAACAAAAATTGGGCCATGAAACCAGTAACATTATAAATGAGGAGTGTCTGTTCTAAAGGCGCTATTTCCACCATAAGAATGTTGAGGAGAGATGCAAGAAAAAGTATAATGAAAGGCTCGTGGACGTACCCATGATTGGGTATGGTACAACTTTGAAGAAATCACATCTTTCTGGTCTGGATTACTCCTTTGCATTCAATAATATTCAACTACTGTAATGCATTGGGATGAACTACTGAATTTTTTTTTCTTGAAATGGAAAAGCACCTTTTTAATAGGCACTCCTCGCAGATTGATTGATTGATTGATTGATTGATTGATTGATTGATTGATTGATTGATTGATTGATTGATTGATTTATTTATTTATTTATTTATTTATTTATTTATTTATTTATTTATTTATTTATTTATTTATTTATTTATTTATTTATTGACTGACTGACTGATTGAGATTGATCACAAAATTCCTATAACCATTATCTTACACATGTGGAACAAGTTGGTATGTAGTCTCAATCATTCTTTCTTAACACAAGAAATAGTGAGCAGAAACTGACGGAAAACAATGATATTGAAATTGAAGGGCTGTTGACTAGCATCAGTATTTCAAACAACATCAGAAACTATGTGTTGAATGTATTGTCAGTTGATGGAACAGATGCACAGCTAAGGCAACTAGCAAAATAAAGCATGTGGTTGGTTGTGGTTCATTTCTGAGGAAGTAGAGCAAAGTTTTTGTAAACATGGGTTGACAGGGAATAATTGTTTATTCCCAAGCAAGTTTGCAGCATGATTCAGGCCCTATAGCTGTGAGCTTGAATTCAGGATATAATGGATTCAAATCCAACTATCAGCACCCCTAAGATTAGTCATATATAGAAAGGTGGGGACATACACAACTTGATTTGACACTTGTTTTGATAGTGATTAATTATCAATACGGACCATAATGAAATTCATAACCTATGGTTTGTATGTTCCTTTCAAATTCTTATCTTATCCCATTTGGGTCCTTTCCTCCTTTTATGTCTTTTGCCAGTTGCAACTCATATCCGGGGACCTTCATCTGTTGTTTCATGTTTCTGTTGTTGTTGTTGTTCCCATTTTCATACCAGGCAAATGTCAGGATTGTACCTTAACTTAGGCCATGGCCACTACCTTCCCAATTCCATCCTATCCTCTCCTTGCATTGCCAAAAACTTTCAATGCATTTGTGCAACTTTTAACCAGTAATAAAATGATTCTTTGCAAGAATGAATTTTTTCTGCTGTGTGTGTTGCTTCACATGGCATATATATATATATATATATATATATATATATATATATATATATATATAATGTCTAAATTAAAGGGTTACTTATGATAAATACCTTGATGTTTTTGAGTTTTGGTGAAGTTTGATTATTCCATCATATATTAAATTAATAAAATTAATTTTAAATAAATCTAATTTTCTTAATTTTAACGTATAAATATGATTCTGTAATTTTGGGGCCCCTTTTACAGCACTTGGGGTACATGACCAATTTTCACCCCTTCCACCAGTTGCAATCCAATTTACTTTGACTCATACCTATTCATACATAATAGAAAATTCATCAGGAAGAATATTTTCATGCTGATAATTCATTTTGCATGCAAAGACTTTGTAATATTATTTCCTTAATATAGCAATGTTGATTTGTGCTTACAGCCAGATGCAGCCTAGTATGCTACTGAAACTGCTAAGAAAACTGACAGTAGATGTATCAAGACTTACAGAGTACACAACTGTCGCCCTTAGGGTGAGCAAATCTTTTCTGTTTATATTTGACTGTTTAATAAAAATGCTGTGCCAAATGTTGAGAACAAGTTTAATTATTTTCATGTTACTGTATTTTTACAGCTTCTAATGTTGCACTATGAACGTTGTGCCAAATACTATGGAACCACTGGCCAGGGGATGTATGGGGCTTCCAGCGATGAAGAGAAGAGGCTGACTATGATGCTCTTCAGTAACATTTTTGATTCTCTTTCAAATATGGTAAGTAAGAGTTTGTTAGTGTTAATAACATAAAAATATTAATTTAAAGAAAAAAATAATACATTTAAACTCTCTGAGAATTAGTGTTAATGCTATGACTTCTTTTGTAGGACTATGATCCCGAGCTGTTCGGCAAGGCTTTGCCCTGCTTGACTGCCATCGGTTGTGCCCTACCGCCAGATTATTCACTGTCTAAAAATTATGATGATGAGTGGTATGGTTCTAAGGATAATTCAGATCCAGATGGACCATATAATCCACAACCAATTAACACAAGCAGGTAAGTTCTATATGATCTTCATATCCATTGCTAAGTCATATATAGAGAGGTAGGGACATGTACAACTTGATTTGACACTTGTGTGTTCCTTTCAAATTCTTACATTATCTCATTGGATCCTTTTCTCCTTTTATGTTTGTCCTTTTGCCAGTTGCAACCCCTATCTGTAACTCATGTCTGGGGACATTCACCTGTTGTTTCATGTTTTGTTCTTGTTGTTATTGTTGTTGTTACACTTAATCAATTTCAGTCTCACTTTCTTATTGAACCTCCTTGACAAACTACTTAGTCCTACTGTGTGACTGGGCAAGTTGGCCATGCAGTTAGGGGCATGCAGTTGTGAGCTTGCATCCAGGAGATAGTGGGTTCAAGCCCCACTGTCGGCAGCCCTGAAGATGGTTTTCCATGGTTTCCCATTTCCACACCAGGCAAATGCTGGGGCTGTACGTTAATTAAGCCCACGGCCACTTCCTTCCCACTCCTAGGCCTTTCCTATCCCATCATCACCATAAGACCTATTTGTTTCGGTGCGACGTAAAACAAATTGTAAGGAAAAGAAAGTCCTACTGTGTGAAAAAGGATGTCTTGCTGATATTTTCTTCCTGATGCTCCAGATTTATTCTTATACCTTTGTCTTGTTTTCTTCAGGTTATTTTATATTGTAAATTTGAAATGGTTCTGTTTTATCCATGTGGCTCTCTGTAATATCTCCGAATAAGAAATTTCACCCAAGTCGGTTATTAGCCCTACTGATCTAGCCAGTTAGAGGGACTACCTTCTGGTCTGATTGGTCTGTCAGTTTTATATAGGGTTTTTCTCCACTAACCTTTGAAGATCATCTTTATCCCACAACATAGCAGGTTCTGTTCTAAGTACTTACCCCAAATAGAAGATCAGCCTCTGCCAGATCCATCGTATGGAAGTCCTTCTCCGCCTTTTCTGCCTTCCTACCATTCTTAAATCTCTGAAAGTACCAGTAATAGATCATTGTTCATTTCATTCACCTATAAAATCTCTACCTTTGAAAGCAAGATTGAATGAAAAATCAAGTTCCTACTGATAGAAGGAACACACAAAAGTATGTGTGTTTATGCTGGATGTCAATTTATGTTACCGTAGTATTGTTTTGATGCAATGACAAAAAGTTCAAATCATTTAATATGTAACTGTGCTGTAGCAGGCCAGGTTTCAGCCAACATAAAACAAACATTTATATTTCTCCAAGGGTTATATCTATCATGCCTTCTGTACAAACTTCCGTTTAATACATGATGAAATGTTATTCAGTCCATAGATTTTCTTTTGTATGAGGTGTTCAGGAGTTTTATAAATTCTTGTGCCAGTAGTACATTCCCAACAAAGACCTGAAGAAGTAATATTTTAGAAAGAAAAGTATTGATAAAATTCATTTAATTTTGTGTTACTTCAACAAATTCTGAATTTGTCTATATTATTTTATTTCAGTGTTGTTCTCAACAATGATCTGAACACCATTGTGCAGAAATTCTCTGAACATTATCATGATGCCTGGGGTAGTCGAAAACTGGAGAATGGTTGGGTGTATGGAGAACAATGGTCTGATTCCTCCAAGACCCATCCTCGCCTGAAGCCTTACAACATGTTGAATGATTATGTAAGTCTTGTTATCACTGTGCTAGTTTCTCCAAAGCTTTTTGACACTTGGGAAATTTACCATCTATAGGACTGAAAATAATATGAAAAATAGGTTTTAAAGGGTACAACAGACTTAGCCTGAGAAAATATTATCTGGAGAACAGCATGCTCACACAAATATTCACTCTAATAATCACTTTAACTAGCAATATGTTCTTCAAGGATATGGTATTAAGAATTTTCTCCTGTGGTTGAGATGTGTTGTCATTAAAGAATGAAAACAAATTATATAAAACTACCTGATTTAAACTTCATCATTTTCAGGTCTTAAAGAAACTTTGTCAAGTTATGGAACATTTAATAACTTTGTTTCTTTTCTAAAGGGGAAGGGTATTTATTTCAGTTGTACCAGTATTCCTTTGTCTGTGTATACTTTAAATCTCATTACCCTTCTATCTTACCATCCATAATTTGAATACAATATCCAATTGTTCCAAAATAAATATTACAGTTTATTCATTAATTTACAGGAAAAGGAACGCTACAAAGAGCCTGTAAGGGAGTCGCTGAAGGCTCTTCTGGCAATTGGCTGGACAGTAGAACATACAGAAGTTGATGTGCCTTCAAATCATAGGAATTCTACTAGAAGAGCTTCTAAAGCTCCAGTAAGTTAATTTAAATATTGATGGAGTTAAATTTGAGTTGTTATTAAGATTTTTATGTGAAAAAAAAAAAAAACCTATGTCATTCAGAAATTTTCCCTTAACACATTGAAGCCCACACCCAAACTTGACTCGGGCCATACAGAATGCTCATGGGTCCCATGCACAAGTATAGGTTGGAGACATGCTTCCTTTTTTATAAGTTTGTGTGTATGACCAGACCTCACGTTTGGCTTACCATGGACATGTTCACTGGTCTTTTACCGTTGATTTGTAACTACAGGTGAAACGCATATAGAGTGTACTGCAAAGATTTCCTTGCATAGTATACATTTCTTATGGCCCAGAGGCATGAACAGGCATGTTATCTAATGTCTCCTCAGTTGGTGAAAGTATGCAGAAGGTCATTAGGTTCATATCCAACCAATTTTCAAGGTACTCACCTTTCGAGATACCTTGCCGTCTCCACTGGTCATGTTCCATTGTACCTCCAGCACTGTAGATTATGGTCTGACATAAAAGTTTCCACTGAAGCAAACTCTGGCAGAACACAGAAATGGAAATTCTGTCCCATTCCTCCCTGCAAGGTTTCCATAGAACGTCTAGAGTGTACTATAACAGTTCTGTTTAGCAGCAAAATTGCGCATTGCAAGCTGAGTTGATAAGCCACAATGAATAAGCAGTGCAGCGTAAGAACAGGTGGGTCAAAGAAGAGAAAGGTGGAGATGGAATGTAGCGGAGAGAAACAAGACAGCACTCGGGTGGTACAAATCAGTCATAACAATAGTTCAATAACAGAGATGTATTCAATGCAAACAGGACCAAAGAAAAAGCAAGTGACATAATAATATTGCACATAGTTGTAACAGCAAAGATATATGACAACCGCTAAAAGAAACGTGCGTAACAAATAATACGTGGTATGATAACCGCAAAAACAAGATGAAAGGAAACTAACTTTACAGAAATAGGGGCAAGTAGACCCAAAGATAACACACTTAGGCTAAATACAATAGTGAATGATTTTTTAAGCCCATAAAAAGAGACAAGGGATCACACATGATATCTTGGCAAGAGGGGGAAGAAGTTAGTTAAATTTTATAGACAATGTACAATGTACAATGGTGTTCAGATCATTGTTGAGAACAACACTGAAATAAAATAATATAGACAAATTCAGAATTTGTTGAATTTTATAGACAAATTTTATAGTTTATAAAGAGGCACAATTTACGCCCATTTAATCTTTAATACCAATATAAATGGTCTGTTATTGGACATTATAAATTTTCCAGCTAACTCATTCCTGGTTGCCAGCGTTTTGCCCCAGTGTGCTAAGTTGGGCTCTTCAGTTGGTAAATAGCACACCCACCAAGATGCATGGCTAGTGCATACCGTGGAAGCCACTGCGCAGGATACTTGGAGCCCTGGTAGTGCCAGTGCACTTTAAGAGACTTTGTCTCATTACCAAAAATTGATGCCTGCCTGGCAATCAGATGATCAATCTTTCCCACAGCAATCCTGACATATGAACAATGAGTGGCTATGTGCCTGTTAATACTGGTCTTATAACTTGTGCATCAAACGCAGCAAGGTAGTAGTATTGAAAAGGTGGAAACATTTACGTTATTATTATTATTACTTATATATTATAGAAACAAGATTAAAAAAAATCAAGGTCCACACAACAATTCTGAAGGATTTGCAGTAAACAAGCACCTAACTTTGACTGACATGAGAAAAGCCAATTATAATTTGAAGTCTTTGTAGTACACAAATGCCTTCATAAAATCATGTGTTGGCTTCCAAAACAAACAACCTCATTTGCACGGGATTGTGGCAAACACCTTTAGCTGGGAAAAGTTCCCAGAGTTAAAAAAAAAAGAACAAAGCCGCTGCTCAGAGGGATATAATTCACCATAACATCTAACAAGTTCTAGCGGGTGTGGATAACCTAGACATGACTGTTCGAAGTTCCATCGCTTCAGTGTCCAATTGACTGGATCAGAATTTAAGATACCTCAAAATCCAACAGTTTTGTTTGGCCTGCTTTATCTGTTAATGGATGAGCAAGCACGTGGAGAAGACCTTCGTCGTAACATGTCCAAGGCAATGTACAAATGTTAGGAAAGAATTCACCTCGTTTTATAGCAACACAAGAAACCATGACATAAACAAATTCACCAATCACAGTACACTAATAATTCTGGAGAGAAGTAGATGTATTGATGCTTGTAATGTAAAAATCAGCTGATAACAGTACTTCCGCACGAGCTGACGAGGTGGGTAGGAAAGTTGTTCATCCACATTATAATGAAAGATTTGAAGTTGTGGAGGTCCAAGTGTAGACACCAGGGTGATTTAGAACAAGCATGGCGAGATGAAGGTCAATTCCATGACCACGAAGCACAGGAAGGTAAGCGGTTGTTACAGCACAGACAGTGATGTTGGAAATGTAGGTTCAACAGTCCAAATGTATAGAAATCCATTGGACTGAAATCAGGGCTCTTCACAGGAATGTTTTAAAATGAAATTACATGAATTCCTAATTCCTCTTCCATTTCCTGATAAAACCACTAAGATGTTCTGCCTTGAGGCCTTGTCCATAGGAACTGCACCTGGTTTGAATCCACTCCATAAAATTGTGGGATATCTATCTGACAGGCAGATGTCATAATGGATTCCTAGAATTACCTTGCATTCACTTTTACACAGTTTTTTCCAACCTTGCATATCATCGACTTACCACGTTAGGTTCGTGGATTTTCTTGACTACTAGTAACACTTTCTTCGGAGCCCCTTCTTGGTGCTTTTTGTAGATGAATGTTTCATCAAGGACTCCTGTTGTGTGTAATAGACCACAATACCTTTTGGAGTAGTCACCCTGAGTATCAGCCCATTATCCTGACACCGTTTCACAATGAATGTGTTCAAAAAACAAGCATGAAAAAGGTCTATTATATAACCTTACCAATAACTGTTGATTATCTGTGTCATTTCACGATGCACACTTACAAGGTCAGACATATTACTGCCCACAAGAACAGATCCATAGTTCCAACAGTCACCCACTAGGTTGCAGTAGTATTATGCAATTGGTCAGATATAAATTGAACAACCTTCTGTATACAGTTCCTGTTTCCCCAAATATTGTTATATCATGTGATTTCAAGAAAAATTCTATATGATATATAAATGTTGGGAGAAACAGTGGTACACAACCCCACTGCAGCAGCCCTGAAGATGGTTTTCTGTGGTTTCCCATTTTTATACCAGGCAAATTACATTACCCGTATGCACCCACCCACCCTTTGCTCTGACATTGCTAGGAATCTGCCAACTTTTTAGTATGCAACCTGGGTTTTGCAAGCTTTCGGTTAAAACAGTATGGTGGGTGATCGACTGCGCGTATTATCACGGGACCTGTTTTATATTATTGAGAAATTCCACGCTATTGCTCATGACACAAAAAACAGAACAATGTGGAAATATAACATATAAAAAATCCCGTTGAAATCTTTAATATTTCATTAACTTATCTCACCTTGGAAGTTCTTTAGTGTGTGTTATGGCCTTAATTATACGACACGAGCCTAACATTTGCCTGATTTTGAAATAAGGAAATAATAGAAAACCAATACGACATGAGCCTAACATTTACCTGATTTGGAAATAAGGAACTAATGGGAAAGAAATCACGAGTAAGAGAATGATGAGATTCGAACCTATATCCCAAATATGAACTTATGTGTACAGCCGTATGTCTCACTCAGTGTATTATTATTATTATTATTATTATTATTATTATTATTATTATTATTGTTGTTGTTGTTATTATTATTATTATTATTATTATTATTATTATTATTATTATTATTATTATTATTATTATTATTATTATTATTATTATTATTATTATTCAGTCTGAGGATCAGTGGTAAACTGTTCATATCCAGGTACCAAGATCGTAGGTTCAAATCCGGCAGTCGTAATCGGATCATGAGGGGTGGGAGAAAATTCATTTGGCATTCCATATTGTACGATATTACTACGCGAAAGATCTCTGGTGATATATTTCGTGTTCATTCATGCACAGGTTCACTAATAACTTCTTTCTCACTAACACTGCTGAAATCAGAGCCTAAAACATCAAATATGCTTTGAATTTCGCTCGAGCAAGCAACTTCCTTCTCAGCCATCTTGTCAACAAGAGAATACAGATTTCTCGATAGATATTTTAATCAATTCTCTTTGCCAAAGAAGCATATCAGAGCACTCTGGTGACATTTTGAGACACCAAGAACAGATTTCAATTAGAAATGTTTCCAGAAAAAGCCAACAGATGTCACAAATGTCGCCAATATGCGGCCTTGCATCCCAGCATACCAGTCCGCTTGTGGAGTCCTGGCCCAGCCGCTCGAGCATGTACCAGTCCGCTTACGGATGCATAGGAGTTAAGACCATGGCCACTTCTTTCTCATTCCTAGACCTTTCCTATCCCATTGTCACCGTAAGACCTGTGTCGATGCGACGTAAAGCTAATTGTAAAAAAGACCCTAACAGTATTGTGAGGCCTACAAAATCTCATATCACACATAATGAGCCTATTTGTTAGTGAAGGCGACCGCTGCCAAAATCACAAGAAAGCTGAATTTTCTCAAAAACCATTAGAGTTACAAAGAAAATGCACATAATGTTCCTTGTAGAAAGTTTAATTTCAAAGCTTCTTGGTGCATTTCATTTTTCAAAAGGGCCAACTGCTTATACCTATTATTTTCATTGATGTAGGGCAAAAATTGCCCAAATTTGGGACATATCCCTGTAAAATTTCCCACTAGTTTGAAATGGTGAAATATATCAAAATCAAAAGTATGCCTTGCATGACTCAGAATGTCAAGTTATATCCTTATCCTTGCAAAGTACTTGGGGGGGAGGTGTGATAACCAAGTGGCAAAGTCGTTGACTTCTCACCAAAGCAGCAACAGTTTGAATCCTGGCCTAGACATGGGATTTTTAAATGAAAAGTCCCATCCCAGTAGTTCAGAATCCAAAGTACTCTTCCCATGAACAAATACTTGTCCCAGTTTGTCCTCTTGTATTCCAACTTTATCTTCATATTATGATCATCTTTCCTACTTTTAAAAACTCCATTCAAGCTTATTTGTCTACTAGTGTCATTCCACATAATCTTTCCACTGTCATTATCCAGAACATACCGCTTAATATACTCGCACGCGTGCATGCACACTCACACACACACACTCTCTCTCTCCCTCAGATGATGGAGGCTTCTATCTGTGCTCTTTCAAGAACTGACACATTAGTTACATAATTCACAAGTCTAATGTTCATAATGGTCCATAGCTTTTACTCTCTCTCTCAAAAAGAAATAAGTCGAACCCCTTATGCTGTAAACAAACAATTGGTGAAAAATTAAATTAATACACAGTGGGGTAGAGTTCACTGGCTGCATGCTGCACCTCCCTCTCTTTGTACAAACCAAGTCAGTCCCTAGCAGCACAAGAGCATCATGCAGCAGTAGCTGTAGAATCCTATAGCTCTCATGGCTGATAAGCATTTCCTCAGGTTCTACCCTGTTGGTGTTGAAGTAGTTAAGTATGGAATATTGATATGGTTCAGAATATTTAAAGAATTCAAGTGCTCAACAAATGTGGGCTAATTCAGATTTTTAAAATTTACAGCTTGATAATGCAGCTACACCTTTCAATTATCATCCACATCCTGTGGACATGACCAATCTGACTCTGAGCAGGGAGATGCAAAACATGGCAGAGAGATTAGCAGAGAACGCACATGACATCTGGGCTAAGAAGAAAAAAGAGGAACTCACTACCTGCGGTGAGTAATAAGTGTTGTAACTATTGCTGACTTCTTTTTAAGAGGTCAGATAATATTATTCGTATTTTATTGAGTATCTCTTCAGTACAAGATTCAAGAAAGAGGCGCACTGTATATATTTAAATATACATATTTACATACTGTACAGATTATTAACAAGTAACTTCTGATCCTTCATATTGTGGAGTCATGCAGTAGATTTTCCATTTCCATCTCCAAAAACTTCCTGACGATGAGACAGGTAGCTAATGTGACTATCTTTCTAAGTTCTTTATAGCTGAGAGGTGGGAGATCGAAAATTTTGAGGCTGTTATGAGGTCTTGCACACTATGATTATTGGCACTCCACATTGCTTTAATTTCCACCAACAAGTCAATGTGTACTTGGATATTTTCTCTGTGTGTGTTGCCTGCAGGTTGTAGGAACTAAGGCAAGCATATCTATGATGTAATAGGTTTCCTTGGTCTTATCAAGTAGCATGATGTCTGGTCTATTATATGTCGGTGATGATACTTCTATCGCAATGAAGTCTACAGTACTCATTTTCAAGGACGGACTGTGGTACTTACTTCCAGTAAGGTGTTGAGTGCTTAGCGAGTTGGTACCGATTTCTTATGGATTATTTTTGCTACTTGATCGTGCCTGTACACGCTCTCTCTCTCTCTCTCTCTCTCTCTCTCTCTCTCCTGCTCGCTCTCTCTCTCTCTCTCTCTCTCTCTCCTTGATAGTCAATACTTTCATAGAACATGCGGTCACACACATTGCACTTAATAGAAGGTGAAGGCATGGGTGGATTTGATGAGGTTTCCATGTTTCAGAAGCCTCTGCTTTTTCACTCCGACATCCTTCTTCACATTGTACAACACTAGCTGATATGTTTGTGCATCAGTGAATACGGTCTTCTGCTTGAGTATGTCGGGTATTTGGATTAATGTGTGTGCTTGTCATGGTCTTCTTGAGCATATCTTTGTAGTGCTTTAGGGAGTACCATGAGTCCTCTTGCCATTACTAAGTTCGCTGTGCAAGATTTGTCAAAGGAGTCAGTTGTGATTCATAAGTTGGATGTGACCTGCCTATCTGAGCTGGTGGCAGATGATGGTTTCTCTGCTGTTCATCTGTGCTCTTTCAAGAACTGACACATTAGTTGCATAATTCTCTAGTCTAATGTTCATAATGGTCCATAGCTTTTATTGGTGAAAGTATTCCAGTTTCTTGATGTCACAGCGGTAGAGGGTCTGGGTTTCACATCTATACAGCAATGTTGAAATGATAACAGCTTGATACACCATCAGCCTGCTACATATCCTCAAATCTTTATTTAGGAAGACCTGTTGGGTAAGACATCCAAAAGCTACATAAGCAGCATGGATTTTTTTTTCCATATCCTTCTCCGCAGTACACCATATTGAGGAGGTACTTCCAAGACCTTTGACTGTGAAAATGTTGCTCATAGGGTCAGATGGTGTGGGCATTTCAGTGGGCTTGGCAGACTTATATGTAATGGCAACTTCTGGCTGAGTGACGGAAGCAACGGAAAACTACCTCACTCCTCATTTCCGTAGTATGCCTTTTCAGTGATGACTGGGTCATCTGTGACAGCTGATGGAGTGAGGTCAAAACCAGCCTCCGGTCTGATCACTCAACATACATACATACATACATACACAAATACATACATACATACATACATACATACATACATACATACATACATACATACATACATACATACATACATACATACATACATACATACATACATACATACATACATACATACATACACTGACTGACAGAGCAAATGCAACACCAAGAAGGAGTGGTTCGAAAGGGATGAAAGTTGGGGAAAACACAGAGACGGCACGGTCGAATTTCAAACCGATATGCAGGTTACACAATGCGCACGGCATCGACTCAGTAGGATGTAGGACCACCGCGAGCGGCGATGCACGCAGAAACACGTCGAGGTACAGAGTCAATAAGAGTGCGGATGGTGTCCTGAGGGATGGTTCTCCATTCTCTGTCAACCATTTGCCACAGTTGGTCGTCCGTACGAGGCTGGGGCAGAGTTTGCAAACGGCATCCAATGAGATCCCACACGTGTTCGATTGGTGAGAGATCCGGAGAGTACGCTGGCCACAGAAGCATCTGTACACCTCGTAGAGCCTGTTGGGAGATGCGAGCAGTGTGTGGGCAGGCATTATCCTGCTGAAACAGAGCATTGGGCAGCCCCTGAAGGTACGGGAGTGCCACCGGCCGCAGCACATGCTGCACGTAGCGGTGGGCATTTAACGTGCCTTGAATACGCACTAGAGGTGACGTGGAATCATACGCAATAGCGCCCCAAACCATGATGCCGCGTTGTCTAGCGGTAGGGCACTCCACAGTTACTGCCGGATTTGACCTTTCTCCACGCCGACGCCACACTCGTCTGCGGTGACTATCACTGACAGAACAGAAGCGTGACTCATCGGAGAACACGACGTTCCGCCATTCCCTCATCCAAGTCGCTCTAACCCGGCACCATGCCAGGCGTGCACGTCTATGCTGTGGAGTCAATGGTAGTCTTCTGAGCAGACGCCGGGAGTGCAGGCCTCCTTCAACCAATCGACGGGAAATTGTTCTGGTCGATATTGGAACAGCCTGGGTGTCTTGCACATGCTGAAGAATGGCGGTTGACGTGGCGTGCGGGGCTGCCACCGCTTGGCGGCGGATGCGCCGATCCTCGCGTGCTGACGTCACTCGGGCTGCGCCTGGACCCCTCGCACGTGCCACATGTCCCTGCGCCAACCATCTTCGCCACAGGTGCTGCACCGTGGACACATCCCTATGGGTATCGGCTGCGATTTGACGAAGCGACCAACCTGCCCTTCTCAGCCTGATCACCATACCTCTCGTAAAGTCGTCTGTCTGCTGGAAATGCCTCCGTTGACGACGGCCTGACATTCTTAGCTATACATGTGTCCTGTGGCACACGACAACACGTTCTACAATGACTGTCGGCTGAGAAATCACGGTACGAAGTGGGCCATTCGCCAACGCCGTGTCCCATTTATCGTTCGCTACGTGCGCAGCACAGCGGCGCATTTCACATCATGAGCATACCTCAGTGACGTCAGTCTACCCTGCAATTGGCATAAAGTTTCGACCACTCCTTCTTGGTGTTGCATTTGCTCTGTCAGTCAGTGTACATACATACATACATACATACATACATACACAAATACATACATACATACATACATACATACATACATACATACATACATACATACATACGTACATACATACGTACGTACATGCAAACATACGTACAAGACAGGAGAAATGATTTACTTGTTTCAGAGATTTATTTCAGATGGTAATATTAAGATCTTGGAAAGTAGTTCCAGGGTCAGGTTGTGCAAACACGTTAGTTTTTTTAGTGTTTGTGGTCAAACCAAACTGTTCATATGCATTCTTGAAGCAGGTGACAGACAGTTGCAGCTCTGTAGATGTATGTGCTGGAGAAGCATCATTATCATCTGCATACTCTGATTATGTTACTGGAGTGAGCTTAGTAAGTACTGTAATTTTGAACAGAGTCTGGCCTGATTAATAAGTCCTCTGTCAAAGCGAAATGTGTTTTCCATCCCTATGTCATTAGCCGATGATGTCACGTAGAACATGGCTGTTAGGTAATGGCAAAATGTGTAGAAATAAGAACACAGCCTTGCTTTTGCACGTTAGTAGTTGAGAATTATTCTGCTTCATCATTCTGATGCAGAACCTGTCCCATCATACCATCATGAAGTGTTTTGATTAATCCTACAAAATTGTACCACGTGACAACATTATACACATAAAAATAGTAAAGTAATAAACAAACAAAGGAAACATAAACGAAGTACACAGACAAGGACAACTAAAATGAATAGATGGACAACAAGATGTGTGGAAGATGCTGGATGGCTCTGTCGGGAATGTATTTAGGTGTTATTACAGTAGTATTATAAGCACTTCAGAGTTCTCAAAGAGGACCAAATAGCTCTGTACAGTGTATTTAGCCCTGCGTAAAAAAATTTAGGTCCCTGGCATCTGTTAAGCTTTGCACTTCCTTTGCTTTTTGTTGCCACCAGTCATTTTTAATTTCCCTAATTTCATCCTGACTTCTCTGCTCGAGTTCTAGAAAGCATGTTTTCTTCAGCTTAGAGGATGGATCCTGAGCAAGGGATAAGTAGGCATCCTGTTTAGCCTTAATAAGGCTCAAGATTTTCCCACTGTTATCGTCTTGTTCCATCTTTTCCTCTCAAAGCCAACTATTTTCTGTACTGTTTCTGTATGATAGTTTGAAGTGTGGCTCATTCTAGTTCTGTATCGTTTGTGTTGACCAGATTCTCTGGTCTAGAATAATTCTTTGGAACTCTGTGGCAATGGCTTCATTATGAATCTCAGAGGTGTTGAATTTTCTCCTGAAAGGGTTTGTAAAATATGTGTGTGGCATTATACGAATGGTAATACTTAGTTGACTAACAAGAAGTTTATGGTCTGTCCAGCAGTCATTGATATTCCTTGCTGTCGTCTTCATAAGGATATTTTTCTTGTCACATTGTGAAGTGATGACATAATCGATGAGGTGCCAGTGTTTTGAGTGTCGATGCAGCCCTGTGATTTTGTAGCAGTTTGGTGGGTGGAACTGTGTATTTGTTATGAAGAGTTCGTGCTCGGCACACAAGCCGAGAAGTAAGAGTCCATTTGAATTGCAGTTCCCTGCACCTTGACTACTCATGACGTTTCCCAACAACCGGTTGTCTCTCCCCATCATGGCATTGAAGTTGCCAAGTAGTAAGGTGGTTTTTTTTATTTTTATTTTTTTAAATTTTTTTATCTTGGTGTGAGGATTGTGTTTAGTTGGTGGTAGAACAACTTCTTAGAATCTTCATCCTCTTTAACGTAAGGGTGTACAAGGGAGTGAGTGTAAGAGAACTGTTGCCAGAGTGAGGTATTCGTAGAGTCATGAGTGTTTCATTTACTGCAATAGGAGTGAATCTATGCTCATTCACCAGGTTAGTCTTTATTGTAAAACCAGCATTATGAATGTGATGTTCTCTGTCCTCCTTCCCTTTCCAAAAGATCGTGTATCCTGTACAGTCTCCCTTACCCGACAAACTTGTTTCCCTCAGTGCAGCAACATCAGTACTCAGTCGAGATAGCTCATGGCTACTTTTTAGCCTGTTCTTGTCCTTCAGATCCAGTAATGTTCTGAAATTCCATATTGCAATGAACAGAATCTTGATTTCTTCTCTTTATCCTCACGGTGCAGTTTCCCAGCCAGTTTCAAGTGTGACTACTGATGTTTAGCCAACATTTTCTAGGGTCTTCCCCGTTTAGGGTGAGCAGCAGTTATCGTAAATAAGCCTGTCCAGATACAGATGTAGGACTGGATCCCTGAGTAAGTCACAGGCTCTCAGGAATGCGACCATTATTCATCCACTGTCAATGTGCAGGTCTGACTAGAAGCTCTCAGTTATACTCATAACTTACTTGCGTCATCCTTATCCCATCACCGTTGTACTTCTAAAATGAATGACAGGAGGGTGGCACATGCATGGTTCTGTTTAAGATAAATCAGAGTTCACCAGGAACTGACCCACACGCTATGATTTCAGAGCATTACACCACGGCATATCTAGCATGAGACTTGAGGGATCAGGCAGTGAAACTGCAACAAATTGCCATGGACTCGAGCATATCTGAGTTGTGCTTTTTAGCCAGTCCATCTGGCATTAGCCTCTTTCATCTGCATTACTGCTGGGAGTCAGAATAATGGTAGTGGTACCTCCTCTGCCTGTTTAATTGTTGAGCATTTCTAAAAGCTGCTTCTTCTGGCTCACTCACCGTACTAAATTTCATCTTCCCCGCTGAGTCAACTGTTCAGGTCTTCACCATACCCTGGCAGGGGTCCAATACAGAGTACTACCACCTAGGTCAAGTGGACTGATGTTTTTGGACCAGGTGTTATTCCTTCGATTCCTCTTTCTCCATTACTTGTGAAATGGGGTCCAGGTCTTGGCACTGGTTTAGCCATAGTAGGTATCCTACTGATTACCAAGCTGAGTAGCCATGCGTCCTTAAAGGTTTAATCCCCATAAAATTGCCCAATGTGCACTAAAAGTGAACTAAGGTGAACTTACAGCAATTTCCATTATCCATTGACAGAATGTGTGTGGCAAGACCTCCAAGAGATACTCTGCTATCGAGTGAGTACTCTGAAACAACACTTACAAATAGTGTACACAATCTATGTATAATTAACTTTACTAATTTTACTTTATTTCTTGGTTATTATTATCATGTACAGCCATTTACTACAGTAAATATGTTATTAAATATGCAACTCTGCTTTGTTTTTTTTGTTTTTTTCAGGAGGAGGCATCCATCCACAGCTGGTACCATATGACTTGCTCACAGACAAAGAGAAACGTAAGGATCGTGAGAGGTCTCAGGAGTTCCTCAAGTATCTCCAGTACCAGGGTTATAAGTTGCACAGGTATGCTGTTTTCAGTTGTACTATTCTAAAAAATTAACTAAAACTCAAACATAAAGAAAGTAATATTGTAGGTGGGGGGAGGCTGAAATATTTATTCAAATTCCTGTTATGAGGTTGTCAAATGAAAGAGTCTATTAACGGTATTTACTACGGTAGTGTTACATACGTTTTAACATTTAAAACACTTTATAAGTTGTTGTATTGAACTCTGTATCACGCATGGAATGTTGATATTGCAAGAAGTGGTAGTCTTTACAGTTACTAACATCACAATGTATGTAAAGTTTATACACAAATCTTACCTGCACACAGATTGAGGCAGTACACATCATACTATGGTCGTCCGACGAGAAATCGCATGGATGAGGGGTAAGGGGTGCGAGAGGTAAACATGGCTGCCGCGCATGCGCCTGTCTCAAGCCTGACAATAAACATCTGTTCTGTCCGCAGTTACTCTTGCGAAATGAGATGCTGTTCTGAAGCTTCAGAGTGGTAGTGCAACTGTGCTTTAGTTACACATTTAGCCTACTATAATTACAAGTACTGCATATGAACAAGTTAATAGTGAACATGCATCTGTTTCAGAGAGTTCGCACTGTCTGTCACGACGAATGTTTGTAGCTTAGAGTGTAGTATCTGTTACCCGTGCCGTACCTACAAGCTGCTGCGACTTCTTGTGACACGCAGATAGTGCAATGTAGTTGATAGTAGCTAAAGACAGAACCACTAAAATGTATAAATACCCATATGGATTATTTTCAATATAGAAAGTGACAGAAGTGGTAAAAATGGTAAATATATTGGTGCTGTGATTTTTTTTTTTTTTTTCATTACCAGGAGTATTTGACAGGAAACAGTATTTGCTGTGTAATTATCTGACTTGCAATGAATCATTTGATTATAATTTTTGGTCCATATGTGCAGAGTAAAAAAAAATTATGTTATGAATAGCTTATGTTATGGTCTAGATTGCTGGATGCGCTAGTGAGTGGTTGGCTGTTCCAAGAGCTCTGTATTATCTTAGTAATAAAGTAGTTAATACTTGTAGAAATTTAGCTAATTGTATGTGTGTATTTAGTCCAACAAATATTGGTGTTTAGTGCTTGTTTGTTTGTAGTAATTGAGATTAGTGGTATTTATATTTTACATTGAGTAGTTCATTGAGTAGTAGGTTAGGATTATGTGATAGAAGAAATATTGAAATGAAAATGAAAACCTACAACCTGTTTTCCAGTCATTGACCGGGTCAGGGATGTAATGAATGAAATATATTAGGCTGTTATTACAATGGGGACGCCACTCCCAAGGTGATTTATTAATGAGTGATAAATGCTATGAAATGATAATGGAGAGTGTTGCTGGAATGAAAGATGACAGGGAAAACCAGAGTACCTGGAGAAAAACCTGTCCTGCCTCCGCTTTGTCCAGCACAAATCTCACATGGAGTCTCCGGGATTTGAACCACGGTATCCAGCGGTGAGAGGCCGACGCACTGCCGTCTGAGCCACGGAGGCTAGAAGAAATATTATATTTTTTAAATATTATTATTTAAATTTCAGTAGATTTGTTGATAGAATACTTACGAAGATGGGATATTAAAAATAGTTGTAACTTCTGCAGCGGTTATATTAGTGCAGGCAATAGGCAGGGTATTTCAAATAGCAGTACAACAGTTCCACCTATCACGAAGGTAATAATTTCTTTCAATGACGTGATACTGTTGTAAATTTTGTTTAAAGAAAGGATTTCCAGAGAATATACTGTATTTCACTGGCGAAACCGTTAATAGTCGTATTGTTATCGATTATTGTCGCTCTTCGTATTCAAATATTGTATTGTTCGCTACAGTTGTGAACAAAAGGTATAGTGTAGTCAAGAAAATATAAATAAGAATCAGCTGATTTCTGTATTCCGATCATTGGTAGTTCTGAGTAGACAGTTCAAGTGTCCGTAATTTATACTTCGCACCCGTTCGAGCTTTCAATATTTAAGAGCAGTTAGTTAATAAAAATCAAATTCCTATATCACAATAATTGCAATTCAAGTCCCCGGTGTAGTTTTGACAGAATTTTTTTTATTTTTTAGAAACTATTATAGACAACTTCTTATTTTTCAACTTTTAAGGACACTTTTTTTTTTTCCCATCCTGCGGAGTAGGGAAAATAATAGTAATCCACCAGCAGTAATAATCACATAACCACATTTCATTTGAGAATTGTAGTGTAGATATGGTATATTAGATAGTATCTTGCCTGCTATATTCGTGTGTATCTTTGCGTACGGAAACCCTTTTGATACTTCATTTAACCAAATGGCAGTTTTCATTCCTATTAGAATAAAATAGTACTAATAATCATCTGTCTACGCATTTAACTTTGTTGGTAATCCTTGAGTAGTTCTTGCGAATTTCTAAATTTAATTGCAATTTCTATTTCTATTTATGCTTAGTAATAACCTATTGTAATTAGGATATGTCTGAACATAGTTTAAAAATTATTATAGTGTACTGTAGTATCTTATTAGAAATTAGCGTGCTTATTTTATTATTGTGAAATATTTGTGTTGTAGAAGTATCTCTAGAAACTTTCTTACTGAAATTCTGTTGTAATTGGGATAGGCTTAACTGCAGTTTAGAATGTAATTGTTGTATATCCCTTTCAGTATTCAGTAATTAACGGCCGTTTTCTTCCTGTTAGGGTGGTATAGGATAAATATATAGTACGACTAAGTAGTATTGTAGTGTAGTAGTATATTAATTACCTTATTGTCGTGTGGTCTTTATGTACTAACCTAGATAATATTTCTTTTCTTTCGTTTTTTCTTTTTTTGTGCACAGAATAAGATTTTTCTTTTCATTATTCTATAAAGAATGGCTAAGGAGTGCAAGTGTAGGAACTGTGGGTGTGGCCAGGCATTAAGGAGTGTGAGGGAAGACCTGGAGAGTTTGAGGGAGATAATTAGGATTCTCTCAGAGGACAGCAAGGAAAGTAGGCCTCCCTCAAACAATGTACAAGATACTGTAGGTATAAAAGAGGGATGGGAAGGAAAGGGGTAATTGTATAAGACAGGTGGTCTAATGTTTTAAGGGTAAGGACTTTGCAGATTAAGGGCTCTATTCAGGATCAGAATTCAGGACAGGCGTGAGTAGTGGATAGGAAAGGATAGAAGGAACAGGGTCATAGAAGTAGGTTCTGCAGCCACCAAGAAAGATAGGGCTGATGAGGAGGGGAGGGGTTCAAATGAGGTGGGTAATGTTGAGGCTCTGGTCATTGGAGATTCCATTGTTAGACATGTGAGGAAAGTGTGTGGAGAAAAGGAACCAGGGTAGAGTGTTATCCAGATTTTAGGTTAAGGCAGATGTTGAGGAAAGTAGAAGAGAAGGAGGAGGGAAAGGAGAAGGTGGTAGTTTTTCACGTTGGTACCAACAACGTAAGACAAGCAGGCATAAGTACCAACATAGTTGGAGATATGTGGGATCTGGTAAATGCAGAACAGGTGAAGTTTAAGGAAGCAGAGATTGTTATCAGTGGAATACTCTGTAGGAGGGATAATGACTGGAAGGTGATTGGGGATTTAAATAGGACTATGGAGTGGGTGTGTGGAGAACTGCAAGTGAGATTTTTAGATCCTAATGGGTGGGTAAGAGATACGGATCTGCACTCAGATGGCCTTCACTTAAACTGCAGTAGTACACATAAGCTAGGAAATATGTTTAGAAGGGTTATAGGGAGGTACATTCAGGGAAACGGGGTGGTCTAGGAAGCAGTGATAAGGGTACAGGGATCTGGAATTCAAATAGGGATGACGTAAAACTGTTAGTGTTAAACTGTAGAAGTAATGAAAAGAAAGGAATAGAATTAAGTAATTTAATAGATATATACTTAGCAGATATTGTAATAGGAATTGAATCATGGCTGAGAGATGATATAATGGATGCAGAAATTTTCTCATGGAACTGGAGTGTGTATCGTACAGATAGGAATAGTAGGAGGGGGAGTATTCATTCTGGTAAAAGAAAAATTTGTAAGCTATGAACAAGTTACATATGACAAACATCAAATTCTAGGTGTAAGGCTCATGTCTAAAGATGATAGGCAACTTGATGTCTTTGGAGTGTACAGACCGAGATTCGGAATTATTTGATAAGATAATCAGCTATGTGGGAAACGATATGGAAAGGATCGTGTTTGTAGTGGGTTATTTCAATTTACCAAATGTCAGTTGGGAAGGTAATGTGAACAACAGGAAGCATGATCAACAAATGTCAAATAAGTTAGTATGGCAAGGACAGCTGATTCTGAAATTAATGGAACCAACTAGAGGGAAGAATATTCTGGACATGGTGCTGGTAAAACAAGATGAGCTGTATAAAGAAACCAAAGTAATAGATGGTGTTAGTGATCATGAAGCTGTTTTAGATAATAATACATGTGATAGAAAGGAAGGTCTTAAAAGTTGGACTATCAGGCAGTACCATATGGCTGATAAAGCAGACATGAGGGAGTTTAAAAAAAGTAACTATGATCGGTGGAAAACAGTAAATAAAAATGTGAATAGACTCTGAGATGGGTTTAAAGCAATTGTTGAGGAATGTTAAAATAGGTTTGTACCTTTAAAGGTGGTAAGGAATGGTAAAGACCTTTTATATTATAACAGAGAAGTAAAGAGACTAATAACGAGGTGCAAGTTGGAAAGAAATAGAGTTAGAAATGGCTGTGGAAGTAAGGAGAAATTGAAGGAACTTACTAGGAAATTGGGTCTAGGAAAGAAGTCAGCTAAGGATAAGATGATGGCAAGCATAATGTGCAGTCATACAAGTTTTATTGAAAAATGGAAGGGTATAAATAGATACTTTAAGGCAGAAATAGGTTCCAAGAAGGACATTCATTAATGAACAAGGTGAGTGTGTATGTGATGATCTTCAAAAGGCAGAGGTATTTGGTCAGCAGTTTGTAAAGATTGTTGGTTACAAGAATAATGTCCAGATAGAGGAGGTGACTAATACTAAAGAAGTATTAAAATTTATGACATTTACAATAAGATACAAAAGTTGAAAACTAAAAAAGTAACTGGAATTCATAAGATTTCAGGGGATATACTAAAGACAATGGGTTGGGATTTAGTACCATATCTGAAGTATTGTTTGTATGAAGGAACTATACCAAGCGAATGGAGAGTTTCTATGCATTGCATGTAAGCTTTGGGAAAGCACTCTTTCTGATTATATTACACATGTTTGCAAAATTAATAACTGGTTCGATAGAAGACAGTTCGGGTTTAGGAAAGGTTTTTGCACTGAAGCTCAACTTGTAGGATTCCAGCAAGATATAGCAGATATCTTGGATTCAGGAGGTCAGATGGTGCGATATACAGTCAGCTTCAGATTCCTGCTAAGACTCCTTGCTTTAAATATTTTTCCTAAGGCAAAGCAACTCCTATTACCAGCTGCTATCCTAGCATGTATTTCTTTCTTCATATCATTGTTTTCAGCTACCATTGACCCTAGATATTTAAAGCTTTTGTAGCATTCATATTGTTCCCCATTCAAATTCACATAATTTCTGCTTCATTATACTTTTTTCTAGACATTAACATGTACTTAATTTTTGACTGATGTACATCACCTTGTTGTAAACCTTGGTTAACTTCAAAAGCTTTAGATAAAGTACCCTCAACCTTTACTTTACATACTGTTGTTGCTAGAGTCATTTAGACCAATCTTGTCAGTTTGTTAGGTTTTCCTGCCTCTTTCATTGCCTTCCATAACTGATCTCTTCTGATACTATCACACGCTTGTTTAATATCAATAAACAGCTGGCGAACATCAATGTCATACTCATAACATTTTTCAGGGATCTGTCTGATAGTAAAAATCTGGTCCATAATAGGTCTGTTCATTCTGAAACCGCACTGGTAATCTCCTAGATATTCAACGTATGGTCTCAGCCTTCCAGCTATGATTTTTGCTAAGATTTTATAAGCAATACATAGCAGTGCTATTCCTCTATAATTCCCACAGCCTGCTTTATCATGTTTCTTATGTATAGGACAGAGTATTGCTATATTTCATTGCTCTGGCATTTTCTCCTTTTGCCATATCTCTACCATAATTTCATGCAACCACCTTGTTAGTCTCTCACCTCCATATTTTATCATTTCTGCTGTAATATTGTCTTCTCCTGGTGCCTTAGTGCTTTTAAGAGCATTGATTCCATTTTTAACTTATTGCAATGTAGGTTCCTTGCTTGATTCCAGGTCCACCTCTTCTCTACTTTGTTCCTGTCCACTTTCTTCTGTCTGCACATCCTCAACCTCACCTTCAAATCCTGATTCCTTAGTCAGCAGTTCACTAAAATATTCCACCCATCTGTCTAACATCTCATCTTTACCTCCAATCAGAGTTCCCTCCTTATCTTTACAGAAAACTGCTCTGGGTTGAAATCCTTTCTTTATATCTTTTACCCTTATATAAAACTGTCTAGTTTCCTGAACAGTCTTTCTCTCTTCTGATTCTTCAATCCACTGTTTCTCAAATTCTCTCTTTTTCTTTCTACATTCTTTGTACACTTCCTTTGTCTTCTCTCTGTATTCTTCTACAGTAGTTCTTGTTCTTCTCTGTAACATTCTCCTTCTTGCCTCATTCCTTTATTCAATCTTCTTCCTACAATCTTCATCAAACCAGTGCTGAATCCCCGATTGTTTCTCTCTGCCCAAAACAGTTTCAGCTGTTTTGTCTGTTATACCTTTAACCGTTTGCCATCTTACTTCAGTACTATCTCCTGTCCAATCTTCCCCTTCATTAAAGCTATTTGTCAAAACCATTGCATATTGCTGTGCTATATTTTCGTCCTTTCTTAACTTAGCATCATCAAACCTGGGTATAAGAGCTCTTTTAATCTCTCCATAGTTGGCTATCCTTTGTCTGTATTTGACTCTTACCAGATAATGATCACTATCTCCATCTGCTCCTCGACAGCTATCCACTTCCAGGATATCTGAAGCATGCCATCTATCTACAAGCACATGATCAATTTGGTTGCTTGTGATCCAATAAGGGGAGCACCATGTCTGGCTCCATGGCTAAATGGTTAGCGTGGTGGCCTTTGGTCACAGGGGTCCCGGGTTCGATTCCCGGCAGGGTCGGGAATTTTAACCGTCATTGGTTAATTTCGCTAGCACAGAGGCTGGGTGTATGTGTTGTCTTCATCATCATTTCATTCTCATCACAACGCACAGGTCGCCTACGGGCGTCAAATCAAAAGACCTGCACCTGGCAAGCCGAACATGTCCTCGGACACTCCAGGCACTAAAAGTCATATGCCATTTCATTTCATTTCATTTCATTTCATTTCATTTCATTTCATTTCATTTCATTTCAGGGGAGCACCATGTTACCTTCCTTATATCCTTTCTTTGCATCCATGTGCTTTTAATGAGCTTGTTATTACCCATAGCAAAATCAATCAACATTATACCATTATCGTTCGAAACCTCATGCAAACTCTCATTACCAGCTGTTTTCCTGTAAGCAATTTCTCTTCCCACTTGGGCGTTGCTTTGTCACTAGTGCTAATTTTTGTTCCAGTTGTTCATAAAAGATATCTTTCTCTGTTGACTCTGCATCTTCTGTTGGTATATATATATATATATATATACTTATGAAATATATATTGAAGAAGCGGGCTTACTCTTAGAACACAAATTCTGTCATTAATGAGCTTAAAGTTCAATATTACATTCTTAATATGCATTATCAACAAAGAACCCTGTACCTCCGTATCCTCTGTTTCCACAGCTATAGAACAAGGTATGTGTCCCAGTTGCAAGTATTCCACTTCCATTTCATTTTAGCTCTAGTTTTGCTACCACTATCACATTATATTTCTTCATTTCGTTCTTCAGATTCCGTTAAATCCGGTGATCTGGCAGGCCAAGAAACAGGGCCTCCTCATCCTATCCATTTCCCTGGCAGTTCTTCGTTCAGACGGTTATGAATGGGCAAAGTCGAATGTGGGGGAGCTCCTTTCTGTTGTAACCACATCGTCAAATGATCGTGTTAGGGCTCATCCTCCAACAGCAATGGGAGTTTCTGACGCAGAAAGTGCAGGTAGCATGGGCCCGTCCAATGGCCCTCAAGGAAATAAGGTCCAATCAGGCGATCGCCCTAGATTCCATACCAAACATTCACTTCCGATTGCCTGTCACATCTAGTGAGGATTGTCTGGACTCCAGTAGTGCATGTTGTGGCGATTGATGTTCCCATTATTGTGGAAGCATGATTCGTCCAAGATTTGCGATACAAATGCTGCATCATTGTCCAGCCTGTCTAATAACCACCGACAGAACTCCATTCGAGCTTTGAATTCCCGCCCATGGAGCTCTTGGTGTAGCTCAAGATGGTATGGGTGAAATTTATGTTCATGCAGTATTCACCATACAGACGACTGGCTGGTGTTCGTTCACCTGTCGTGCAATCGCCCTTGTACTGATGTGTGGATTATTACGAGCTGCCTCCAGAACAGCCTCTTCTGTTTCACCCGATGTAACAGACTTATCGCGGACTGGTGGCTGGTTGGGAATCACGCCTGTTATCCTTAGGCGTCTTTCAACACGGCGGAATGTCGTAGCAGCCGGTGTCGCCTGTCGGGATACCGTTCCTGGTACAGACATAGTGCCTCGCATGCATTTTGTCTTGCTTCCCCATAAATGAGGATCATGTCAATGTATTGCTCTGTGGAAAACATACCAAATGACAGCAGAGAGTACAGTACATTCAGGCCCTAACCAGCGGAGTATGTGCAGGGCACAAGATGAATAACAGTGTCATTCTACTGTTTGAATGTGGCAAACATGGGCCTGAGTTTACATACTTAAACATCATACCAATGCAAAAATATTTGAACGATGCCGGATTCGAACCACCGCTGGCACATTCCGTCGATTGCTAGGTGAACGCCTAACCACATCTGCTATGCTACACTGCTGAAAACATGCTGGTAGTACGACGAGAGCAGAGTACATATGCCATCCGGTTCGGTGTTTAAGGCATTAATTACTGCACTGTTACTTAGTTTTATACATTGATTCCCCTCTTTGTTACACCCAGTCACGAGGGACAACACATTAACATAGTTACATGGTAAAATGACGTTGCTACATGATTTCAAGGCATCATGTTTTGCGAATGGATGATATAACATTTCGCTTGGGTTCAGAATCATGTGCAAAATGTGCTCACTGAACATTAGTACCACACAGTACGCCTGCAGGGGAATAGCACCCCTATAACCATGTGCACATTAGTTGGGCTGCAGCAAACGATATTGGAAGGTGCTGCTCAATCACACTGTATATCAAAGTGCAAACAAGAAATAGATTTTGTGTATTAAACCAAAACCTTTATCTCCCCATTGACTACAAACTTTCTTAATAATCACCCAAAGATATATCCAGAAAGCAAAAGAATTCTTCATTCCAAAGGCACAAAATATTCATGACTTGCATAACCTAGCATTAACAGTATATTATAAAAAGAAGAACATATGAATTAAATTAAATACCGGTGTGGTATATTTGTTCAAGGTGGGGTAATGGTAAATTTAGCAAGTTTGAATTACATTTTAATGAAGGATTTTTCAGTTAATTCAGTTGGTAAAAAGCAGTTGGTTAAAATATTGTACAGTATTGGGTTCCTTAATGCGATTAACACTAATCTATGCCAGTGAAATAATGATAGCATTTATTGATCAGAGTTAGAATTGATTAATAGGATGAAATTTAATACCTTGGAAGCCATTGGTACTGCCATAAGACAAGACAATAAGAAATAATGATTTTATTTATTTGTTTAGATTTATTTTAAAAATAAAAATTGAGAAAGTGGTGATATATTTTTAATAATGAAATGCTTACGTTAGTTGGAAATTGTGTACTATTAGTAACAATAACAATAATAATAATAATCAAGTAAAACATTTTTACAGACCAACAAGAGGTGGTGTTGCCGAGTCAGAACAGGCTACAACTGGTGCTGCTGTGGAGTTGAGATTTGCATATAGTCTCCTTGAGAAACTGGTTCAGTATATCGATACCGCATCAATCAACATGAAGTTGTTAAAACCATCCACTATTTTCAGTCGTAGGACAAGCTTCAAGACCTCCACCAGGGATATTAAATTCTTCTCCAAGGTAATATAATGTGTATCTGTCAATGCATTATGATGTGAATTTTTTATTTCTTTGTGACCAGTACTTGGATTGTTAGTAGTAGTAAGTGAAATGTTTTGAAGGATGAAAGAATGTGATGATGAAATGCATTAGTAGATCTTCCTTTAAAATAAAATGAACAGACATCAAATAATATTGGCAAAAGCCTTCAGCAAAAACAGGTATAAGTTGCTTTGTGTGGACATTGTAATAAATAAAATTTCACAATACGTGATATAAATTAGAACTAAACAAATAGATTCCACAATAAAATATAATAAATTATCCACTAATATTATAACAGGAAAATAATACCTTCCTTGTTTACCTGCATTAAAAGCAAAATTTGTCAAAATTGGTTTTGCTTTCACTTCAGGAAACTGAAGCAAAGTACAAACAAGTATGGACTTTTTGTGTCTAATACAGTGAATACTCAATCAAGGAAGAAACACATTGCTTAGAAGTTTATAAATCATTTCTGATACTTAAATCAATCTAATTTATATATACCTCAAAAAAGTGTGGAATTTTGTGGGAGTTTTTTTTTTCTTTTCTTTTTTTGCTAGTTGCTTTACGTCGCACCGACACAGATAGGTCTTATGGCGACAATGGGATACAGGAAAGAGCTAGGAGTGGGAAGGAAGCGGCCGTGGCCTTAATTAAGGTACAGCCCCAGCATTTGCCTGGTATGAAAATGGGAAACCACGGAAAACCATTTTCAGGCTGTATTGAGCATGCATGGTACAGGTTGAGAACAGCTGTTTTTTATCATCCACAGACTCCACAAACACTACAAATCTCGTTAAAGTTACTCAGATGGAATGGGACTTTCTTCCTCAAGATGACATCAGTGCGTTGATTGCAAGCATGCTACAGCATTTCATAAACCTGAACAATGCAAGAGGAGGCCGGCCATACACAGCACTAAGGCAGAGTGAAGAAGGATCAACTTCCACTTCTTTTTTTAAATCACAGATTGTAATTTTTCATTACTACTGTTTATTTGCGTTAGATATTTGTAGCAGACCCTGCCACCATGGGGGTCAAATTCTGAAGATAAAGATTTGCGTTAGATACTGGAGGAAAAACATTTGAGTTTGTAACAGTTTACATTTCCAGTTTGTGAGTCTCTGTAATACAATAAACAACATTGTGTAACTTTATGATTGCATTGCATCCTTGATATTCTAAACTTCTTTTGCAGGTATATTATGAGTATGGAATCCATTTATGTGCTGTCAGTATATTTTAACAGGCTTTGAGCAGGTGTCTCAGATTTCCTCTTATTTTATTAATTTGACAAATACTGTATGTTTGAAACACTTTTCTGAATATTGGCTTTTATCTGAGAATATGAGTAGACTAATTTGTACTTTTCTAAAGTGCACAACATTTAAATGTTACCATCTTGCTTTTAATACAGGTTGTGCTCCCATTGATGGAGAAATATTTCAGCACACATCGTAACTATTTTATCGCGGTAGCAACAGCCACTAACAATGTTGGAGCAGCATCTCTCAAAGAGAAAGAGATGGTTGCAAGGTCAGTGAACTGATAAAACACAAAAATATTAGTGTCAGTTGAATGTATTCCTCTGTACATTTCTAAATTAATCATTCTAATTCACATGATTAGCATGCTTGATTCAGTACTCCATCCATGTTCTCCTAGCACAAAGATCAGGTCTATTTCTTATTCTACAATTGAGGACTTCACTTTTAATTCCAATAAACAGAGGTTCTAGCATATGGTTATCATAATGAGGTTTTATATCCAAGGTTCACCTTAAAATTTATTTGATTTCTTCCTTTTCATTAGCTTATTCTGCAAATTGGCAAGCCTGCTTCGATCACGATTGGCAGCGTTTGGTGCTGATGTTCGCATTACAGTGAAATGTCTGCAGGTTCTGGTGAAAGGCATTGATGCTAAGTAAGTACCTGACTACATTAATTCAGAATACTGTCATGCAGTTTGAAGGAATCTTATCACATCAACATTCTGAATTACTTTCAGGTCTCTGGTGAAGAACTGTCCTGAGTTTATCCGCACTTCCATGCTGACTTTCTTCAACAACACAGCTGATGATCTGGCTCATACAATACTTAATCTCCAAGAAGTAAGTCAATATTTATTAGAGAAGTATTAAGTCTGTTTCATAATTCATTGCTGCTGATAATGATGATAATAACAACAACAGCAGCAACAACAGTGTATGGCCTCTGGATAGGCCTGGTGAAGGTCTTTTGATGAAGCCTATTGATGACTTGCACATCTGCAAGGACAAATTGTATTGTTGAAAATGGCACACACAAATGCACAACCCCAGAGGAATTAACCAACAAAGGTTAAAATCCCCATCCCAGCTGGGCATCAAATCCAGGACCAGGCTTGTTAACCAGTTAAACATGACGCCAGACACTGTTGACCATTATATTTATAAATTGTTAAAAAGATAACATAGTAAGGTATAGTTAATGTATAATTCTGGTTTCTACAAACTAAGTTTATTACTGTAGACAGAAGTAAAGAAATTATTATAATCATGCCAAGCTCAGTGATGCAGTTCATAGTTGTTGTCCTTCTCTTTCTGAGTATAAGGGTTTAATCCTGGCTGATGTTAGTGCCATTTGAGGGCGTTTAAATTTGATAACTCTGGGTTATTGGCTTCTGTTAGATTAAAGAACCTCTGCAGGACATACTTCCATATCCTAACTGTCCCTTAAAATATATAGCTATTCAGGGGACATTATGCTAAAAATATTATATAAAATCATTATTATAAAGGTTATATGAGTTATATACTAGTTGTAGTAGCCGTCGTTGGCAGTACAATCATTTAGCATGTGCACTCTTGTCCACCCTTCATTTTGTCCCCCAGATGCTGAGGCACATAAGTGGACATTTCTCTCCCTGTCAGTAGCTTGTCATGATGTAATGCCTTCCTGGATCTCTGTGGCACTGTGCAGTTTCATTTTTAAAATTAATGAATTTTTTGTTTGTTTGTTTTTTGTTTATTTATTTGCATATTTATTTATATTGCCAATCATGATTTGACCTCTTCCTTCTCATATAAAAGAAAACCAAGTATCAAGTTCATATTTTTTAAAATACTAACAGATATACAAAGCCTTTAACATGTTGCCAGAACAAATTCCACAGCAACTTACTTTACAGTCTGAGTTAGTTACTGGCTCTTGGAATTACAGATGAATGTTGCTAATTTGATTTTATTGGGAAAAGGGGAGAACAAAATTTCTAAATAAATATTGCCTGCTGACCAACATTCTGATGGTGAAAATTGTTTCCATCAACAGGACTCGAGACAATTAACCATGGTGTCAGATCATAATGATCATGACCACTAGGTGGGATAAAATCCCTTATATATACTAGCTATAGTAATAGTGGGAATATAATAAGGTCCTAAACATAACTAGAACAATAAGATGACATTCAGAGTAGGCCTCTTTTATACCACAACATATGTATACAATTTATAATAAATTCTAGTGACACCATAAGGAACACCATGATTTAACTGAATGTCATGTAATGACATACATTAAAATAACAAGTGATCTTGTTTGCTGTTTTTAGGGTCGTTACAGCCACCTTAGAGGTACACATCTTAAGACATCCACCTCCCTGTTCTATGTGAATGGAGTTATACTTCCTGTCTTAACTGCAATGTTTGATCACTTGGCTGCTTGTGAATATGGAAATGATCTACTGTGTAAGTATAAAATTTAACAATACATATGTGTGAAACAGACTGTTTCTCCATAGTCTTATAGAGGAATAATTTGTACCCTTAATGAAAGTGGAAATTGGACACACATTTGTATTTGGTATCTTATTCTATCGACATAATTCCTGTTCCCATTGAAAGAGAATGCCTCCGTTCTGTTCTCCAACTAGCTATAAAGGTTTTCGTTGAAACTTACTAATAATGTAAAATGTATGTTATTAGCATACAGCATGTAAGTTTGGTGATAGCACTTGCACCTATAACCTCCAAACATGCTGAATTCTGTTCAAGTTGTCTCTCTTAGTCTTTGAAGATCCCATTTTCATTGACCTGTCACAGTCTCATCCTTGGCTTTGACAATATGAAAGTGACTGAGGTATGAGTGATGCTAGTAATACCATTCCTTACGCAGCCAGTCCCTGTTATGAATGGTGTGAAAATATCGCTCATAGGGTCAGTTGGTGCATACATTTCAGTGGGCTTGGCAGACTGATATGTAAGAGCAACTGCTGGCTCGGTGAGGAAAGCAACGGGAAACTACCTCACTCCTCGTTTCCCTAGTACGCCTCTTCAGTGACGCCTAGGCTATTTATGGACAGCTGTTGGCGAAGCTGCAGAGGATCAAACCAGCCTTCGGTCTAATTACCCAACATACATACAACAGAACATTCTTAATTCTTCAGTTTCTATTACATCTTTACAGTTCTCATGATTTTTTTACAGTACAGTGAGGCAATATCGGGGCACTTTAGTGAGGCATGGCACATACTTAGAACTGCTGCCCTACATGAATGTGGTATGTCATTTAGGGTGGTCCATCAACCTTGAACTTTTTTAACAGCTTGGGTCTCTGCCAGGAATCAAAGCTCCGACCAGCATCACCCTCAGGATTACAGAGAAATGCCGGACTTTTTAAAACTTACTGTTAAAAATCAATCAAAATCAATACTGATCTGCATTAAAATATTACATGTACTTGAGTTTGGAGGTTGTTTATGAAATAACTAATAGGGCTATAGAAAAACCAATAACACCATCATTTCAGGTTTCACATTTTTTTAAAAAATATTTTTTATCGCAGTTGCAATGCAAAAAAGTGTCAGTTTTTAAACAAAATTCAACCATGCGTCAATTTTAAGTCATTGTTTCCCAGAACCCATCATCTGATCAAATCTAATTTCTAACACGTCAGGATATTTTAGATGTTGTTTATAAATTTCAGAATTTTGTATTTCCAAGGAAAATGTTATCAGTTTTGTAAGGTAACTTTTCTCGGCCTGGTGTGGTTAGAAAATTGCTTTCTTAGTTGCGTTGTGATCTTTATATATCCAATGATTATGCAGTATGACTGTGAAATAAGCAAATAAATTCACTTTCTTCATATCAGTTTGTATTTGTATCGGGTATGGATCAATAGCTGGCCAGTGCAGGGTAAGTCGTGCAATGTTGCCACAATAGCACAGAACACCACGCCATGCCGCGCCTCGTTCAAAGATGAAAATTGTGATTGCAAGTTGCATGTACAGTAACATTTGCTCCACCGTTTGCTTAAAAGTTTCTTCCGGTATTCAATAATTACCTGTGATTAGCATTCAAACAAATGGTAATAAGAGATTATGAAAAACAGTTCCCATCTGCACATCCCATGAGTGCTTAGGACCTCCAATGGCAGCTTTAAAAAATGCTTTATTTTTGTTTATATGTTTTTTGCTTTTTATATTTTTGTTTTTAGTTTTTAAAGTTGTTATTTGTGTTTATCTAACTATTTACAATATATACATTGGTTTGAGTCAGCTTACAATTCATCACTAGAAATATCATCATCAATTTCTAATACTTTTAGGTTAAGTCAATATTCCACCTTTACAATACCATAAGTTTATTGTCTTTTTCTTAAATATCTTATGGCTGATGATGTCTACAAGTTAGATGAAACATGTCCCGTTATAGTTAATAATGTTGTTTAAATAAATAGACAATAAACTTATGGTATTGTAAAGGTGGAATATTGACTTAACCTAAAAGTATACGTACGACAATACAGACTTTACGATGAAATTTATTTTACGTAATCAACTTCTAATTCATGCCAATTGCTTTCACAATCAGAACTTTCAAGACTGGCTACAACTGTTTTTTTAGTTTATATTGCACGTTTTATATGTTTTTTTGTTTTTTTTTTTTTTTTCAAAAGCGCAGCGTTGCAGAACATAATGTTACCTGGCATAGTTCTGTTGTCACGTTTATGTGCTTTCAGCATTTGCTCAGTTTATTTTTGCAGTTTTGTTCTTCATAAAGGCCTAGATCAGTTCTATAGCATTAATTTCCCAGTGAGCTATTGGCACTTTTTAACACTTACTATTAAAAATCAATCAAAATCAAAATCAGTACTGATCTGCATTAAAATATCAAAGATGAAAATTCATTTTTTTCAATTTTCTTTTGAGGTGCACTGAACCTCAACATTGGAATTCCATTGACTCACAGGTGGAAAGGCCTCTTCAAAAAACTTCAAAAAGAAAACAATGTGGTAGGTAGCAGTGGAGAGGTCAGGCTGGTATGTACATATGGAAACACTATTTCAACTCTGAGTGAGGCGCAGCATGGCAAGGAATTCTGTGCTATCTTGGCAATGTCACATGACTTACCTGGCAGTGGCCAGCTACTGATCCATATCATTCTACCCAATAAAAATAAAAACTGATATTGAAAATGTGAATTCATTTACGAATTTCACTATCGTACAATATAACCATTGGTTATATAAAGATCACAACGCAACCAAGAACGCTGTTTTCTAACCACCCTAAGCCAAGAAGAAGTTACCTTGCAAAACTGATAACTCTTTTCCTTGGAAACATATAAAATTCCAAAATTTATAAACAATGTATAAAACATCCCATTGTATATTGTTTTAAAAATTGAATTTGATCAGATAATGGGTGTTTGAGAAACAAATTTGACACATAGTTGAAACACATTTAAAAACTGGTACTTTTTGTGTTCCATTTGTGATAAAAATGATTAAAATATAAATTAAAAATGCAAAACCTAAATGACCTAACATGAAATAAAACTAGGAAAATGATGTTTTTTGATTTTCTGTAGGCTCATTTGGTTATTTCACAAGTAACCTCCAAACTTAAGTATACATAATGTTTTGGTCACCTTTGGTCCCCTTTGGGGAGGTAGTTCAAATTAAAATTAAAATATTTTTGATTAAACTGTGCCATTGCCTGATGTTTACCACTTTTATTACAAAATATCAGTGTCCACCCATGTTATAAAACAAAGTAAACACAAGAAATACACTTTAGGGATCACATAGAAATGCAAGACTCCCTTGCAGATCAAGGTAACAAGAATTGTGGGGTTGGCAGTTGCTATCAAAGTAAAAATATTTTATTAGACCATATCACTTATTTAATGATGTTGCCTGTTTTTCTTGCATAATTTATTTTTCTGGTCAGAATATTGGCATCACAAGTTTGCATTAAGCAGGCGTAGTAGACAAAACATCAACATGGTATTATGTACAGCCTCGAGAGAAACACTATGATATAGTAAACTCGTGTCCTCATCCCGAGGTTATACAGCTCCTTCCAAGCACAACCCCAATGGAGGTGAGCTGCATGTACCCTTTTAACCACATACCAGCCCTCCTGACATTCTTACATTTCTGGCAGTACCGGGAATCGAACACGGGCCTCCAAGGATGGCAGCTAATAGTGCTAACCGTTATGCTACAGAGGCGGACAACAATATGATGACTGTGACAGAAGTCATTAAGATTATGTATCCAGATTATTTGAAGTTTACTTGAAAAATCGTGGAAGGAAAGAAAATGGACTTGCAAACATACAATAGTTACACCGATTTATAAATAGGAATTTGTTTTTTTGAATGCAGTGTAGTGCCATGCAATGTTGCCAACTTACTCCATTCACTCACTCAGTGTGCATTGTAGACACCCACTATCTATACTGTAAAATGTACCCCAAAAAATCTTTCTTATGATAAATGTCACAAACCGGGCGAGTTGGCCTTGCACGTAGAGGCACACGGCTGTGAGCTTGCATCCAGGAGATAGTAGGTTCGAATCCCACTATCGGCAGCCCTGAAGATGGTTTTCCATGGTTTCCCATTTTCACACCAGGCAAATGCTGGAGCTGTACCTTAATTAAGGCCATGGGCGCTTCCTTCCAACTCCTAGGCCTTTCCTATCCCATTGTCGCCATAAGACCTATTTGTGTCGGTGCGACGTAAAGCCCCTAGCAAAAAAATACTAAGAATACAAAAATATGTAAAGACAATTTCAAGTATATTACTGATTTTTTTTTTTTTTTTTTTTTTTTTTTTTCCAGAGCTGTTGAACTTTATGTCAATTTCATTACAAGGGTTTCTGTAACTCAATCATCTTATTAGGTTTCACACTCTCTACACTGCAGCTGAGCAGTTACTTTGACTTTTCTCTTTAAAGCCAAGTTTCAAAGAAAGGTCTTCGATAACATGTTTGAATGCAAACATAAATTTGCTTATCTAAGTAGTACTAATTATGTATAGTTTATATCTTTATGCATTTCCTTCATCGATTCCTTGTTGACATTCATGTTAAGTGGCAAATAATGCATAGTAGCTCCTAATCAAAATAACAACCTTATGAATCAAATGCATTTCTTTCTTGCAGTGGATGAGATCCAAGTGGCATCATACAAAATTCTGAGCAGTTTGTACACACTGGGTATTGATTCTACTTTAACACATGACAGGTATGTATCTTATGTACTGTAGATTCCGTGTATTCTTCACTCCAATAACATTTTAATGTATTTGTAATGGAAAACAAGCAAGTACCAAACTGAGTTGTATATGAGCATACAGGAATACGGTAAGGAACACATAATATAATTCAGTGCCGGGGGTAACAGAAAGAGCAGACAAGGACAAACATGAAAACACAAAAGGAGAAAGACAATCTCTTCATCTTCATACACTGCCATCTTCTCCTCATCAGTCCTAATCCTTGTATATCCATTTCTTCTCAGCCACTGATAAGCCTGTTTGTGCTTTTCATCTTCATCTGGAGGATTGGCTGTACCCCTCAATGATGAGCCATCTGAACAGATTGTCAGTCTTCATGTGAGAAGTGTAGAATAAGAAGGAAGTCAGATAAATCATAGATGGGCTCTCTCCTCATCCATCTCAGTTCTTTTACACACATTTCTTCTCAACCACCCAAGAGCTCATTTCTGCTTCTGAGCTTCATCGGGAAGGTGGGCTTCTACACTCATATTGAGGGGCCATCTTTATATATCCTCAGTTTTGATGCAAGAAGTGTAGGATAAAAAGAAAGCTGGTTATTTCCTGCCACTTCTGATTACACAATTTTGGAGAGATTCCATTCCAACATCCCAACGTATTTTTCTAGATGTTCTGAAAGATGTGCCTGCTAACTCTTGGGAAAAATACATTTCTTAATCATAGTCCACAATTTTGTCCACCGAAGTGTCTGCTAAACATTTACTTTATCATTTAGGAATATTGAAGATACTCTTCTCGCATACAATTCAGAATAGCTAAACCTCACCTGCTGATGTGAATTCAATTTATATTTTCAAATGTGCATGTTTTTTGCAATTTATATTGCTGTATAACATGGTTGTTCTTTGTATATTATTTCTCCTTTAAAACAATTAATTAATGAACAAATCAATACACTATTTCATTTTCATAAAATATGTTCTCAAAATATGATATGTTCTCCAGTTATTACAGTGGTCTCCCCTAAGCAGATTTTATTTCAATATTTTATAAATGACTCCTTGGTGGTCCGACGTTTAATTCTTGACTCACTAATAAATTTAAATACAGTACTACACTGAGAGTTGGAACAGGATTCACTCAACCTCATGACTACATTTGAGGAACTGTCTGATATAGCCTCCTGAGGCTTGGCGTCCTTTTAAAAGGACACTCTTCAAATATGGATCATTTATTTATATTTATATTTAAAAATTAAATAAATAAAAATTTAGCAATAGTTTGTGTTACCAATTTTAGGAAATTCATTGACCTCGGTGTGGTATGCTTCTCACTTCACTATCACCCACCAAGGCACTGTTAGAGAAGTAAACACTTGTATGAGATTTGATCAAAAGAAAAATGGTCTGGGCCTCAGGAGGATAGGAGAGTTATTCTAGGCATGAATGCTAAGTGTTAAAACCAATGGAGTCATTACTTTAAACACGTTTTATTAATGCGAGGGAAGTTTCTTTATTAGTGGCAGCTATTAACTACAATTAATACAGAAGAGATACCTCTATGAAACATCTACAGTCCCTCAATGTTGTCCCCAGCATTGTGAAGAAGAAACTGCCAGTGATGTGGAGGAACATGTTTTGTAACATCTGGTATGTGAACGTTAATTTGGTAGATGGGGTTCCAATGGTCGTACAGCATACCTTGAGACCTTAACTACTCAGGGTATGGCAAATCGAAGTTATACTCCATCTGTAGGTGTAGACATGCATTAAACTGTCAGGTGATCCCTCAAAACAAAGTGAATAGCGGTGCATCCGTGTGTCGTTGTGAGGTACACAGACTACTACGGTCATTTGGGCACATTGTACGCAAACCAGCACATCCCATGAGACATCCTAACAAGGTTCAAATTTCAAGGGCCATCACTTTTATCCAGGAAGGATGGACTTTTCGTCTTGTTGCTGTGGATCTCAATGTCTCTCCATCAGTTATTCACTGCTTGTGGAATCACTACAATGAGACAGGCCAGTTCATAGGGAGGGTTGGGCAAGGTCATGGACGCATGACAGCCCCACAGAATGTCCAATATCTGACCATCCTTGTGTTGCAGCATCGTTCAGCAACTGCCAGAGAACTGAAACAAGACCTCAGGAGGGTCACTGGAGTCACGGTGTCTGACCAGACAGTAAGGAGCAGGTTAAGAGAAGTGTCCTTACGACCAAGATGTCCTGTTCGAGTGCCCCATTTAACACAGCAACATCGCACAGCTCGCCTTCTGTTTGCCAGTACCCACGTCAAATGGCAACTTCACCAGCGGAGACCTGTGTTGTTCACAGACGAGTCCAGATTTTCCCTGACACAGTGTGATTGACGTCAACGTGCATGGAGACACCGTGGTGAGCAGTACATGCCAAATGTTGTACAGGAAGGCAACCGATTCGGACAAGGTTCTGTGATGGTGTGGGTGACATCAGTATTGATGGCTGTACGGATCCATGGTAATCTTACCGCTGCGGGGTACATTGAGCAGATACTGCTACAGCATGTGTTGGTTGCTGCATATGGTGTTGGCCCTGAATTTGTACTCATGCACGACAATGCCAGGGCTCATGTAGCGTGGATCACCAGAGCTGTCTTGCAAGAACTGGACATTCAAGAGATGGAATGGCCAGCAGTGAGTCCTGACCATATTCCGTCGAACGTGTGTGGGATAGGCTTGACAGAAGTGTTGGTGGGTGTATTGTTCCACCACAGACTCTCCAAAACCTCGAACAGACTCTCATTGAAGAATGGGATCTGATACTGCAACATGACCTCCGTTGACTTATATGGAGCATGCCACATAGGTGCCAAGCTGTGATAAATGCTCATGAAGGACATACACCGTACTGAAGGTCTCCAACTGTGATAAAAATCCACCCTGGAGGACTGTTATCACTTTGTTTTTGCCCCTATTTGCACATTTCCGTTTGTGTTCTGAAAATGAATGTGAATTCATCAATGTCCTTTTGTATACTTTAACGGTAAAGAATAAAGGTTTAGTTGCTAATTGTATGCCTGGGTGTGAGGTATTTTTTTTTGTGGAGCTTGGCATACATTCAAAAACATGTTCCCCTAATTTTTTTGAACTGTGTATGAAAGGCATCTGCTGAAAATGTTTTTGCTTCCTGCACAATACTGAAGGCAGGTGATGTTCCGAAAATGAACAGTAATACTGCACATTTATGGTCTTTCCTTGGGGTACAGTATGCATTAATATAATACCAAAGCATGTCAGCTACATGCTGTTGTCCAACATTGAAGACTTTGACACTCCATGCCACAGTTCTGTGAGGTAATGCTGAATCTTCTGATGCTTCATGAAGACCTTCATGACACTCATGCTGTAGGTCTTTCAGTTTTAATCCAGTTGCACTGTTGCTGTTTTGAGAACATCCTGGATACTAGGGTAACCGTTCAAGCTGTGTCACAGACGACACTATTCTTTACAGCACAGTGCATGTGCAGAGTGGGATGGACAAGTGCGTGTACTGTGAGGTAGATTGAGAACCACCCAAACGTATATATGCGAGAAACATTTGTTCTGTTTCCTGGTATACTTACAATGTTGACACTAATAAAGAAACAGTCCTAGTCTGGAGTCCATTTGACTGGCCCTTCAAGTGCTGTATGGGCCGTGGGTTAAGTTTATGTAAAATATTTTACTTGGATTTTTTCAGGAAATATCTGAAAACTGAAATTGAGAGGAATCGCCCAGCTCTTGGTAGCTGTTTGGGAGCTTTCTCATCGACATTCCCTGTTGCATTCCTAGAACCACATCTTAACAAGAACAATCCATTCTCCTTATTGAACCGGATCGCTGACCACTCTCTGGAAGCCCAAGGTAAAACTATTTGAAGTAGAATATAAATCTATCTCTCCCCTTTCCACCACTTGCAGCTTAATTACCCCTCTGTTAAGAGAGGCCAAGGAGTTATTCTTGTTCTCCCCTTCGCCAGAACAACCTCATATTCAAATGTATTTTATGCATGGTGTGCTCATTTGTGGAATCTGTTACCATCTGAAGTAAAACTGCTTCCTCTTCCTCACTTCCTCCATGCAGTAAAGAAAATGTATATGTAAATAGAAACCCATTTGTGATGTATATAACTTGTATAAATTAGAATTTCAAGAATGATGTGTGCAAGTATGTGGGCAAATATGTATGCGTGCGAGTGTGGGAATGGTTGTGAATGAGTGAGCTCGGAAGAGTGTGTATACAGGGGTCTGAGTGAGGGCATGAATGATTGGGTCGTTTTACTCTTAATATGTACAGCATAAATCAAGATAATTAATCTTCTAAGAGTACAGTGTTTGAAGTGTAGTAATGTAAATTTAAAATTGTCTAAACATTTGTAATTATTCAGTAGAGTTTATGCAAACATACGTATGGGGATGGAGGTATTTCCATATATGTGGGACTTGCCCTTTCTCCATCTACCACTCCTGGATTGCACATGTATAATTTAAGGAAAATAAATGAATTCATAATTAATAATAAATATTTATGCTACTTCTTCTAACAAATTCTATATTCCAGATGTGATGACTAGAATGGAGTCAAGTATGCCCAATCTTGAAACAATCTTGAATGAAGTGGATCAGTTTACCGAGTCAGACAAGACACATACCGATGCACCTCATGTGATAGATATCATTATGCCTCTACTCTGTTCCTATCTTCCATTCTGGTGGGTCCAAGGTCCAGATAATGTCACCCCTACTGGAGGGTAAGTAATTATGAGGATAGTTGAAGAATCCAACTTATTTTGAGGTCAGGAAAGCACAATGTTGACGATACCCTTAATCGATCATTTGATATGTAACCAATCTCATTTTCTAGAATGCATATTAAATAATTGCATTATAAAAATGTGATCACCATAAATGGAACATGCTTTTGATTTGGATGGAGTGAACTTAAATTTTGATCAGTGGTGTAACTTGTTCTTCATTTGCTGTTCATGGTACAAGTTATAAGTCTGTTTTGGTCATTTTGTGAAATGCAACTCCTATTTTTATTTATGTTCTGAAACAGAGCTTTCAAACTTATCTTACTTCACTGATTCCCTATAACAATTTGGTTTTATTAAAGGGAAAGGCACTAAAGAACACCTACCGAACATGTGACAGTTACCTGAAAAAAGTAGAGAATTCCTGCTTCCTATGATAGTCTGCTTTTTAGATTATAGGAAAGCCTTCGACTGTGTTCAGTGGGAGAAGCTGTGTAAAGTTTTATTGGAAATGGGAGTTCCCAGGTGTTTTGTCTGGTTGATAAAAAATATTTATGAGTCTAACCCAGAAGTTTTCAAGATACATGTCAAGGTACCTGAAATCTTCAAGACGCAAACAGGTGTTCACCGAGGCTGTATACTGTTACCAGTGCTCTTTAATATTTGCTGAATAAATTACATCACGAGAGCTGCCCTGATGGATGGATTGGTGCATTTTCCTGGTGGCATGAAGACATTAAATCTCGGATCCATGGATGACACTGTACTCATTGCCATGGATGATGCAGAAGTGACAGAGCTTCTGGACCATGTCAGAAATAGGAATATCAGTTTGGGTTTGCAGATCAACATGCAAGAGACCAAAATAATGGTAGATGATAGGGTCAGCAACTGACAGAAATCAACACCTCCAGAGGAATGAAAAGAGTTTTAGATACATTGTATCTTCGTGCTATTTTAACTAGCAATAACAACTCTGAAGTGGAGATTAGGAGAAGGATTGTCATGGCCAAGAACATCATGATTCAACTATAGTAAAACCTGCCCTCAGCGGAAGCCCAAGGGACCAGAATTTTTCCATTGTATGCAGGATTCCAGTTCATAAAGGCGATTTAAAAAAATTCTCAAGTATATACCTCCGTTAAATAACCCAGCAGTAGATTTATATGATTTTGTGCAGTAGTAGGTACAATAATGACACTAATCACACATTTACACATACTAGCTCAACAGCACTAAGACAGATATTTTCTTGCTTAGAACTTCCTCACAGTGCACAGTAGTACAGTACAACATACATTTAAATAATACACATTAGATGTTTTATAGAAATAACACCAGTAGTAATACTGTACAGTACTGCCATTTTCTTCTTCCAGTAATCCAGAATTGTATACTGGACACAACCATCCCTGGTAGCATGGTTCTCAATTAAAGTGTGGGCACGGCAAATCATGTCAAACACTTCTGTGTCATTTTTCGCTAGGGAAAAAGACAATGTTCTTGACGGATGATGGGACCCGTCAGTAGGATTTTACGTTACATAAACCATCTTTTCAATCTTCTTCATTCTCGTCATCATCGCCATCAATTTCTGTTTTCTTTTTTACAAGGGGATGGGTTACGAAGTCTTCAATGTTTTCTAATGCCTCCTGTCTCAATTTCTAGACCAATGGCCACATAATCTTCTGCACTATCATTATCATAATTATACTGTTTGAGTTTTGTTGTAACACATTAGTATGTTTTTAATTATGGTTCCTTCATTAGGTGTGAGACAAACTTGGCTTTGTGAAAGCATTGGCCTACCGTATTTGCAAAATTTCTGGAATTTCCATCCGTTTCCACGTCAGACAGGTTCTGCTAAATACATGTGAACTTATATGAAAATATTAAACCATAATTCATGGGACCAGGAACATTTTCTGATATAGACAGTTTTCTGGTTATAAAGGTTCTGCTAAAGGCAGGTTGTACTGTTATCTCATATTGGAAGGATCATTCCAGCTAAAATGAAACTAGTTGAAACTCTTGTTTCCTCCGTCTTCCTCTATGGTGTTGAACCATGGAATTTGCGGGCTGCAGATATGAAAAGGATCAACTCATTTAAGATGTAGTGCTGGAAAATTGAATGTTTCGCATCAAAGGGTTCATCATGAAATAGCTGAGCATCACTATCAGCAAAGAATTCGCCAATCCTTTGGTCACATCATGTGATGCAGAAAAGGAAGCCTTGAAAAGCTCAAAATTTCAGAAAATGTGCCTGGGAAGAGAGAGCATGGAGGAGCTCCTAAATGTTTGATAGATTGCTTTACACATGCCACCAAGACATCCCTCATACAACCAATCCATTTGGCAGTAAACTGCGAAGGATGGAAACAGATACAAAGAAATATCTTCAAAGGTAACGATTCTCAGAATTGAGAGAACAATAATAACAAGAAGAGAACCCCTATCAAATATAGAGAGAATTCAAAACAACACTGACAATGCGTAGTATGTTGTAAATGATGTCAAAATTATCATATTTGAAGAGGGGAGCCATGTCCGGAATTGCCTAGTTTGAGTGCTGTGGGGCATTAAAATTTGACAACACTTCATATAGGATGATGGGCATGCATTCTATATATTATCAAGAAACCTCTACCAACCCAATAAGAGCTTCATATCATGCAGTCGACTCGTAATGAAAAACATTACAAGTGATCAGCTTTAACAGCTTCATTTCAAGTAATACTAATCCCGTATTGACTATAATCAATCAATGAATATTCAAGATAAACTTAAATATTATAATTAAGCGGTCCGCCTATTCAATACAATGTATAATTTATTAATATCTAGGACATGTTTCGTCCCCCAAGGGACATCATCAGCTAATAATAAATTAATATTAATATATCAGAAATATTAAAATTGGAAAGACACATTAAAATTTTTGACAATTTAAAAAAAGATCTTCAAATTTTGTTAAAATTGTAAGTCATAAGACAGGTAAAACAGTCAAATTGTCCATATTTCTCTTGTTGATGTTCCTGGAAAATACCAGTTTTGCTTATAAAATCTTAAAATATAATTTGTTGTAAAAAGCACACTTGATTTGTATTCCTTGGTGAAAGATTTGTTGAAACTTAATAAGCATTCCTTAGATGGTATACTAAAATTTAAATGCTTCAGAATTTAAAGTCAGATTGGGGCCGTGATGGTAAAGTTCTGTGTGGTAATGGATATAATTTTATCTGAAATAAAATGAAAAAATAAAAAATAATATAAATGTAAGTAACGTGAAATGGAAGATGAAATAAATATAATGTAATGTAATAAAATCGTATTACTTACTCCTTATTATTGGCCCTGATGTGTATACATAAATTTCTTCAAACACATTTCAAATTTCACAACAATAAATCTTTAAAGAACTCTATCGAATTCAGTAATGCTACCAAAAATTTAGAATTAAATTCCAATCACACAATACACTCGTATGATATTAAAAATATGTATTCTAGTATTCCAATAAAAGAAACCATCAACATTATTAAAGAGTATTTGATCCAATTTAGCCGCTTGAGCCAACAAGAAATAAGTGAATTTTTAATAGTCCTGGATTTTGTCTTAAACAATAACTATTTTATGTTTAATAACAAAATCTACCAACAAAAAGGTCTTCCGATGGGTGCCCCAGCATCAGGCATCCTAGCCAAAATTTATATTTATCACATGGAAAAAACTAAAATTATCAACAAACTTGATGGTTTGTACCATTGGTCTAGATTTGTAGATGACACCTTTGTAATATTAGATGAAAGAATTACTAATGGCCAGACTTTTTTAAACCAACTTAACTCCCTTGATCCATATATCAAATTCACACTTGACTCTGAAGTAAATAACACTTTAAATTATTTAGACTTGAAAATTACTAGAAATAGTCAAAACCTTTCCTTTAACATCTTCAGAAAACCAACGCAGAGTGTCAACATGATAAAAAATGATTCTTTACACCCGGGAGCTCATAAAAGAGCCGGCTTCTTTAGCATGATTTACAGTGCTTTTAATATTCTGCTTCCAACCCAGGATTTAAAAAAAGAAATTAATACTATATACCATTTAGCATACAAGAATGGCTATAATAAAGAGTTTGTAAACAGGATTATAAATAAAGTAAAAAGTAAGCCTAAGACAACGTTTATACAAGAACAAAAAGAAAAAAAGAATAAGAAATTTGCCGTATTTACATATAATAGCAGTAAAATATATGGTATTACGAATCTATTCAAAAAACGTAATTTAAGAATCGCTTTTAGGACTAACAACACAAACTCGAAATTGTTTTATAACACTCATATCGTTGTTAATAATAATAATAATAAATTCCAAAATTTGGGTGTTTATGAACTGAAATGTGCTAGTTGTTTAAAAAGTTACATAGGACAAACAGGTAGGAACTTCATTATAAGATATCAGGAACACACCAGAGCCAAGAAATACAACAGATACTCGGCCATGAGCGAACACATGACCGACTCCAATCACATGTTTACAAACATAGATAATGACCTCAAAATACTGAAAACCGTAAAGAAAGGCCATTTATTAAACATATATGAGGAAATCTACATTTATCTGGACCAGAAAAACAATCCAACAAATAATATCAATGAGCTTTCTGAGAAGTATAACATTTTATATGAAGAACTATTAAAAGCGAAAGTTAGGAAGAAACGCCAGACTCTTAACACGTCACACGCTCGGTGACACTCAGGTTATTCAACTTAGGGCACACTCTCCTACTTCCCCTCCACACCCCCCGCTCAGCGTAGCAACTACCAGTACTTGTTTTAAAGCAGATGCACACTTACCTCGGTAGAAGTGAGTCCTTCTCCGCACATCAGGGCCAATAATAAGGAGTAAGTAATACGATTTTATTACATTACATTATATTTATTTCATCTTCCATTTCACGTTACTTACATTTATATTATTTTTTATTTTTTCATTTTATTTCAGATAAAATTATATCCATTGCCACACAGAACTTTACCATCAAGGCCCCGATCTGACTTTAAATTCTGAAGCATTTAAATTTTAGTATACCATCTAAGGAATGCTTATTAAGTTTCAACAAATCATTCACCAAGGAATACAAATCAAGTGTGCTTTTTACAACAAATTATATTTTAAGATTTTATAAGCAAAACTGGTATTTTCCAGGAACATCAACAAGAGAAATATGGACAATTTGACTGTTTTACCTGTCTTATGACTTACAATTTTAACAAAATTTGAAGATCTTATTTTAAATTGTCAAAAATTTTAATGTGTCTTTCCAATTTTAATATTTATTTCTGATATATTAATATTAATTTATTATTAGCTGTTGATGTCCCTTAGGGGACGAAACATGTCCTAGATATTAATCAATTATATATTGTACTAGCAAGATACCCGTGCTTCGCTACGGTATTATACTGAAATTTATAATTGAATGCTTATTGTTTTAGATATATAATCCGCCGAAATTCGCGATCTGACTCGTTTTCTGCGAGAATCCACCAAAATTCCCGATCTGACTGGTTTTCTATTATTTTACGGCACGTTTCCTCCCACTTTTCAATCTTCCTTTCCAGCAATCGATTTCGTACTTCCTGGGCTAGGCTCAGGTATTCCTCCCGGTCAGTTGGGTCCGTAAATCTTTGCCATCTTTTCCTATAATCATTTTTAATATGGATAAAATCCTTCAGGAGATCCGGCGTGGTGTCATATTGGGTGCCTTGGCGGCACTGAACCCGCGGCCGGACTACGTTCTTAGTCATTACCCGTCCAGGAGCCGTTTCCAGCGCGGTCAGCACATTTGACGACGGTCCGGATTATTATTATTATTACTATTATTATTATTATTATTATTATTATTATTATTATTATTATTATTATTATTATTATTATTATTATTATTATGTGTTGCTGGAATGGCTGATGACAGGGAAAACCGGAGTATCCGGAGAAAAACCTGTCCCGCCTCAGTTTTGTCCAGCACGAATGTCACATGGAGTGACCGGGATTTGAACCACGGAACTCAGCTGTGAGAGGCCGGCGTGCTGCCGCCTGAGCAACGGAGGATCCTTATAAGTACATTAATAACAGTAAAATCAATTGGTCTCACCTCCTTCTACACCCCACCGCCGTTAAGTTTATTTACCGCCGCCCCCCCAAAAAAAAAAAATTAAAAGAATGCTTGTTTCTTTATGTTTAAGGGAGATTCCAAACATCAATGTTCACGACTATTACCTTCAGTTTTGAGATATAAGTATCCCCCCAAAAAAATTTACTTTTTTCACTTCATTTCACAATACTCCCCCCCCCCCCACTAAGTGCATTTTCCCGCAAAACATACTTGTTTCTTTAATAGTAAAGGATCTTCTAAATACCAATTTTATCACGACTCTAACTTCTTCAGTTTTTGATTTATGTGTCCTCATGAAAGGAATTCAACTCCTTTACACTCCCGCCCTCCAAGATGGTTTCCCCACCAAAATGCGTTTTTTTTTTTTTTGTTTTTGTTTTTAAAGGAGATCCAAAAACGAATTTTCATGTCAGTAACAACTTTAGTTTTTATTAGATGTATGTATTCTCATACAATTAAGTCAATTAATTTTTCATTTCTTTCACCCCCCTCCCCCCTTCATTGGATTTTCCGAGAATACGTGTTTCTTTACTTTTAAAGCAGATTGCAAATATCAAATTTCACGTTTGTAACATCTTCATTTTTGAGATATCAGTAGCCTAATTAAAAGAATTCAACACCATTTTCAGTCACGTTTACCCCCCCCTCCAAGTGGTATTTCCGAAAACTAAAAATACACGTTTCTTTATGTTTAATAGAGAAGAAAATACCATTTTTCACTTCTGTAACATGTTAAGTTTTCTAGATATACTGTAAAAATTCTCATTTTAAAATTTCACCCCTTTTGAGTTCCCCTTAAGTGGAATTTCCAAAAACAAACCACCCATGTTTCTTTACATTTACAGGAGATTCCAAACACCCACTTTTTACGTCTGTAACATTTTACATTTCCAAGATATTCTGTAGATATAGTCTTTCAAAAAATTCACCCCAATTTGTCACTCCTGTTTAAATGCCATTAATTGGATTTTCCAAAAACCAAAAATTCGTGTTTCTTTATTTTTAAAGGAGATCCCATATGCAAATTTTCAGTTCTGTAATATCTTACGTTCCTGAGATATATGTATCCTCATTAAAGGCATTCAACCCATTTTTCACCCTTTTACACCCCTCCTATTGGGATTTACAGGAAACAAAAAAATACGTGTTCTTTTATTTTTAGAGGAGTTTCTAACTACCAATTTTTACATCTGTAAATTTTAAAGTTTTAAGATGTACACACACTCATTTTTAAAAATTCACCCCCCTTTTCACCCCCCAATAATTGGATTTTCCAAAAACGAAAAAATGCGTGTTTCTTTACTTTTAAAGTAGATCCCAAATACCAATTTTCAGGTCTGTAATATCTTCAGGTTCTGAAATATGAGTATCCCCATTAAAGGCATTCAACCCATTAACCACCCTTTTACACCCTTCCTACTGGGATTTTCCGAAAACTAAAGAATACGTGTTTCTTCATTTTTAAAGGAGATTCTAAATACCAATTTTTACATCTATAAACTTTAAAAGTTTTGAGATATAGATACACACATTTTAAAAAATCACCCCCATTTCACCCCTCATTAATTTGATTTTTCAAAAACAAAAAATACGTGTTTCATTATTTTTAAAGGAGATCCCAAACACCAATTTTCAGGTCTGTAATATCTTCAGTTTCTGAGATATAAGCAGCCTCATTAAAGGCATTCAACCCTTTTTTCAACCCCTTTTCACCCCTCCTATTGCGATTTTCCGAAAACAAAAAAATACGTGTTTCTTTATTTTTAATAAAGATTCTAAATACCAATTTTTACATCTGCAAACTTTAAAAGTTTGGAGATATAGATTCACTCATTTTAAAAATTCACCCCCTTTTCACCCTCCCATTAATTGGATTTTCCAAAAACAAAAAAATACGTGTTCCTTTATTTTTAAAAGAGATCAAAATTACCAATTTTCAGGTCTGTAATATCTTCAGTTTCTGAGATATAAGTACCGGTATCTGATTAAAGGCATTCAACCCCTATTTCACCCTTTTTCACCCCTCCTATTGGGATTTTCTGAAAACAAAAAAATACATATTTCCTTATTTTAAAAGAAGATTCTAAATACCAATTTTTACATGTATAAACTTTTAAAGTTCCGAGATATAGATACACTCATTTTAAAATTTCACCCCCCTTTTCACCCCCTTATTGACGGAATATCCAAAAATCCTCTCTTAGCGAGCACCTACATCTTAATATGAATGTATCCCCAAAATTTCATTTCTTTATGTCCAGTAGTTTTGGCTCGGCGATGATGAATCAGTCAGTCAGGACAAGCTATTTTATATATATAGATTGAATAGGCAGACCGCTTAATTATAACATCTAAGTTTATCTTGAATATTCATTGATCGTAATGAAAAATGCGGAACGCAGGAAATATAACCTCAAGGTCAAACTAAAACGCGCGCGTGGAAGTGCAAAGCAGTGGCGACTCGTTGCCATGGAACAAACAAAGGCAAATCTACCATACTGTCCAAAATTGTTCTGTTTGACGGTATACAGGGTGATTAAAAAAACACCAATAATGCTTAGTTTGTTGTAACTGACGGCAAACTGATCATTTTTCAACAGGGGACCCATGTTTGCAAATGCATAGTTTGGGTGCTGTGGGGCGTTATAGATTGACAACACTTTCATAATGGTGATGAGCATGCATTTCACATTTTTCTATAACTGTGAAGTTTTTCAGCCTGTCGAAACTAACGCAGGATTAATAAAATTAGAAAATACCTGGTCACAATGAAATAATCTTGAACACCATGTCCTTGATAGTATCCCAAACAAAAGCACTTTTGTCCCTGTACACCATTCTCTGCACCTCCAATGTAGGAACTGTGATCAAGTTGGAGGTCTACAACTCAAACCCCTTTTGTAATTTAATGTACGATGTGATGTTCTTGTTCAGTTGGTGGAAGTTTCTTCATAAAATATGGAATTCATGCTCACCACCATATCCTAAGTGTTGTTAAATTTTGATGCCCTAAAGCATTCAAACCATGCATTTCTTGATATCAAACCCTTTTTAAAATATGATCAGTTTGCCATCCCACTTAACATGTTAAGCATTGTCAGTGGTGTTTTGAATCATGCTGTATGTACATATGGAAAAGCAGATGGAGAGCAGCAACTTACCGTACCATGTAAGCAAGCATAGATTGGGTACATACAAAAGAAAAAGATCCACAATTTTCAGCTGCAGCCTTCATCACTGTACGATTAAGAATGTTAGTGGTCATTGTTGACGAGCAGATGCTGTTGAAAGGGAGATGGAAGACAGGCAAGACAAGAAGCAGACATGTCATGTTAAGGCTGAGTGCTTCTAGGCCTGAGCTCCAGTTCTTTTCCAGCTTTGGAATCTTTAAGGGCAAGAGGGTGGGAAGATGCGGGTAAATTTTTAAGGACTTCTGTGAAACAACCATCAAATGCGGTTTAATGGTGCAAAGTGTTAATGGGAACAGAAAGATACTTATCAGGGATTTCATGTACTGTGCTGGCTGCATATTCATTTGGCTGATGAGTTGTTAGTTAAGCCATTGTAGAAAGCTGAACAGAATCTGCATTGAAGCTGGTAGATGATGTTGGATGAAGTGCAACATCATGAGCATGCATTTCACATTTTTCTACCCTGCTTGCTTACATGGTACGGTAAGTTGCTGCTCTCCATCTGCTTTTCCATATGTACATACAGCATGATTCAAAACACCACTGACAATGCTTAACATGTTAAGTGGGATGGCAAACTGATCATATTTAAAAAGGGTTTGATATCAAGAAATGCATGGTTTGAATGCTTTAGGGCATCAAAATTTAACAACACTTAGGATATGGTGATGACCTTGTATGGGGTAAGATTTATTGGTGATGCTACTGGTGAAAGTGTCATTTGGTATGGGTCGTTCTTACAGCGGTTAAGTTCACAGGCAAAAGAGCCAGAAGTGGGTAGGTTAGTGTGATTCGTAGTGAGTGAGAATATTTCTGAGGTTCAGTGGGCACCTGAATGTGACTGTGGGGCTTTTTAGAAGATCACAGATGTGGAGTAAGGATGAATATGCAACCACTGCAGAGCTTGCAGAACCCATTTTCTGCCCCCCTTCACACAGCAACTTCCCATCCTCTTATCTCCTTTGAGATTCTGAAGTTGGATATCAAGAGGTGCTCAAGTGTACGGAAGCTCCTGGCCTTAACATTAGATAACTGTTTTTTTTTTTTTTTTCCATTCTCTTGTCTTCCCTATTTCCCTATTCCCTTTACTTCACCACAGTATCTACTTGTCAACAATGACCACTAACATTCTTAATTGTACAGTGAAGAAGGCTGCAGCCAAAACTTTTTGTGTATTCCCTATCTGTCTACATTAAACCTCTTATAAAAGAATGGAGACTTCTTCCCACATTAGCATCACCGTAAATAACCGCCTACAATTGGATATGGTGCTGTATGCTGAAGACCAAGAACACTCATTTCCAAAGGTAAAGAACCAGTTCCCTGTAAAATTATACTGAATAATAAGCCAGTACAACAAATTAACTTCTTCAACTACCTCGCTACTCTCTATCATTTGTCAGTGATACAGATATCAATAACAGCATTGCAAAATATAATAAATCCATAGGTATCATCAATTCAGTTATGAAATCATCTATAGTCTAGAGAAACACAAGACTCCACCTTCATAGAACACTAGACAGACCAGTTCTCTTGTACAGAAGTGAAGCATGGCCCATCAGGAAAAGATATGAATCCCGAATCACCACTGCTGAGGTGAGATTCATGAGATGTACAGCAGGATACAAGACCACAAGAAGAATGAGGTGGTGATGAAAGAACTAAATGTAGAAAAATGTTAAAATTTATAGGAAAATACTGAAATAACTGGAAGGACCATGTGAACAGAATGGGAAGGGAAAGAATCTCAAAGCACATCTTACAATACCAGCCCAGAGGAAGTCACTCTATTCGATGCCCAGCTAAGAGTTGGATTAAGACCATAACAGGCCACTGTTTGGTTGTTGATGATGATGATGATGGTGGTCTCTATCCAAAATCTATAAACTTGACCACATTAATGGCCTGTATTGGACCATATTCCCATATTGACTACTTAATGTTTATCAGTGTATTGAGATTGTCACCAGTCTTTATCCACGTGTGTTCTCCATCTGTGTATATATTTTGGTCCTCTTAACTTTCTTACCTGAGCATTTATACTATCCATGTATGTTGATATGAAACACTTTACTGTTTTAGCTTTCCAGAATATCTAATGCTTTTACATCTGTTATTTGTGATGATTGTAAAAATTATTACTTTTCTTTTTTTCAGAACACTTGTGTCCATGGTGACCAGTGAACATATGAACCAGTTGTTAAGGAACGTCCTCAAATTGATCAAGAAGAATATTGGCAATGAAAATGCTCCATGGATGACAAGGATAGCTGGTAATTTTCTAACACTGCCTATTTAGTTGACATCATCATTTGAAGAATAACTGTTAAGCAGTGGCAGTTCATGACATTTTACTCTGGCAGGGTTGTGCCGCCATCTTCTCCCCTCCCAATCGGTCTAGTTTTTACTGACCAGCACCACGATACTTTTAGATGAATGATCATAATAATAATAATAATAATAATAATAATAATAATACGATGACACTGGCTGAGTAGAAATCTGCTTGCACCACAACAGTAATTAATTAATTAACTACATTACAATGGCTTATATAGATACACAATAACAGGCTAACAGCTAATGCAATCACGACTACTATGGCATTGCTTTGTTTCACTGGTCATAATCACAAGTGATAATAACGATGTTCATGAAAACAAATAAACAATGCACACCTGAATTTCTCTCTCCTTGCTCAAATTTCAAAGCAATTTGACAGCCTAGAAATAGTGCCATCATGTTATGGTTACATCTTGAATCTTTATTTTAGCTTCTTTATAGAACTGAATTGTTTAAATAGTCAGTATAATGGAATTCATTGTTTTTTAAAATGTTCTGGAATTCATCTCTAACAACAATGATTAATGTAAGACATGGGGGGAAAAGCCTAGGTACATTGTAAAGTTGTTGGGGATGTTGCTAAGGGTTCTGACAGGCAGCATTTACACCCTCCCGGACTCTTCCTTCTCCTGACAAGCCCATATCATCCTTCCAGGCTCCTCTCATACCCCGCACACTTGTTAAATCTAGGGACCTGCTGAGGGCTCTCCAGCCACAGTCTGAACACCTCAAGACTAGAAAGAAGACATCATGCTTGCTGGACAGCAGCCACAATCTGAAAGCTTTTGACATTTCCTTTAATATAGAAAAGCAAAATGTTTACAGACAAAATAATAAAGATAACATTGTATAATTGAATAGTACACCATATTAGTTCGACTTCGCTGCATTTGTCCATTTCTTTATGTAATCAGTTACAGAGTGAAATAACGTTAAATGTGTTTGAAAAGGCGGCAGGGCAGTGCCCAAAAGCCCTTCATGCATGAACTGCCACTGCTGTTACGACTTCTTAGTAAGAAATACAAATATAAGCATTAAACTTAACATATAAAAGATTACATATTTCCCTTTACAATGGAATAGTTTCATTTTCTACAAACATATGAACTAAATAATTTAATTTCAAATAATGTACTACAGTGAAACCTCGTTACTGCATTCCTCACTAACATATTTTTCCGCTTAGCATGCCGTAAATTCTAAGTCCCCATTCTCATCATATTAAATCTATATAAAAATACCTTGCTTATCGCGTCACAAATTTTCGCTATTACTGCTTAGTGCGATCACATTTTTCCTAGCCCTGAAAAAGTTACTTGTTATCCTTTGTAAAACAAATGTGATTTCCAACTCGGGTAAGATCCGTCGCCACAGTTGCGTGAGTACGGATAAAGGCCTTAAATTCCTGAACTTCACAGGATAAGTTGCATGTTCGGGGAGCAAGCTGTTAGCCTCCTTGCCAATTAGCAGCAAGATTGCTGAATAACACAGTGGTCTCTTTGTGCTTGTATTTTGTATTCCATTCAGAAGTTAGATATTTATTTTGTGTTGAGTGGTACAGTGAAGTGTGGTGAATATTTGCTATGTGATGCATGTTACGGTAGCCTATATCTGGATCAGGAACATATACAATAAACATACCTATCACATCACGAATTTTTGCTAGTACCGCTTACTACAAGTGCAATAACATTTTTCCTTGCCCTGAAAATGTTATTTGTCATCCCTTGTGAAAGAAACTTGATTTACAACTCAGGTAAGAGCCATTGCCACAGTTGTGTGATTACGGAAAAATTGAGCCTATTTGTGCTTGTACTTCGCATTACTTTCAGAAGTTAGAAGTTTATTTTGTGTGAGTGGTACAGTGAAGGTTTGTCACATGATATGGTAGCCTATATCTGGATTAGGAACATAATCATGTGAAACTGACTACTGTAGCATGGTGCATATTTGTCTTGTGATAGCCTAGTTATGGATATGGAAAATGTTGTGAAATTCCATACTAATGAAGACAAAATTAAAATCTTTCAGAAAGTGGACTGGCATCCGCATCTTTAAGTGTGCAGAGGTTGCGAATGTTGAACTCGCACCTTCGAGTTTCAACTTGATCATTTGACTTGGTCGAAGTTTTCAAAATGGCTGTCAAAGTCATTCCTCCTGATTCCTCCCGGTCACACATGGTCGAGTGTAACTTCCAATTCATTGTCTAAGAGTGTGACCAGAAAATAATGTTTTAACCCACTGCTCCGAAATAAAAGGCTTCTACTAATATTTGTTTTAGAAATAATACTTGGATGTTTTTATTGGCCCCTGTGCCTATGTTTTCATATTTGTTGTTTGGTGTTTTTCACACCTTTCAGTGCACTTGTTATTTTATAAGTCCGAGCAGAAAAGGTTTTCATATTTGTTCTCTCATGTTTTTCCCCCTTTTTAATACTTTCCTCTCATCCTTAGAAATGGTAGATACAGTTTTCACTGTACCGTGGATACACAATGTAAAATGCCCTCATGACAGAAAAAATTGAATCTAGTGTTTCCATATCACTATTGGATAGTTTTTATTTGTATATTCAATAGTACATTTTCTCGCTTAACACGTTCATTTTTGCTGTCACCTGCAGAAACATCTTAATGAGGTTTTACTGTATTTGTTCAGGATAGAGTTCATTTTATTAGTAAGAGAAATACCACTTAAAATTGAGTGTTACTCTGAAAATTTTGGTTTTAGCATACACACAGCAAATTATTATCAACTCCTCTGAAGAGTTATTGAAAGACCCATTCCTACCCCTTGCTGAGAGAGTGAAGAAACGAACAGAAAACATGTTTCACAAGGAAGAATCTCTTCGAGGCTTTATCAAGTCAGCCACGGATGATACATCACAGGTAAAGTATCAAATTGTAAAAATAAACTTGTTACAGAATATTTTATTTCAAATAATATCTATTCCTTTGGACAGTTGAACTGGAACTTTCAAAGCTAATGTGGTCTAAGTACCAAACTTTCTTTTTTTATACATTGCTATGTTTTGTGAATAATAAATATGATGTTAAGTAAATATTTGACTTCTTAGGATTCTTAGGGAGTAATTAATGCTGTTTTAACAAACTAAGTGCCTACAATAGAAGCCACGAAAGCTACTGTTTTATAAAGCTTAACGTATTCACAAAGGCGCACATGAGATGCTGTCAGTTGGTACAGTTATTTTATTTACATCTATTTACAAATTAAACACACACATAACCTTACTCAATGCTGTGACAAACAAAGCACTCACATCACAAACTGCCATTTAAAACAACTGCCAATCAGTGCACATGGAGATTGCAACCTTAACACACAGTCGAAACCCATTCTCTTTGGTTAAAACAGTTGACTGCTTGAAAGCATGTCACAATATGTGGTCACAAGTATAACCTTGCTACACCATAACTCTACTAAACAACCACCCGTCGTAACCAATAACTCTCAACCAATCACTCTCTCTTACCGTCAATATAGTCTCCTTATATATGTGCCTGGCCAGGCTTCCAGAAAGATATGTTACAAAAAATTATATAATCTTGAAAATTCTAGAGTGCCTAATACATAGATTATAATGTACAGAATATTCTCAATCGTTCTAGTGCCTATTACCATTCTGGAAGTTATAGTGTGTTACCAGTACAGGTAAGAATGAACTATTACAGGTTCTTACATTAATTGAACTGATATAAATGTCTATGTACAGCACATGTTTCATGACATAACCTCACACATAATACGATCATTCGACTACGTAAATAATAATAATACTTCCATGATATAACCTCACACACAATACAATCGTATCGTAATAATAATACAAATACTAACTGGTTTTAACACTTCACAGCCATACATACAAGTAATAATAATAATAATAATAATAATAATAATAATAATAATAATAATAATCGTATGGCCTCAGCTACCGTGTGCAGACATTTCAATTTGACGCCATCTGGCTGTCTGCTCGTCAATTTCAACGTTCCGTTTTACTCTAGGCCCCCACTAGATGGCAGATCGAGTAAACCGAAACTCTCTTGGGCGTCTATGGCTGAGATTTAATAAATTTTGTCGGGTAAACACCAAATGTGTCACCAGAGATCTTTTACATGCCAACATCGTACGACATGGAGTGTCGAATGGACTTTTTTCCGCCCTTCAAAAATTCGACTACCTCTGCCGGGTTTGAACCCGCTATCTTGGGATCCGGAGGCCGACACTCTACCGCTGATCCACAGAGGCAGCTAATAATAATAATAATAATAATAATAATAATAATAATAATAATAATAATAATAATAATAATAATCATAATAATAATAATAATAATCATGATTGTAAAATAACAACAACAACAACAACAACAACAACAATAATAATAATAATAATAATAATAATAATAATAATTCGAGCTCGATATTTGCATTAGTTACCCATGGGTGAGAGAATATTGTTTTCAAGTTATATCTGTTTATCGCACTTGCGTCAAGCTCCCTTGGTGAATTGGTTCAAACCAGGTAGGGGTAGTCGGATTCTTGAAGGGTGGAAAAATTCCGTTTAGTTGTATGATGTGAGACTGTAAAAGATTCCTGGTGTCACATTCTATGATTACCTGATGAAGTGAATCATAGCAATAGTCTTCAGGTTTTTCTAACATCTTGTAGTTTATTCAATCGTGTCAGATACATAACATATAATGTCAAAGATATTAAAATAAAATACATCCAAAACTTGGTACTGCAAGCATATTATAATTTCTAGAAACAAATTAATATCACATCATATGGGCCTACCACAAATAAAATTTAAATGTAGTGTGTCCAGTATCTAGCTAATTTACATGCTTCCTTGCTGGCATCAATCAGGTTCTGAGGAGAGCGTGTACTTGGGCACAACTTGCAGACAAGGAGATGCTTCATGGTCTGCTCTTCACCACATTTGCATAGTGTGGAGTCGCAGGCGAATCTGCATTTTCTCACATTGGTCTTTGATCTGCCAGTTCCAGTGCGCAGGCTGTTGAGTGCTTTCATGTTGACTAACATTTCTCATGACCTGAAGGGAGGATTTCAGAAGGTATCATCCATTCTGCTAGGTAGCTGCCTCTCAAACGCCATGAATTTACTCGAAATTTTGAAGGTGGTTCATTGAGGCTTTCTGTTGAATGAAGGAAGCTTTCTCTGACTTAAGCCTTCAGGTTGCTGGTTGAATCTGGTAGTAAAATGGAACAACAAAATTGACATGCTGGCGATCTAATTTATGCAAATTGAAATACCAGTACATTATGGCTGAGGTCACAGGTGATGATGATAATGATGATAATTTGTCATGTATTCATCTGAAGTATTGTTTTTCAGGTGGAGTCACAAATCCAAGAAGACTGGCAACTTCTGGTGAGGGATATCTATGCATTTTATCCGCTTCTCATCAAATATGTTGATCTACAGCGTAACCACTGGTTAAGGCACAATATTGCTGAAGCAGAAGATCTTTACAATCATGTTGCAGAAATATTCAACATCTGGTCTAAATCACAGGTAAATTCTAATTTTAATTTATGTTCCTTTTGCTTCTTTCATTATTATAATCCCTTAGACAATCAAGAGTCAAAAGTACATGCTTAGCTGCCAGCCATTTTTATGCACTAAGAGAATATTTCTAGTTCTAAAGACTTGTAGGACACACCTTGTTAAGTCTTAAGTCATATTAAAATCCCATGGTAGTGAAGAACTGTTTCATCAACAGCATTCTAAAGGTTAATATTTATAATTTAGGTAAATAATGTACTGTCAAACGGGGTGATTTCAGACGGTTTTGAGGTTATTTTCGTCTTAACTCTCGAAGGGAATCTTAAATTGTTTTGTTTATCATTCTAATAATGGGGAATATATCCAATTAATGCAGTACCCTACAAACGAAAAATATACGCCAACGCAGGTTTTTCTGAGAAAACAAAAAGTAATGTCCGAAGGCACCCCATACTTCGGGGTGATTTCGGACGCACATACATTTTAAACCGCTGTCCGAGGTTTCAAAGCGTATTAGGTGATTTCGGACATGAATAGTCCTTTATTTCAATTCTTCGTTCTTTTTGCTTTGGTTTTTTGATATTTAAAGTGTTCTGAGGGTGTCCAAAATATGACTAGCTGGTTAAAATCATTGTAATGATAAATGTAATGTGTTATTGATCGATCTTTTCTTTTATGACAAGGTAAATATAAAGTTTTCCGGTCTAATTTGAAATATTAATAGTTATAAACTGCACAGAGATCCTACTGAGAAATCCTAATAATTTTCCTTACAAACGATACAAATCTCAGAACAAAATAAGTCGATACAATGAACATGTAGTTGCAACACCCTATAAATCAAAAATACGTTTTCTTTGAAAATAAACATTCCTCTCTTCTCAACTTGGACTGGAAGTATTTTTCGAAATTTGTTCTTTAGCTATTGTATCCTCAGCAGGGATGTTAGGGAACACAAACACTTTTCTGCTGTTTTTATATGGGTGCAAGTATTTGACATCCACATCCCTTGAACGAATATTTCAGGCCAGGCCATAATACTTCCTGTATGCTCTTTGTTCCTCAACTTGTATTTATAATCTGCAACAAGGAAAGCCTCTTCTTGTAACAACAGAACGTCAGTACATTCATTGTGTGCTTCATCGCATTCATGTTCACTGCTGCTGCCAACGCCATCACTTGTTTCTGCACTGCTTTCATCTCGGCGGAAGTCACGGCCAAAAATCGACTTCCCAAGAAAATTTTATTTGCGGCGGCGTCGGGAAGTAGCAGGTTGTGTTGGGTTGGCGCATGGCCGGAGGGTGACGAGCTTCATTGAGCATTTCCTTCTTCCTCATTTAGCATTTTCCCCATTTTTTGGTTGTACCTTCCGCAGTTTACTTTGTAGGGTGGACCAAGGCATACCATTGAAATCAAATGCTTTCCTATAAGACAACTCGGCACTTTTAATATCACGTACGGCTTTTTCTAATAATTTTGGTTCGTAATTACACCTCGAAGCAGCTTCTTTCTGCCTCTGATAATTTCTCGGCATTGTCCGAAATCACCCAGACTGCCTTCAATTTTCAGTAAAATGTGCATAAAACACTATTTTTTAACCAAATCACACCAAAATTCCACAGCAATCGTTTATAAACACTTCAGTCAGTTGATCTCACTAGGAACCATAGTTATAATGCATTCCTTCCGGCCGCGACAATCGAAAGTATCCACTTAATGATAATGCATGAACTTTCAACAATGCCAATGCGCACTAGAAATTTTCCAAAGTATGATGTCGATTCGTAATAAAAAGCACAGAACGCGGGAAACATAACCTCAATGTCAAACTAAAACGCACGCGGAAGTGCAAAGCACCGGCGGCTCGTTGCTATGCGACAAAATACGGCAAATCTACCATACTCTCCGAAACCACCTCTGTGTCCGAAATCGCCCCGTTTGACGGTACTCCTTTACTTATGTTCTAGTGTTCATAATAATCCTTGCATGGGTCCGGATTTTTATTCATATTAAGCCAATCTAGAAATAAAATTGAATGATTGCTTACTATTTCAGTAATTTCTGATTAATATTGACATTGACTTAACTATGCATTTCTTCATTTTCATCTGTGTTTCTTTTCCTAACAGTATTTCATGCGTGAAGAACAGAACTTCATCTCGGCCAATGAGATTGATAACATGGTACTCATCATGCCTACAGCAACCCGGCGTTCAGCCGTGGTGTCAGATGGGTCTCAGCTAACAGGTGGTAGCAAGGTTTGTGTAACATACAGATATCAAGCTTGAACGGTGATCCATGTCTATACAATCTAAGATACCTTGGTTCTTTCAGACTTAACTTTAGTTTTACAATTTACAACTAATCTACTAACGTAGCTAAAAAAAAAATAATAAAAAAAAAAAAAAACTACTGATCAGTGTTCAGCATGATATAAGCAAAAATTAGGTCATTTTGCCAAAGAAACAAGAATAATTAAAGATATGTAAAATTGGTAATACCATATTTATTTGCATAATGGGTACCACTTTACAATGCATGGAGCCCAGTATTCTCTTAAAGTTTTGGAGAAAAAAATTCCCTGCTTAATAGATGCATTTCCTTTACACAAAAGTTGTCTTAGTAATATTTAAAATTTTAAGATCAGATGGATTGCAGTATGTATTAAAACTAGAAAATGAACATTAACGACTGCAAACTCAGTCATGCTGACTACGCAGTACACTTTCTGCAAGGATAATAATTACCGTATAATCCCAAATACAATCCGCAATTTTTTTTACAGAAATATTGCTCCTTAAATTTGGGTGCGGGTTATATTTAAGCCTTTTGTATCGTGATCTCATAATTGTTTCAAAGACACGTTAACACGGCAACAGTTGTTTCCTGTCACATGACTTGGCAATGTATGAAATCTCGCTCCATCGCTCACTTCAGCATTACTGGAACCACATGATGTAGCAGTTGATTAATACTTTGTGTTCTGTGTGAAGAAGCATCAGTGGCAACAAGTGATGAATTCAACAAAGCGTTTGCGGTCATTTACTGTGAGTGAGAAACTTAAAGTGGTAACGGAAGCTGAATGTATCGGAAATTGTGCCGCTGGCAGAAAATATGATATTGATGAATCATGTACTCGCGATTGGAGAAAGAAGAAAGAAATGTTATTAAAAAGTAATGGTGGTCGTAAGCTTTACGAGGGCAGAGTGAAACGTTTCCTGAAATTGAAGTACGGCTTTATAAATACGTGAGTGAAAGATGTGAGATAGGTTATGGTGTATATCGACTGAAATGTGTCAACTAAAATCATTAGAAATCACAAAGGAACTTAAAAAGGAGGGTTTTTCAGATAGCCATAGGTAGATAAGGAAATTGTATCGAAGAAACAGATTGTGTATGCAATCTATTTCACAACATCTCCCTGTTGGCTACGAAGAAAAGATGACGTCCATTTGCCACCATGTTATTCGTTTGTGGAAGCAAAGTTCCTATTTGCTTTTTAAAACTGGGAATGCTGATCAGATGCCCATTTATTTTGAAATACCACTAGACTATGCGGTTCACATTAAGGGCTCTAAAAGCGTTACTATCAGAACAGGTGGTAACAAAATACAACACTGCACGGAAATCTTATGTATGCTGGCTAATGGAACCAAACTTCTTCTGTATGTGGTTCTGAAAAGAAAAATACTTCTGAAAGGAAATTTGCCATCTGGTATTTTCAGTCTAACTCAAGAATCCGGCTGGATGGACAGTGAGCTAATTGAGGACTGGGGAGTGTGTTTGGCAATGTCACCTGGGAGCTTTATTGCAAAAGAAGAACCTGTTTATGCTCAACAGTTTCCATTTCTGTGGGTTAAGATTGTACTAGTCGAAAGCCATACTGGCAATAGCGTGACATCTCTTTTGTTATGAAAGTTAGGATATAAGTCATGGCAACTGTTTTTTTCCCCTCACACTTGCATGGTGCTGCATATAATGGTCATTTTGTCTTGAAAAGCATGACACTTAGAGTATATGGGTACAGCACAAGATGGCAATGCACTGGACAGGTACCACACACAGGGCGATGGTACCGCAGTAGTGATTTTTTTTTAAATGCAGTAGTGAGTCAGGCTCATGCAGAATGGGTGTGACAAGGAAAGTACAGCATGTGTACATCAAACTGACTGTTTCTCATTATTGCAGTGCTAAAGTATGCCATAGAGAGCTTGTGGAAGCGGTGGGAAATAATGCTGATCCGTACCGAACTGTTACAAGATGGGCAGCAGCATTTCAGTGCGGATGTGAAAGCAACATACAACAGTCTGGAAGACCTGTTAGTGTCCGGGTTTGTCATGTGCAGTCGTTACTCAGTGCATGGACCTGTACAGAAGATGGACATTAGTTTAGTTACAAGCTGAAACAGGCACTGAAAAACAAACCATTCACAGAATTTCACATGAAGATTGTAACCGTACGTATGTACGATCCCCGAATTTTTAGGTTAGGAAATTTTCGTATATAGTTTGTAATGTTAAAATCATGTAATTTTGTTTATTGAGAATGTAAAAACGTAATATTATAAGAAGAATGTGTAGTTAGGGAATATTGCATATGTGCATCATTATATTTTGTATAAATTTCCGATTGGGTAAGAGTCTGTAAATATGGCCTAGCCGTAAGGATTGTGCAACCGGGAAAACTGCGACTATATCGGGAAGGACGGTTGAAGTCAGTTGGATGTGTTGCAACAAGTGGCTTGGAAACACGGGGTACGGCAGGTAGTATAGGCTGAAGAATTGGAGTGGATCAATGTGGATGTACGTGAGTGGACGTTCGATGTCACATCAGACGCACGATAGCCAATACGAGGGCTTTGTTTTAAGAGAAGTTGGGTTGACTGAGTGATGCGTCAAGAAGTGCCTGTGAGAGCGTTACTACCTATAAACTTTCCAGGACGCTATAACCACGTGCAGCAAGCCTATATAAGCAGGTACGCGTGTGCGGCAAGTCATTCTGATTCTAATGCTGTTTCTGATTGTGTTTCTGTCTCTGATTCTGTGCGTTTCTCACTCGGACCAGCACGCGGGAGTTACTTTGCGCATAGTCCTAGGCAATGTTGTATTGTTCTTGAGTATCATTTTCGGAGTGAGCACGCTATATGTTGCTGATCCTCATGAGTTTCTGGTGGCTGTTAGGTCAAAGACGCTACTTAAGTGTTTATTTGTAACTCCAACTCTGTATAATAGTTGGACTACAGTTCTTCTACGAGATTATGTACAGTGGATGTGGTGATGTATACAGAATCGAGATTCGGTAGTGGATGTGTGTTTGAGCACAGAGCTGATTCTTGGTCGAGGAAATCGTCGGCCGAGTATCCACTTTCAGTTGCAGAAACCTGAGGCGTTACACCAACCTGTGCGGCACTCGAGAAGAACTCAAGACGTCGATGAAGTGTGTAAATAAGGTTAGGGATGCTCTTCGTAAAGAAGGTTGCATCCGTATGTAGAGAAAGTCATCGTACTTTTCTCTACTAGAATACGATTTTTGTTCTATAACAGTAGTGAGTGTAGTGTGACTCTTACCTGGAGGTATGTTAAGAAATGTAATGATTTGGTTGTTGTTAGTAGTGTGTGTATTTGCCTTTGTAAACGACAAATGAGTAGGTCTCATGAAGTAATGATTTGGTTGTTGTTAGTGGTGTGTATATTTGCCTTTGTAAACGACAAACGAGTAGGTCTCATGAAGGAATGATTTGGTGGCTGTTAGCGGTGTGTATATTTGCCTTTGTAAATGACAAACGAGTAGGTCTCATGAAGTAATGATTAATGTTGGTCGTAGTTGTTTGTACTTTGCCTTTGTGGACGGCAATCAGGAGGGGGTCTCTTTAAGTGATGATTATTGTGGTATTCTTTATATTTTGTTTATTATTTTGGGAGTAAAGTTCTGGTATCAAACTTGCAGTAAATCTTTTATCAGTGGAGTGAGGTTGAACCTGGCATGCTACCTACATCTAATTTCAGGGGTAAACAGGTAAGGTTATAAAGTAAGTCTGGAGCTTCGTCAGCCTGATGACCGTCGCCTTGGGAGAGGGAGTTACTCATTACTCTACATAGTTATATATTCCTGTAATTGTTTTACAGGTTGCGCCCACTGTCTTGTTATTTACACTTATTTCACTCACAGTTAATTGATATATATGTTTATTATCTATTGGTAGTCGTCAAATAGTTACAAGATCTTCATCTGCGTAAAATTTCATCATGGTGGGTGCCACGTGCGCTCACTGAGGTGCAAAAGTGGACATGGTTTGCCATGTGCTCTGACTATGTAGTATGCTACCAGCAGTAAGGCAAGCAAATGCGTCAGAGAATAGTGATCCTGGATGAATTTTGGGCCAGGATGTATGAACCAAAGCTCAAACACCAGTGTGCAGAATGGTGACATGATGGATTGCCATGAAGACAAAAGTCCCAGTAAAACCCTACCCCCGTGAAGTTGATGGCTTACGATGTTAGAGGCGTGATTATGTGTCACTTCATTCCACGTGGCACAATGGTGACAGCAACGTACTACAGAAACTTCCTGCACCAACAGCTACGTTGTGCCATTTGGGACAAACGCCTCTATCTTCTCAACAATGATATAGATGTTGATTCCGACAGGGAATATGAAATATTTGTCCTGAATGAGTAAATTTATAATACCAATTTAATGGTCCGTTATTGGACATTATAAATTTTCCAGCTAACTCATTCTTGGTTGCCTGCGTTTCGCCCCTATGTGCTAAGTTGGGCTCATCAGTTGGTACTTAGCACACCCACCAAGACGCATGGTTAGTGCATACCGTGGAGGCCACCCTTTGCCATGATAATGCCAGATGACATGCAACAGAGACTGAACAGAGCCAACTTCAGCACTTCAGGTGGGAAGTACTAGAACACCCGCCATACTCGCCGGACCTGTCTCCATGCAATTTTGAGCTCATCCTCAAAGTGAAAGAACTATTGTGTGGGAGATAGTTTGGGACATGAGAAGATATTGCCAATGCTGTGAAACATGAGATCGCAAAATTCACACATGGTGAGGCGATTGGTATCCAACGTCTCCTGCATCATTGGCAATATGTTGTGGATAATCTAGGGGGCTATTTTGAGGGTTTACTGTAAAGGTTACTGTATTCTCTGAGAATAAACATTATGTCGCACAAGGATTTCATGGCTGACAGTCTCCTTGCCTTACATTCTACACCTGGTAAACCTACTCAGCATTATTCATACATTCCACTGCACCTTAGGCTCTCCACTCTCACCTATATATTTCCATTTGTCTGGTAGATACTGTATTTGTGTGGGAAAAAAAGAAGTAGCCTCTATAATAATAGTTTAAATGGCTGCAGTATATCGCCAGATCGTTTTTCCATTTTGGGACCTTAAAATTGGCATCAGAATTGTGGCCAATAATCTTTTCTATCCTATCATCACCAAAAACCTATCTGATGTGCAATGTTAGATCATTAGCACCACTCACCTGGATGTGAATTAACCTAGTCCACAAGCCTCTGCCTGCTTGTGATCTCTTCTGCATTCATGCCTATTATCCTGACATTATTAATTACCATGGTCATGTTGCACTAATTCTTAAAATTGCACAATAAGAATCTAGCCTCAAGAGAGATCACCAAGAGGATCGTTCTTTGAGATGCCAAGATTCCAAAGTAAACAAAATTAGCAATGTTTATCACCTACTTTATAATGATCTTGACCTATGGCACTGAAACCTGCATCCTCACAAAGAGAGACTCATCAAGACTACAAGCATTAGAGATGAAGTTTCTGAAATCCATTATCCAGAAGACCAGGATAGACAAGTTAAGAAATGAGGAGGTGAGGCAGGAAGCTGGGATTAAGACATCTGAACAGGGCAGAGTCAACACATTTGGACTATGATAGTTGAGACACCTGATGAGGTTAGATACTACGAGAATGGCCCAAGTGAGCTTGGAAAGAGTGGTAGAAGGAAAAGGTCTAGTTGAAGACCTAGAACCAGCTCGATGGATACGATCAAGGCTTATATTTCAGGCAGGGAAAGGACAATGGATGATGTTATGGAGAACAAGACATTCATGAATTGAAGAGATTGGAACAGGCTTATCAACAGTAGCCAGGAAACTGGAACTGTTAATCTGTGGTGATTATGATGCTGCTGATAATGATGATGATCTTAAGATTATAGGTACCACATGTGGTACATCCTTAAGGAATGCTGTATATGTCAGGCCAAATGGCTTAGATGCTAGAACACTGGCTTTCAGAACCCAAATTGTGTTACTATAAACTTTCATTTTTCTGTTTAGGAAATTAAAAAGTTTGTTACCTGTACTTGAATTTTATTTGGTGTATTTATACATCCATATAAATAATATTTGGTGTATCAATTCACAGAAAAAGAAGAAGCACCGTGACAAGAAACGTGATAAGGACAAAGAACTGCAGGCTAGTCTTATGGTGGCTTGTTTAAAACGTCTGCTGCCTGTTGGTCTGAACTTGTTTGCTGGTCGTGAACAGGAGCTGGTTCAGCACTGTAAGGATCGCTTCCTCAAGGTAAAGTCAAATTAATAATAATTATTATTATTAGATGCAAAAAAGACCAGAAAACTGATCACGAAAAGCTCACTTAGAAGGTGTGCATTTCCTTCTTTGCCAGGCAGCCTTTAATTTTTCTCTCATCGTGGTTCTTCGTTCTTCTGTCCACTTAGCTCCTGTCTTCTTCTTGTGGTTCCTCTCTGACTCTACTTCCCACTTGCTGATTTTCATTCTGTAGCAGGTTCGGTCAGCGATGTCGGCCACTTTGATTCCTGATTTTTTCAGGTCTTGGCGTATTTCTGTTGTTTGCCTATTTGTTTTGATGTTTTCTGTTGCCTTAAGTAAGATTCTTGCCAGTCTGTTTTCTGAAAGGCACTTGATGTGAAATACTGTTTATTTATTTGTTTCTTATTTATTTAAATGAGCAAGTTGGCTGCATAGCTGTCAACTGGCCTTTGGGAAGTGTTGGGTTTGAACACCACCATCAGCATCCCAGAAGATGGTTTACATAGTTTCCCATTTTCACAACATGCAAATGCTGGCCACAGTTGCTTCCTTCACAGTCTTATCTCTTTCCTATCCCATCATCTTAAAATACCTATCTGATGTGCGATGTTAAATCATTAGCACCATTCATCTGGATGTGAATTAACTTAGCCCACAAGTCTCTGCCTGCTTGTGATCTCTTCTGCTTTCATGCTTATTATCTTGATATTATTAATTACCATGTTGCACTAATTCATAAAGTTGCACTTAACTTGCAACAAAACTTTCAATGAATTATATTTAGGTGATTCTTGTCATTTTACCACTGTGCTGAAATTGAGGGAAAAACTTTCAACATTCATACGATATCCTGGCAAAGCTAAGAAATACAAGATAGCTTCAAAATCAAATCGTCAGAATATGATGACTAAAATTACCATTGTATCAAAGAAACATTTAGGAATTGTTGTAAATTCTTCCCAGACACTAGATAGTAGGCTACAATGTAGGAACATGTCCAGGAATAGGAAGATGTCTGGTCAACCTGCTGTAACAATAATCCTATTGACAATCAACAGCTACAATTCTGTCAACAGTTTTATTTTCTTGTCTTGCTTTGTTAGTGATTAGCAACTTTTAGCTTTCTTCCTTCTTACCATCTATCAATGTCCATGTTTTTATTATTTGTTGCTAGAAAATGCCAGAGAGCGACATAATAGAATTTGCCAAAATTCAGTTGACTCTGCCTGATAAGATTGATCCTGCTGATGAAATGTCATGGCAGCATTATCTCTATTCCAAGTTGGGCCAGAAGAAAAGCTCTGAGGATGGCAAGCCTCCAAGGATTGAAGATGTGGTGGAGAGGATTGTAGCAATGTCCAAAGTGTTGTATGGGTTGCATATGGTGAGTAGACTTTCACAGTTAGAACTTTATCATTACTCTAGGAGCTGAATCTTATTCATTTTAAATCCTCTAGAACTTGTTTATCAGTTTGCTTTTTATTATTATATTTACTTTTGCACTTCTGTTCTATTTGATTTATGTCTCAATTTGTTGACTCATGGCTGTATGGTGACTGCTGTTTGTTGACAAATGAGATTGCTACTTGCACATTCCAGCTACAGTAACCTTAATATATAAATTATTATTTCAGCCAGCACTTACTCTTTGTAAGTTTAACTTAATTTTCTTAAACTACAAATTTCTCATATGAAATGGTAGCACAGTTTCAATAAAAAGCAGCAAAGAGTCAACAATATTCATTAATTAAACCATGGTATAATTAAAAGTAGCATTTTTCAAAGATTACAAAAATTTGCTCTACTATATTGATTTCTAATCCACTTTGTTGCCATGTGCAAGTAGCACCTAAGCACGATGCCACTTGATTATTTCCCTGTATAGATTGACCACCCTCAGCAACAAAGTAAGGGCAGCTATCGCTCAGTTGTTTCCACGCAGAGAAAGCGAGCTGTTATTGCCTGCTTCCGACAAACATCACTGCATTCTCTACCAAGGTACTAGCCAAGCCCGTAGCGAGTTTTACGTGTATCGTTAATTGACCTCTAACTCTTTCCCACTACTCCTCACCGTCCCAATTAAACAATGCATTTTTTTATCTGATAGAAAATGTGAGTGCTATATTTTAAAAACTATTCACTAAACAATTCTCCATTGGTCAGTATATTAGATAGTGTATTGGTTTCATAAAAAGTTGAATACAATTCCTTTGCCAGTCTTTTCTATTTATTTATTTATTTATTTATTTATTCATTCAGTCACTTGTTCATTTGCATGTTTATATTTTATTTTTGTTTATTTAGAAATGTCCATCATTATTTAGAGTCCTGATAATCTTACATTAATTCTTTATTGCATTAATTTTTATTACAACACCTGTTCACACCAACAGATACATCTGAGATCAACAAAAACTATTATACTGACAAATTGAATATGGAATGTTATCAGAATTTTCAAAAGATTCTTTGAAACTAAAAAATATTAGTATTTCCCCTTTTACTTGCACCTTCATCCAAACTGTCTGTTTGTGCTTTCTCTTACATCTACCTGTAGTAAATGTTTTTGAAATGCCTAAAAACATCAATTGTCATTCATTTCAACATTGCAGCTACCTATCTATGAATATGTCAGTATATTCTGCTAAAATATATAGAATATTTTGAACACAAATATGATATCTTGAGCCATTTAATATCAATTTTACAGTTATTTCTAAAGGTAGTGATTGGAAAACTTGCTATTTTCTCATTCATCTGTTTCTTTAAAAATAATTTTATCATACAAATCAAAGAAAAGCTGTAATAGTGAAATGGCAGGCTCTGATATGGTACTGTAGAATGTGCAAGGACCTATTACATGACTTTCATGAAAAGAATTGTAGTGTTACTAATCTCTTTATTTACTGTATTTTGTTTTCCTATGAAAGGATGTCTTGGTGGGATAAACAGAAAGTAGTTTCCATAACTAACAAGTAAATAACAAGTATATATTTTAAATTTCACTTGACAAAGTTTAATATAGCAGAGGTGAAATATGAGGCCTTTCTTACAGTCTTTATACTTTTAGAAATTATGAGGACTGTTATTAATTTCAGATCCCAAAGAGGGAGAATCAGGCATGTATAAAATGTTTGCAGAAACTTATATTCTGAATTATAATACGAATTAGCTCCAGTACAAAGCTTGTTCGACAGGAGTCGAGGGGAGATTGATACATTGGTACGTGTCCTCGGTCACTGCCTGTTCAGTTCATCACTTGTTGTTATCATTTATTTATTCTCAGTCCTATATTGTTGGAAGTTAAATGTGTTACGCTATTAGTGTAAAATGGTCTTCTCAGGCTGTATCTAATAAATGATAAATAAATAATTTAAAATAAAATAATGCCATCATACAATTTGAGAAGCCCGCTTTCCATGATGAAGGCTGGGAGGTTTACGAGGAAGTACATTGCCTAGTTTCAGGAGGAAGTACAAAAAAGATTCGATATTCTAACTGTTGATAAGAAGTGATACTATGTGTTCATTTCTGACACATTAGTGGTGGGGTGCCAGACGGGAAGTCCGTACTTTAATACTGGCCTTACCATTTGAAATATAAGTGGCTGGGAGGGCTTGACTCCTGCACCCCTGTAAACTCTGGTGGATGAATCCAACTATGCTAAAAGTCTTGCACCTTATTCCCTTGATGTTCCCTTCAGATTAACCACGTATTACTGATTTTTAATGATGAACATTGTACACATTATAACTGCATGTAAGTGAAAATCAGAAACTACAGAAAACCATTCCCAGGACAGTCGACAATGGGGTTCAAACCCACTTGTCTTCCAAATACAGAGCTCGGCTTATCAGCCTTTCTGCTTGATTTTATGTCTGAATATAGTATTAGAACTGTGGTTCAGTTGAGATTCCATTTTCTAAACAAAATGGAAATTATATATTTAGAACACGTTATACAAGAACATCTGACAACCCAAATCAGCAAAAGTATGAACAAACTTAAGTACACTGGAAATTGTTAAAGAAATGTGACCTAGACTCTGAAAGTGAAATTGATTCTTGTAAACCAAGAGCATGTTTCACCTCTGTTTTTACAATGAGTGTTTTGTGTAGGCCTTGCATGTGTTCTACTTATTGTATCTGTTTGGAGTTTCAGTTTAAGTTCTATCAGTGACTTACTGTGTGGTATGCAGTGTGTGAGTTGTAGCTGTCTTTACTGCCTTGAGATTGCATGCTGTTTGTATTTCTATATTCCTTATTTAGCTGTTTGTGGATTTTGTTTTATATATTTTTTATTTGCACTTGTGTTAAAGTTTCCTTCTTATACTTTCTAATTTACTTTTTAATTGCTCAAAGAAAACGAACTAACAAGAGAGTCATCTAAGCTGAGCTATCCAATGTGAAATGATCATCATTTGAAAAAAATGTTTTTTGAAAAATATGTTGACATATATTGGACTTAAATGTTACTGCTGCCTTTATCTAGTGGCTCTCGTACATAAGTCAACAAATACTTCTGAAATTCTTATCAAGTTCTTCCTAATGGTTTTTCATTGGTATGAATATCTAGGACATTCTGCCCTATGAGCACAATTGGATGTGCATCAAAGGTATCAATAGAGTCACAAATATTATTATTATTATTATTATTATTATTATTATTATTATTATTATTATTATTATTATTATTATTATTATTATTATTATTATTATTATTATTATTATTATCATACGAGGCATGTTTTTTAAGTAAGGGCTGTTTGAAAATAACTACACAACGAAAGACAATTTTCAAACACCACATTTATTTGCAGATTCTACATACTCTACTCTATTTTTCACCATAGCCACCATTTTTGTTTAAACACTTATCATACCTTACAACTAAGTTTGTATACTCTCTTCATAGATACTTGCTCCCTGCTCTGATAACCAAGAGTTCTTGATCTTGATCTTTCGCTGGGACAGAGTCTGTTTGGCCTTCACCTTTACAAGCGAATCTTTTGTTTTTGCCCAGATTTGAGTGTTTGATGACATTTTTGACTCCTTATGCCGAAGAAGGTAATGACATGTTGAGTCAGATCGTAATGGGAGACAAAACATGAGTTTTGCATATCATGCCCGAATTGAAGCAACAGAGCATGGAATGGAGACACACACATTCGCCTGTAAAGGTGAAGGCCAAACAGACTCTGTCCCAATGCAAGATCAAAATCAAGAACTCTTGGTTATCGGCACAGGCGGCAAGTTTCTATGAAGAGGGCATTCAAAACTTAATTGTAAGTTAAGTGTTTAAAAAACTTGGTGGCTATGTTGAAAAATGGAGTAAAGTATGTAGAATCTGAAAATAGGTGTGGTGTTTGAAAACCATCTTTCGTTGTGTAGTTATTTTCAAACAGCCCTTACTTAAAAAATACGCCTCGTATTATTATTATTATTTGAGTATTCAGCCCGAAGGCTGCTTTGATCCTCAACAGCTCTGCTATCAGCTATTGTAGATGGCCTAGGCATCGCTGAAGAGGCAAACTAAGGAAATAGCTAGTACAATAGTTTCCCCACTGTTTTCATCACAGAGTCAGAAGTGCTGCTACATATCACCCCATTGTTTTTTTCACCAAGTATGTGTAAGAAAAGCTCAAATGTTGGTGAATCACACTTGAAGATCCATTATTTCAAAGTTTTAGGTTACAGAGTTCATAATAAATATTTTTAACAGTACTGTTTATTGTAAATAGAGTAACATATTCTATCAGAGACTGGGCACCCTTTGCCATGCTGACAGTTTGTATATCCCTAAAGAAGTAACTCATTATTATTATTATCTGTAGTGCTACAGTGATCAAGAACAGAGAGAAAGTTACTCTGTGGGTATGTCCATTCTGTACAAACACTCCAAATCAGTTGTTCTGAAAGAAAACGCTTCCACTTTTCTTGAGAAGTCTATTCTTACAGTTTCTCTACCAGTATGACACCAGTCGTATCCATACTAGCACCCAGTTAAAAGACTGTATTTTGACACCTTTAAAGCAATGGTGAAATTGTTCTGTGCACAGTATGTGATAGACACATTGGCTGTTCTATGAAGTCTCGGTTATAGCAGCATCTAATATTTGAACTTCATGTGAGGAATAAAAAACGTGCTCTGTCGAAGGAACAAGTTCTTCTTACACAAGTAGTGATGGAACCTCCTTCGTCTTGTACCAGTAAATTTAATAAGGATTTATGCAAATATACCATGGTATAAACTTGGAGTGCCAAAATTTAAAACATTCATATGCAAATGCTGCAACTTCAGTATTATGGATGGATCAACACTTCAGAAGAATTATTTGACACCTGCTACATTGACACAATGGAATCGATTAGAACTGAACTTGGTGATTCCTATATATGGGTTGCCGTTAATGAGACAACTGATGCTTTGGGTCGTTTCATCACAAATCTCATCCCAGGTAAACTGCATCCATCCAAATCACATTTAATCTACTGTAAACTACTGGAACAAACAAATCATGCTACAGTATCTCAGTTTGTCACCAATGGACTTAAGGAGTTAAGGAATCAATGAAGAAAAAGTGTTTGTGCTCTATTTAGATACTGCGAGCGCACTGTCTGTTTTCTATCCCAATAGTAATAATAATACTTATATTTTAAGTTATATATTTCTTTGTTTCTTATATATTTATCTACATATTTTACCAGTTTTTCTATGCACTTATGTACATACTGAATTTCTCATTGTCATATTGCATAAAAGCTTCTAGTTCTTCTTCTTCTTCTTTTATGGACCACATAGGATCACTTTAGTCAGTCCGTCGTTCAGGTCTCTTTGAAGGGATTGTTCGGGTTTTTGCGGTCTTCCCAGTACTTCTTCAGACGCTCCGATCTTCGTGCTGTTCCTCAGTTGAAAATATGCGTGTTGTTAGTTTGTTTTGTGTAAGGTTAAAGCGGAGGTTTGTATTCTTGAGTTTTGTATTCAATTTATCTTATTTGTGGTGCCTTCTGTTGTAAGGCCTATTTCCTTCAGATCCTCTCTCACTTCTCTGATCCATTTACATCCTGTTGTGGTATTATTTGAGACGAGATTGTGTTGTACTAGTTGTTTCAGAAGCCTCGAATCCTGCATCCTCATGATATGTCCAAAGAATCCCAGTCTCCTCTTACGCATAGTATCTGTAATGGGTTCTAGCTCTTTGTACTCAACTTTGTTAGTTATTAACCGCCACTATCCATCTTTCTGGTATTTTTTGTTGATGCAGGTTCTTCCAATCCTCCTTCCAATTTTCTGAAGTCTGTCAGTCTTTGATTGTTTATTCAGGTGAAAAAGTGTTTCTGCTGCATATGTAGCTTCCAGTTTTATAACTGTGTTGTAGTGTTTTATTTTTGTATTTATTGATAGATATTTCTTTTTGTAGATATCCCATGTTAACTTTTGTGCTTTAGCTAATCTATTTGTTCTTGTTTGGATTGAGATTTTTTCATTTAGGTTATGTGTTAATATTTCTCTAAGATATTTAATTTGTGTTAACTATTTTGATTTTATTACCATTTATGGTAACTTCGTTTATTTGCAATGTTTTGAAGTTCTGATATCTGGGTTTTTGCTTCTTTTATGTCCACTGCTAATAATGCTAAATCGTCAGCAAAACCCAGGCAGTTTTGTTTTGATTTTTCGGCCAATCTTTATTTTGGGAGGACATTTCCTAAACCATTCCCTCATTACCATTTCTAGAGCACAATTAAATAATAGTGGCGAGAGCCCATCTCCCGGCTGTAGTCCAGTTTTAATTTCAAATGTCTCTGATGTTTCACCCCTAAACTTCACCTTTGATTTGGTGTTAGTGAGAGTCAATTTTATCATGTTTATTAATTTGGGGTGTAGTCCAAGGTGTCTTAAAATTTTGAACAGAGATTCTCTATGGATGCAATCATAAGCTTTCTTGAAATCTACAAATGTTATCAGCATATCTCTATTTCTTCTCCTGTTATAGTCCATTATCAACTTAAGACCTCATGATCTGATCAGGACAGCTCCTCCAGGGTCTGAAACCTCCTTGATATTCTCCTAGTTCTTTCTCAAGTTGTAAACTTATCCTATTAAGGATGATTATTGAAAATATTTTGTATGTTATGTCAAGCAGCGAGATTCCCCTGTAGTTATTAGGGTCGGTTTTGTCTCCTTTTTTGTGCAGTGGGTGGATGAGGGCTGTTGTCCAGTGTTCTAGTAGTAGTTCTTTAATCCAGATAGGGACAAGTTGTTGATGAAGGGCAACTTTTGCTGATGTTCCTGCATATTTCCAGATTTCCGCAAAGGTCTGATCTTCTCCTGGCACTTTGTAGTTTTTTAATTTATTCAGGGCTTGGTAGACTTCCTTTATTGTGGGGGGATTGATGTTCTCTGGTGGTGTTTTTACCGGGGTGTTGGTGTCCAAATGAAGGAGTTATGTAGGTACCTCACAATTTAAAAGCTTGTTGAAATATTTAGCCAGAATTTCTGCATTGTCTTTATTGTTATGGGCCAGCTTACCATTTTCATCCTTCATCAGTAGGGTCGGGGGTTCATATTTTTGGAGCTGCTTTCTGAAGGTTTTGTAGTAGTCCCTTGATTGAGTTTTACTGAATTGTTCTTCAATTAACTGCAGTGTGTCCTTATAATGTTGTCTTTTTATTCTTCTTAAGACTTTGGTAGTTTCTTTTCTCTGTTTTACTAGATTTTGATAGGATATTTCTGTTTTTTGGGACTGATGTAATAGCCATGCCTGATGTCTTTTCTCCACTGTTTCATCGCATTCACTGTTCCACCATCGGTGTTTTTTACGTGATTTAATTGGAGCCAGGTCTTCTGCAATTTGTTTAAGGTTGTGTACTAAGGCTTCAAGTTTATCTGTGATTTTTATTTTTTCAGTTGCTTTCTGGTAGTTTTTGTTGTTGATTAGCTGGGTAGGATCTATTTTCCTCTTAGTTTTAAGGGCTTGCTTTTGCTGTCTCCTCTGGGGAGTGAGTTTAATTTTAACTATGTAGTGATCTGAACCTGTGTCTATTCCTCGAAGGACTTTGACGTTATAGATCTCTTTGTGGTGGTATTTGTCCATGCAGATGTGATCCAGTTGACATTCTCCTTTAGTGTAGTCAAGGTGTTTTGAGTGTTTGAGGCTTCCTCTTAAATGTAGATTTTGAGATTAAGTTATGGTTTCTACACAGGTCAACTAGTCTCTCTCCATTTTTATTTGTTTTCTTGTGTGCTGGCCATTTTCCGATGATGTCACGGTATTTTCTTTCTCTGCCTAGTTGGGCGTTAAAGTCGCCTATTAATAATTTTACATGGTGTTTGGGGATGTTATCTATGGTCTGGTCCAATAGGTCTCAAAATTCTTCTGTTTCCTCATGGGCTTTTGAGGAGTTATTATAGTTATTATACAAGAAATTTAACTTTTTGCATATACATTATGTGTTATTCATATTACAAAAATGTTATATAGTGCACAATGCAGATGACATTCTAAAATGTATAAGTTCAGCTTCATTTAAGATAATCACTGTTGTTTTTCTCTGCAAGGTCTATTTTCTGGAACATGAAGACCATATGAGTGTCCTTAACTTGTTTATAAACACTTCTCTACTTGTTGTACATGGCATATTCATCCAAACCACAATTCAGTAAGGAGACCTGTGGTCTTTAAAACGGTTGAGCACTTCTACTATTGTTGATCGGCAAGAGTTTTGTGGTCTCTCCATTCATTCTTCAGTGACATATCTTTCTTCCAAGTAGTTCCAGATATTACATGTTCTCAAAATAAGGTTTTGTTTGATGCTCACAAAGACAATTATTTACGTCCTCAAATTGTCAAGATGATTGATAAGATATTTCAACAAGTATGGTACAAGCTAACTGTAGTGCTCGTTTTTTTTTTTTTTTTGCTAGGGGCTTTACGTCACACCGACACAGATAGGTCTTATGGCGACGATGGGATAGGAAAGGCCTAGGAGTTGGAAGGAAGCGGCCGTGCCTTAATTATGGTACAGCCCCAGCATTTGCCTGGTGTGAAAATGGGAAACCACGGAAAACCATCCTCAGGGCTGCCGATAGTGGGATTCGAACCTACTATCTCCCAGATGCAAGCTCACAGCCGCACGCCTCTACGCGCACGGCCAACTCGCCCGGTTGTAGTGCTCATAACAATCTCTAAGTTTATACATTTAGATTCAAGATTATTTAAAAGACAAGAATGAACAGATAAGGGCTGAAAACCATTTTCCATCCTTTCCTTGTATTTCTTCCATATTATATGGAGTCCCATATTTTGGGCTAAAATGATGTAATCCAGATTATATTGTTCTTTATATTTAAATAACGCAATGCAAGAATTGACTCAGAAAGAAGAAAATTAGATGGAAACTTGATATTTTATGATGAAGCTCTAGATTATCTCCTCTATACCTGTGGTTTCTGTGAAGATAATGTTGCAACTAAGCTACAAGTGTTCAGTTTGAAGAAAACCATTCATTTTTCTTATCAATCAATCAATACTGATCTGCATATAGGGCAGTTGCCAAGGTGGCAGATTCCCTATCTGTTGTTTTCCTAGCCTTTTCTTAAATGATTTCAATGAGATTGGAAATTTATTGAACACCTCCCTTGGTAAGTTATTCCAATCCCTGGAAGGTGCACTAGAATGTCTTCAGTAAACCGAGGAGATTGGTATGGAAGAGCTCTATGAAGAGTTCACAGTATTTTGAAGACATCCCTTTGGACATCATGGAACAAGGTAAAGTTGCTTTGCAGAAATGAGTAAAAGTAATTTTAAAAATATGAGAATGTCATGTCAAAAATTCTACAATGATAAAATCTGATGCTGACATTTTAAAGGCAACATAGTCCAACAGCAAATACACCTGGAAGAAGTAAAAAATTTAGTCTTCTTCTCAAATCCACAGTGCCTATTATTTCCAAAGAAAGTCCCATATTTTCATTGAAAATTTCCCTTACTCCATTTGACCAAAAGTGGGAAACCTAGAGGTGAAATATAAGCACACTGGACAAAAAATTAGTCACCCTAGTGCGCATGCACAGATGGATTATTAAGCCTGTGCAGATAGCGCAGCAAACAAGTCCCATGCTCAACCGCGTGTGCAGTGTCTCTATGTGAGCTTAAGGCAGTAGTGATCAGTGAGACATTGATATTTCAAGGATGAGACTGAAACAGATCAATGAAAGTAGCTCATACCAAAAGACATAATGCACAGTAAACCCTAAGTCTTGCCAGCAAAGGCACATAATTATGTGTATGAATCAAACTTAAATTGATAGTGTAACAATGGCTACTTCCTACTCTGTTCTAGCTGTGGGATGTTAGACTGGTGAGCTGTTAAATATTACATCCAAATACATTCAGGTAATTAGTTCCCAGAAAAATAAGAGAAAGGAAAATGTATTCTAATTTGCAGAGTTCCTTTACTATTTTAGTGGCATATTTTGGTGGAAGACACTGATGAATGTTATCCCTAAACAAGGAATTTCTTTTCTACCATAATTTATGCTACTCTGAGAGTGTAATTTTGAAGCAATTGGTCATTGACTATCCCATAAATCAGATTCTAGGTGAAGTACAGTATGCATTTAATTGTTAATAATTTTAAGAAAAGAATAGGAAGATGTAGCAGGCTTCCTTTGGTACAGGCCTAGATTTAGGAAGCTAAGCACAATAGGCAGAACACATTTTAGTGCAGATGTATGATTGATAGCCAATCTTTGAATACATTCAGAGCTAATAACAGTAATTTTGAACTGTTGACACCAAAACTTCCAAGAATGTTAGTCATAAAGTTTGGAATCGCTCCCCTTGCTCCAAAAAAGTAATCCAATGACCTAGTTAGCCATTTCATGCCTCCCTTTCACAGTATAATATTTTTCCATTAGAAAGATACTACTGTATGTAACTGATGCTGCACAGTGTAACTTGGTAACTCATTTCATTTCACTATTGATGATGATCATTTTCATTGGATGACTCTATGGTGACAATAGATGTTTACATTGGAAGATATGAAAATGTTGTAACTAATATGAAATACTAACAGCATGCCTTGTATCATGTGATGCCCTCTTAGCAAGCTATCAAACCATCGCCAAGCCGTTCTGGCTGGAAGCGAGTCCTCTCCGCAGCACGTAAGCGTGCAGCAATTGCCTGTTTGCGGAGCGAACCTCTCTACACACTGCGCAGGTATACAGAACTGGTTTTGTAAAGGTTTACATGTTCTTTTAACTTTCTTGCCATTTAATGGAAAAATCATTTAATTTTAATGCAAACATTACAAGTCATAATTCTTGTAACCCAGATATGAATATTGCTTGATCCTTGGAACTCCTGCACTCAAGGACTACTTGAAGGAAACTCTAGATATAGTCTGACATGGCAATCTTTTGGTAACAATTCTCTGACCTGTATTCCTTACTAAATTTTCACTTACGCCCTTGATTATCACAATCATCATCATGAACCATTTCCAGTTAGCTGGGTACAGTATATGAGTACTTTCCATCTCATTGTATCCCTATAATTTGGATTTTGTGTAAAACTGGACATCCAGGGGCTAATGATCATGCAATCACAGTTGCTTGCTTCTTTTGTCTTTAACGGTTAGAGCACTATCTTTCTGAGCCCAAGTTAGCATGTTTGATCCAGCTCAGTCTAGTGGTATTTGAAGGTGCTCAAATGCATCATCAGTGGGTTGGTAAATTTACCAGCACGTAAAGGTGCTCCTGTGGAACAAAATTTCAATACTGTAATGTACTAAAAACTGTAAAAATGTGGGATATAAAACCAATAACAATATTATCATCTTTTGTCTTGCCCAAAGACTCTATAAATATTTCATTCTTTGCAACATTCTTATAGGATCCATCATTTTATGAATGGATATAAGAAATGAGAGGTTTTTTCCTTTTAGTACCAGTACTAATATTAAAATTCATAAAATTCCCTATATCTCAGTTTATCCTTGAGTAACAGTACCAATATTTTTCTCCTTCTTCCATTCTCCATGTCTAGTGATTGTCTAAGTAAGTTATTTTTATCTCAATTTTCATGTTCAGCTTTTCTATATCATCATACTCTACACATTGCTGTTTAATGAATGTGTTACAACTCAGTGATTCAGTAACTAGCTGCTGCTATCTTGGTCATTATGCGTGAGATTTTCGAAATGAGATGTCATGTCTACCACGTAAGGCACAATATCAAGATTTAAAATCACATATAAATAAAGTTTGCTATTTTGGATTGATGTTTTTAAATGGAAGAATATATTGTATAATAACAACTCAAATTAAAATTTCTTCCCGTTTTCAAGGTGTTGATTAAGAATTTATTAACTTTTCTGTTATTTAGACATCGAGCTATCAACATCTTTATTCGTACCTATCATGAGCTGTGGCTTCAGGAAGAGAATGTGGGTCAGGAAGTCATGATAGAAGATCTCACTGTAAGTTTCATTTTATTACACCTATCTAATACACCCACTTCAAATGAACACATAAATAGTATATAAATATACATAATTATTTTAATTACAATCAGGGCTTTTCTTAAATATTCATGCATTCATTCTCATTTCATTATGCCAGAAGATCTAAATATACTATTCTCATTCTTTTACTTTTGACAAGCAGATAATATTAACAATAAAGTGGAATAAGCCACATACAGTATACTGTATGTTTGTAGAAGACTTTTTGTTTCAAATATTAATAAGGATACAGACTGTTTCCATGTTTTTGAAAGAGTTATCATTCTAAACAAGGTAGCAAAGAATACTTACAGTTTGATAATCAGTACTTTATGAAAGTAATGTAAATAAAATATGAAAAGTAAAACATAATTAAGTGAAGGACTGAAATGTCTCAACATATATGTTGAAATGAAAATTAAAGCAAAGATGAAAAAAGAGTTTGAAAATACTCTAATTTTCACAATAACTTTCAAATAAGGCTCATCACTCTAGTTTTGCCATCTTCACAAGTTTGGTCCTTACTTGTTATAGAATTTTTTGCGTGTCTTTACTCTTTGTTGAAGTTGTTGTAATAACCGTAGCAGTCAAGAGATTTTATCCCTTCATTATTTGTATCACTATCCAATGGGTCTGTTTTATACACCATTACTATCACTACACTTGCTGCTCCCAAACTTTAACTTTTTAGTTGGAGGAGAAGAAGAGAAAAATTGTTATTTTTCTATTCATTGCATAAAACTGGTGGAACGTCTATGAAGCACGCTAACCTCGCTTACCCACTTTGCAAAAATGCAAGTCTACTTGCATACAGAATATTTGCATGTATGCTAATTCACATAAATGTTAAAAGTTCCATATCTGGACACTGTTATAACTTCCAACCGACTGTTAAATCTATTTGAATACAATAGTTCAGTCTTCAAGGTTCAGCATCAACAACACAAGATGACAGCACTAGAATGGATGAACTGAAGACGATCCTTGATTTGCGTTGTCAATTGTTATAACTGAGGATTTAAAATGGAGGGAGTCTCCGTTTTGAAATACTATACTACCAAATATATTTAAGGCTCATTAGAATCCTAAAAGTGTACAGAAAAACATTGCAAACCATTCCAGATGGAAGAAAAGCCCTGATTATAATATATAAGCACATATTTGGCAAAGTTCTGTGTCTTGTTTCTATTTCATTTTTGATCTGCCAACATATCACTTACCATCAGTTTCTGATGAACTTCTGCTCCGTTGTCACACTGAACACCTGACTTCAGCTGTAATGTAGGATAAGAGAGGGTTTGAAGAAAACTTAAGTGCATAGTCCAACACAGATATCCATATCCTTTATCACAGCCACACAGATTTTGTATGCTCCCACATCATACCTATGTAATAATAATAATAGCAATGGGAATAATAGCATCTCAAAATCTTAAAAGATTTGCACCATTTGAATACCTATAAAATTGAAGAAATTCAGGGATTTGCCATACTTAATTAAAATTGTGAAGTAAAGATAGCACAACTCTTTTTTGTGACTCAATAAGTAATCCTTCACCTAGTTTCTAAAAAATTATTTAAATGTGTGATGGTTATGATGACATTATAGTAACTGTTGATGTTGTTATTATTGTCTAATTTATTTATTTATGTACTTCTTCAGCAATCATTTGAAGATGCAGAATTGAAGAAACATGATGAGGAAGAGGAGGAAGGCAAACCAGATCCTTTGAACCAGCTCGTAACAACATTCTGTCGTGGGGCTATGACTGAACGTAGTGGAGCTCTCCAAGAGGATCCTCTCTACATGTCCTATGCTGAAATTGTGGCCAAGTGAGTCTTCCATTCCATATTGAAATGCAGCCTTCAGAGTGATACACAATCCTTACAGGCTCTAGGATTCAGTGTATGGAAACGTACCATTACCATGTTGTAGTAAATAAATAAGAAATACATATGTACAGTATTTATAAAAGTAACATCTCTGTAAGGTCAAAGAGTATTATATTAATATTAATTATGATTCAAATGAAAGGGATAGTTCAAGATGATTTGTATAGTAAACAACCTGACAAGGGACAGGATTGCTGATAATAATTACCCAAGGGAAAGTTTCATTCTAGATATGAATTCCTAATCAAAACTCAGTATATAAGGCCCCACTATGAACCTTGAGGAGTTTTTAATAGGAATTGTATATCATCGTTCACAAAATTACAAGAAGAGATGCATTGCTACCTTCATAGATTTCTCATTGATCCAAGTTCATATGGTTGTTTTTCTCAGCTCTTGATAAGCTCATTTGTGCTTCTTGGCTTCATCATAGGAGCAAGGGGATGAGTGGATACAAAATGCTAAGTGTTTTTCTATTCCTGGAACTGTAGTTGAAAAATGATGGTGATGATAATGATATTGTTGAGTTTATTGATGAAGCCATTAATGTGCGTTTCCTTTTGTATATATTTGGTTACCTTTATTCATTTCCTTATCTGTGGCAGATCCTGTGGTGAAGAGGAAGAGGAAGGTGAGGAAGAGGGAGATGAAGAAGGTGGTGCTTCTATCCATGTGAGTACACAAAATGACATCATTTTAATTTATATTTATATAACCCTTATAATAATAATAATAATAATAATAATAATAATAATAATAATAATAATAATAATAATAATAATAATAATAATAATAATAATAATAATAATAATAATAATAATAATAATAATAATAATAATAATAATAACACGAGGGGTGTTTGAAAAGTCTGTGCAAAAATAAAAACTACTTACGTGTTTGGGGTAAACCTTTTTTATTTTTCGACATAGTCTCCTTTGAGGCTTATACACTTCATCCAACGATGTTCTAGTTTGTTGATTCCTTCTGAATAATAGGATTTGTCCAAGTCTGCAAAATATCCATTAGTGTTTGCAATCACCTCCTCGTTTGAATAAAATCTTTGTCCCGCCAGCCATTTCTTCAAACTGGGGAACAAATAGTAGTCCGAGGGAGCCAAGTCTGGAGAGTAGGTGGGGTGTGAAACGAGTTGGAATCCTATTTCCATTAATTTTGCAACCACAACTGCTGAGGTGTGTACTGGTGCGTTGTCGTGATGGAAAAAGACAATCGCGAGCGTTTTTCTTGCAGTTCGGTTTTCAAATGGTCCAATAATGATGAATAATATGCATCTGTAATAGTTTTACCCTTTTCCAGATAGTCAATGGGGATTATCTCTTGCGAATCCCAAAAGACAGTCGCCATAACCTTTCCAGCCGAAGGAACGGTCTTCGCCTTTTTTGGTGCAGATTCCCCCTTGGTAACCCATTGTTTAGATTGTTGTTTGCTCTCAAGAGTATAGTAATGTATCTATGTTTCATCCACAGTGACGAAACGACGCTTAAAATCCTCCGGATTCTTCTGAAACAACTGCAAACCATCCTTGAAACACTTCACACGATTCCGTTTTTGGTCAAGCGTGAGCAATCGCGACACCCATCTTGCAGATGGCTTTCTCATGTCTAAATGTTTATGCAAAATATTATGTACCCATTCAGTCAAGATGCCCACAGCACTAGCAATCTCATGCACCTTAACTCTTCTGTCATCCATCACCATATCATGGATTTGATCAACGATTTCTGGATTCATAACCTCCACAGGTCATCCAGAACGTTCAGCGTCACTTGTGCCCATATGGCCAGTCCGAAAATTTTGTGAAACCACTTATAAACTATTCTAATCGAAGGTGCAGAGTCACAGTAATGTTTATCAAGCTTCTCTTTAGTGCCCTGAGGCGTTTTGCCTTTCATAAAGTAATGTTTAATCACCACACAAAATTCTTTTACATCCATTTCTTGAAAATCACTCGACTTCTTTGATTCACACGAATGCCAAACACAAAGAAATAAACTAATATGGCTGAAACTTGGTGTGCGTTCATTCAAGGGATGCTACTAACTAAACATGACCTTGATACACGCCGGTGATGCCTTCTCTTGGACTTTGCACGGACTTTTCAAACCACCTTTGTAATAATAATAATAATAATAATAATAATAATAATAATAATAATAATAATAATAATAATAATAATAAATTGTGAATTATGGTCTCATAGTAGAAAATAGTAACTCCTAAATATTTCCAAAGAATTGTTGGTAACAAAGAGCATGATAATTAATTCAAGAATGGCATTCAGGATATGTGACTAACAAGTAAAATAGATGTTGATGGATTTATAAGAAATTGCTGTTGTTACTTATTCATGGACTAATGTAGGAAATGTGTGTGCACAGGGAGCAGATGGACAGCAAAAAATTTCTGTGTAAGCATTTAAAAGTCCAAAATTTTTTGTTATGAGTCACTGCTCTCCATTTATTTTTTCCGGATATATATATTTTGCTAGAGCCTCCATGGCTCAGGCAGCAACACTCCGGCCTCTCACTGCTGGGTTCAGTGGTTCAAATCCCTGTCACTCCATGTGAGATTTGTGCTGGACAAAGCAGAGGCAGGACAGGTTTTTCTCCAGGTACTCCGGTTTTTGCTGTCATCTTCTGTTCTGGCAACACCCTCCAATATCATTTCATTTCATCTGCCAGTCATTAATCATTGCCCCAGGGGAAGTGCGACAGGCTTTAGCTGCTGGCACAATTCCTATCCTCGCCGCTAGATGGGGGCTTAATTAATTCCATTCTTGACCCGGTCAAATGACTGCAAACAGGCTGCAGATTTCATTTGTATATTTTGCTGTTGTTAGCTTTCTTCATGTAGGAAATATTCTATCAGATCTGAAATTATTCACTCTTGGGTTCACACATTATTTACAGTCTTTTTCATAACAAACTTCATAAGTAGTATAGCTCAATTTTTATCAGAGAAAGTTACTTAAACTGGAATACTGTAATTACATTCATGGACTAGAATCATAGCCACCATAAAGTGTTTTATTTTTCCACACCTCGATCTTTCAAATTAGCTACCCTTAACTACACCTCTGCTACTGCTGGTATAACTCCTAAAAGCAACTTTACTTAGCTTGGTTTGGAATTGCATATGGGATCTTCTTCACACATTACATAATTACATCATTCATATTCTCAAAATAAAGAACCTTTTCTTATTATGGAAGACTATGGAGAGTATGATAATGCAGTTATTTAATGTTAAGTCAGCTCCTGTTGGAGAACAAAACAATGCACAGACACATTTTGTTAAGTTTCAGCCAACTTTCTTCTCTCCCATATAATTTGTTATTTGCAGAAAATAAAACTACAGTGTCATTACAAATCTTTAATGTAATATAATGGTTGTAGCTCTTTGAATAAACTTTATGTATGATCAGAAAGAATTTGAACATCACCAATTCTTTTCCAGCAACTCTGTTCTTTGTGTGGTGACTATGGAGATTTCCATGCAACTGATTCTTGTAATACTATGTTTCCCACTTGATGGTAATGAAAACTGTGTAGGAGGTTTCTGCCTTAAATATATGCTTAATGAACTCTGATGTTTAGATATATCCAAATTTTCATACCATATTTAAATTTATATGTTTAACTGGATAGCTGGATTTGATCCAAAGTGTGAAGTATGATTTCCGATGATCAGATTACTTCAGGATTCAGTCATGTATTCAACTGTTTAGTAATAAATTTAAAATCAATTAATGGATAGAAAATCACTATATTCAGTGCCCTGGTCTTTCTTCATATTAGAATAGTAAGTGCATGTCTGAATTATTTTGTATATATTCCTTGTGGAGACTAAAAGATCTGCTTGTAATTTTAAAGAGAACAATGGATAAATTAATGGTATGTATATTCTAGCTTGCTAACTTTTTTAATAATAGTTACATAAGTGTTTGAGTGTACAGATGCATGTAGAACTCTTTCCTCTGTGATTTTACAAGCTTTGCCTGATATTCTCAACATAATGATGTCTTTAAACATTTAATGGTTGTAGAAGAGATGTTATGGTATTTACTCATAATGATGGGTTTTAGATGTAGTTTTTTTTTTAACCATGAATTACTCCATTTTAGGTACTCGAGTTTCAACTTTATTCAAAGTCATCTTCAGCTTATAAATCAACAGAAACAACATGCTAAGTTTTGTTACACAAATACAGGCTCTGTAGATTAGTCTTACAACTAAATTGCATAGAAATAGCAAACATAAAATAAGACATATTAAAAAAACACTGGACAAATCTTCTGTAGTATGAACTTAAGACATCAACGCAAGTTAGACGAATGAGAATCGGGTAGCGAAAATAAGTTAAAGGGTGGAACTGTACGATTTATCACACTACGGAAAGTAGATAACTTGAATTGGAAGGGGTAGTATGAATTATATAAAAGACAAAGACAAAGTCATCTCTGTACAGGCCATGAAGGCCCTTGGAGGAGTGGAAGGTAAAGGCTTCCACCACTGCTAACCGCGGCACGTGATGGGGTAGAGTGGTTAGCTCTACGCCCGACCGCCTTTGCCCCCAGGAATTAACCTGGTACTCATTTTTGGTGTAGGCTGGGTGAACCTCAGGGCCATATGAACCTCCGGAAGTGGAAATCTCATTTCTTAAATTTTGCGACTTCCTGATGGGGATTCGATCTCACGTCCTTCCACCTCGGCCAGGCAGTCCCTAGTATGAATTATATGGAATTATTAAATATGTAGAAGTGGTTTTCTTGTAGATGCTAGAGATGTGAACGTTTAGAGAGTGGTTAAAAGTTAAATCAAGAAAATTTAATTTGAAATTGCTTTCTGTTTCAAGAGTGAACTGCAAGAAAAATTGACAGGAATCAAGTAACTGAAGTAGTTTCTCAAGTTGACAGTTGGTACCTTTATACAAGCATATTATATCATCATAATGATATGTGGTATTCCAGGCTGTGAAAGCATAAATGAATCATAGTTGTATATACAGTGGAACCTCGATTCTCCATTTTTGGAGGGACCCCGGAAAGAAACGCACAACACGGGAAAACGGAAAATCCGGGAACGAATGAACCATCAACAATTTGGCTAAACATCACAAAAATGAAATATGTATGCTTATAATCTTACAAACACCCCTAAACCAAACCAAACTACAGCCCCAATGGGCCTTCCACTACCAAGCGACCGCTGTTCGGTCCGAAGGCCTGCAGATTACGAGGTGACGCATGGTCAATGTGACGAATCCTCTTGGTCGTTATTCCTGGCTCTTTAGACCGGGGTCGCCATCTCGCCATCTCACCATTAAACAGCTCCTCAGTTAAAGGTAATCGTGGAATGAGTGAACCTGGAAATAGCCCTCATATCCAGGTAAAAATGCCTGACCTGGCTGGGAATCGAACCTGGGCCCTCCGGGTGAGAGGCAGGCAAGTTAGATCGCGAGGCCGGCTTCAGACATTAATTACCAGTATGCGGCTTTAAAATCTCGAAACTTTACATTCAGTTTTACCGGGAAAACTTTGTCAGTTCCCTCTGAAAACTTCTTTCAGTTCAGCACCTTTGATCAGCCAAACTTCGAAAAATCAAATACTCGTAATGCCAAGCCAAATAGCAATCGACCACAAGTAGTCTTTAATTCTCTAATCTAATAAAATAAAGCACATTAGATACCAAAGCATCCAACATAATGGCGAAATCCTTTTTTTTTTTCTTCCATTGTAATTTTGTCACCAGTATACTGTTCGTAGTCAGTTTATGGAAATCTTACACTGCGTAAATTAGGTCTACATCGACTTTTAAAAGTTATGTTGAACTCGAGAATATGGTTTCGAATGCAAGTATCGATCATCAAGTTCTTGAATGCATTATATACATTTCTGCCCATCACTAATCACAATCAAATTGGAAAGAGAAAAAAATATAACACTTCCAAAATTATGATTATTCACGACCTTGACTCAGCTGGAAAGCGCGCTCACTGCACAAGTCGGTACAACTGCAAAATGATACAAAGTTTTTTAATGTAACGTGCGCAAAAAGATGACTGCAGTTTTTATAACATTTTAACACAAAAACGTGAAATTCCCAGTCGTATATTAGGACCAAACAATAATAGGCAATCCCAAAACCTCCCATGACTATGTACAGTATGTAAGGTGCAACATCTGTTCTGGTCTCGATAACATGATCGTATTATATGGTGTTGATTCCCATAGGAAACATGAAATATTTGTCCTGAATGAGTAAATTTATAATACCAGTATAATGGTCCTTTATTGGACATTATACATTTTCCAGCTAACTCATTCTTGGTTGCCTGCGTTTTGCCCTCATGTACTAAGTTGGGCTCATTTACTCATTCAGGACAAATATTTCATGTTCCCTATGGGAATCGACACCATATCATCTGATGGCCAGGCAGGCATCAATTTTTGGAAGTGAGACATCGTCTCTCATAGTGCAGTGGCACTGCTGGTGGTTTCAAGTAGCCTATGCAGTGGCCTCCACGGTATGCACTAGCCTTGCATCTTGGTAGGTGTGCTAAGGACCAACTGATGAGCCCAACTTAGCACATGAGGGCAAAACGCAGGCAACCAAGAATGAGTTAGCTGGAAAATTTATAATGTCCAATAACGGACCATTATATTGGTATTATAACATGATCGTATACGATAATATTAAAATACCAAATTTGTGTTACTTAAGAAGGAGCAGTTTTGAATTCTGCCTGAAAGCCCAGTGACTATACAGTGCCTTAAGGGAAGTGCCGAAAACCTGTTTGATGATATTCTCGAAAAAAGTAAAAAAAAAAAAAAAAAAATAAACCAAAAAAAAAAAAACATGTAACCCTGGACATAATGTACAGTAGACGTTTTGCAAGTACAAACATTTGGCGAAACTCGTTCTGTTTTCAAGTAGAGCTGCTGAAATGCGCTCCATCTCCTTCCAGTTGTTGTGGACACTCTCTGCTTTATGATTTCCGAAGATTCTCTAAACAATACCACCCGAATTTGATGCTAAGATGGTCTCTAATGAAAATTCACTGCCGATCGCTTTTCCAGTATGGTACAGTACTTCCTCAAATTACCGCAATGACGGGACGTTAACACCAAGATCCATAAGTATGCCATAGCCGTCCTTTCATGAGATACAGTTTCTTGAAAAATGCGTGATCGAGGATTAAGCGTTGATGGGACTGACATTTCTGGAGGGTTGATCCGGGAAATCGTTTCTTCGAGGAACGGATAATGCAGGATTTTTACAATGTGATTTAATTAGGATGCTCGCGAGACTACATCATTTGAATGAATAATGCGGCAAAATATAGTTTCCAGGAACGTATAATCGAGGTTGTACTGTATTTTTGTATTCCTTGATCTACTATCTAGTTTAGTTTATTTATGAAACTTATGAAACTTCAAAACAGTTGCTTTTTATTATTGTATATGGGATACCAATCCCACATTATTTGGTTGCAAATATGACTATCTTTATAGAGAGAAAATATAATATCTCAGCCTCCTTTTTCACAGTGTGTGAGAAAAGGACTTCATGTTTCATGAATTATTTTTTTCATGAATTGTTTACATAAGGACAGCAAGACATGTTAAATCCAGAGATCAGATTGGGTTCAGAGGAAATTTAGGAACACATGAGGTGATACTAAAGCAGATGAAATAAAAATAGAGGAAGACAGTAGATCTGGGCTAGGTGGTAAGTGTCATGAAGCTGTAAACCTGTATTCAGGAGATGGCAGGTTTGACATGCTTGAAATCACATCTTGAAAGTTCAGATATGCTGACAACTGGGTACCAGCTGTGAGCCATGACTGCAATTACTGTAAGTGCAGCTAAGATGAAAGCTACTACCTTTCACCTTAATAACAGACTTGCCAACAAGGAAAATTTGGATTCATTTTGAGAACAGATTGTTTTTATATACGGTAATAGAAACCCTAAATATCTTGGGGTTGTTCTGTTCAGAACAGCTTCAAAGGAAATAAATCAGGAACAGCTGTCAAGATCTGAACCAGGAATAACATCTTACAAAATCTCTGTGGGACTACATGGGATCTGTCTGCTTTAACACTGAAAACTTCCATTCTGCTGTATATTGTGGCAGAATCCTGCCCCACAGCCTGGATTAATGGTACCCACACTAAGCTTGGTGACATTAAACTTAACCAGACACTGCACATTATCACAGAAACACTTAAGAGAACACCAACTTTCTGGCTACCCATCCTTGGCCATATAGGACCCTCATCTTGGCGATGTGAATGTGCTCTCATAAAGGAGTTCACGAAAATAATTGCTGACTCTGACCTTCTTGTTCATGAAGATCTCCCTACCATCAATAACAATAGGCATCGATTCTGCTACCCTCCACTACAAACTGCTCAAACTATGAGTAACATTGAAGTTATCATGGAAGACTAGTGCTACCCCAGAGCAAGTCAGGTTACCTTGTATCTCAGTCAGGCTACCAGGTTTTGAAGAACATCTGAGGATCTGTTCTGTCCTCAACAGAACACGGATAAACTGTGGAATATGTGCTGACTCTTAATTTAGATGGGGTTATGACGTCTTCACTCAGCTGTGATTGTGGTACTAAACATCAGATTGTTCAGCATATCATCTAGACATGTCCACTATGAGTGTTTTCAGGTGACCCTGAGGAATTTCTGCTGGCGACAAATGAATCTATCAAATGTATTGGCAACCTAGATGTCTGTTATCTTTCTGAGCACTGTTAAATGGACATAAACTTTATTAGTTTACTTTAAAATTACAAGTTTATAATGTGATGCTAGCCATATGCTAAAAATATATGGATAAATATGGTATTTATCAACAGCCTGTGCAGAACCAAAAACCAAAACCAAAGCCCATGGCAAAACAGCCCCTAAGGGCTTACCAAGCGACCATTGCTTAGCCTTCCAATTATAAAGTGTCATGTGGTCAGCATAACAAATCCTTCCGGCCGTTACTCTTGGCTTTCTAGACCAGGGCCGCCATCTCATCATCAGATAGCTCCTCAATTGTTATCATGTAGGCCGAGTGGACCTCGAACCAGTGCTCAGATCCAGGTAACAATCACTGGCCTGGCCAGGAATCGAACCCAGGGCTTCCAGGTAAGAGGCAGGCACACTACCCCTACATCATGGCACTGGCTAATCTGTAAAAGAATCTAATTAATAATAACAATAAGAATTTAATTAATAATCATCATCATCGCCATCATAATAATGGCGTGTGTAGATCTTGAAAAGGCATTTGATAATGTTGATTGGACCAAGCTATTTGAGATTCTGAAGGTGATCAGGATCAGATACCGAGAACGAAGAATTATCTACAATCTGTATAAAAATCAGTCTGCAGTGATAAGAATCGAGGGCTTTGAAAAGTGTTGGTATAAAAAAAGCAGTAAAGGAAATCAAAGAGGAATTTAGGAAGGGAATCACAATCCAACGAGAGGAAATCAAAACCCTGAGATTTGCTGATGATATTGTTATTTTATCTGAGACTGTAGAAGATCTAGAGAAATCACTGAATGGTATGGACAGAGTCTTGGGTGAAGAGTACAATATAAGAACAAATAAGTCCAAAACAAAAGTAATGGAGTGTAGTCTTACAAAGTCAGGTGATGCAGGTAATATTAGATTAGCAAATGATGTCTTAAAGGAAGGAAATGAATATTGTTACTTGGGTAGGAAAATAACTAACGATGGAAGAAGTAAGGAGGACATAAAATGCAGACTAGCACAAAGAAGGAAGGCCTTTAAAATTTGCTCACCTCAAACATTGATATAGGGGTTAAAAAGATGTTTTTGAAGACTTTCTTCTGGAGTATGGAAGTGAAACATGGACGATAACTAGCTCAGAAAGGAAAAGAATAGAAGCTTTTGAAATGTGGTGTTACAGAAGAAAGCTGCAGGTGAGATGGATAGATCGATCACGAATGAAGAGATACTGAATCGAGTTTGTGAGAGGAGATTGATTTAGCTAAATTTGATCAGAAGAAGAGATAGAATGATAGGACACAACTTAATTAAGACACCCAGGACTTGTGCAGTTGGTTATTGAGAGAAGTGTGGGCAATAAGAATGGTAGGGGTAGACCAAGGTATGAATTTGACAAGCGGATTAGAGCAGATGCAGGATGTAGTAATGTAGAAATTAAAATGTTAGCACAGGATAGGGTGCCATGGAAAGCTGCATCAAACCAGTCTATGGACAGATGACTCAAACACACACACACACACACACATGGTTTTATGTTCCATTTACTTCTTTTATGGTTCTTGGAGACACAGGTGCTAGAAATTTTGTCCCAGAAGGTGAATCTACTGACACAAGGCTTATGTATAAGAGCACCTTCAAATACCACTGGACTAATCCAAAATTGACTCTACTAACTTGGGCTCAGAAAGCCAGTGCTCTACCATCTGATCCACTCAACCTAGCACAGCAATAAGAAATTACCCAGAAAAAATGAGCCTGAATTGAAACATACCTCAACTCAAATATACAGGATGGCAAGTGAAATGTCATATACTGAAGTTGATATATGAAATGTTTAAACTGAGGTTCAGGAATTCACATTTTATAATAACTATCTTTAGTTTATGCATAATTTGGTATCTGTTAAGCATGATAGACATCAAAATTCATCCCAGATTTTGTTTTTAAGAAAATGTAGTAATAGAAGCAAGCAAAGTGCAGGGACTGGCTTATGAAGTATCACAATTCTGTCAAAATCTCCCCTGCATGTCTTAATTTTAGTCTTATTCTTTATTGAATGCATGGTTAATTTTCTGTGAAACTGTGCATGGATAGTTGTAATTTGAACTGTGATACAAGTTAGGGCCAACTTACAATATTTCAAAATGCATTCTGCTCTGCAGGTTTTCTGAATTCTCTTGTCTCTCATTGAGTATCTGTTCCCTGAGGACATTACTAAGCTATTTCTTGTGGGGTGGACAATTTTACAAACAGATGAATGGGGTGGCTATGGGAAGTCCACTTTCACCCATAGTGGCTAATTTCTTTATGGAGCATTTGGAGGAGGAGGCTATTGCTTCAGTGTCTGTCAAACATATGATTTGGTGGAGGTATGTTGATGATACATTTGTGGTCTGGACAGAAGGTCCTGAGACACTTCAGCTATTTCTAAACCACCTAAATGCAACATCCTTCAATTAAATTCACTTTGGAGATGGAGTCAGAGAGATGCCTTCCTTTCTTGGATGTTCTAGTAAGAAAGAAACCGGAGGGCTCCTTAGGACATACCATCTATCTTAAGCCTACCCACACAAATTGCTATTTCCATGCAGATTCTCACCACCATCCAGCACAAAAACAGGGCATTCTAACGATACTCACCAAGAGTGAGCCATCAAATATCCAGGAGGAGATGGACACACTATTTCCATGCAGATTCTCACCACCATCCAGCACAAAAACAGGGCATTCTAACAATACTCACCAAGAGTGAGCCATCAAATATCCAGGAGGAGATGGACACACTCGGACATGTTCAAGGGTAATGGTTGCAGTGATGTACAGATTCATGGAGCCTTGCATCCCAGAGGGACAACTAAGCAAGGCTCACAGAAAGAAGTGAAGGGAACTGCCTTCCTGCTTTATATTCACAATACCACAGATCGAATTGCCAAGGTCCTCTACAAGCACAATATAAACACCGTGTTTGTCAGCATCACAAAAATTGCTCGCAGTTTAGGTAAAACGAAGGACCAATTGTCCCCACTATTATACCCTGGGGTGTACAAAATTCTCTGTACTTGTGGCATGGTATACATTGGCCAAACCTGCCGGTCCATTGGCACCCATATCAAGGAACATGACTTTCATCGGGTCATGATGTTGTGTTCCAGGATATATGAGTTCTTACCCACACTAAACACTATAGGCCTAGGATTATACGGGAAGCTATGGACATACGTAGAAATCCTAACAATTTCAACAGGAACACTGGCTATTGACTAAGTAATACACGGTTGCCAACTATTAAGGATTTACATAGGTAGTTCTCTTTCCTGTCCTTTCACTATTGCTATTTCGCTTCAGTGTTTTTCAAATTCATACCTTGCTCATCACCAGATGTTTCGTTCCAGGCTTTTGTTAGTGTCATACCTTCATATGTATGTACACCTGTTATGCTCCCTCTCCCTCTCCCAGACTAACTCTGATGGTACCGTCCGCTGCCACTTGGTGACGAATGAACGTATCACTTCCTATTACTAATGGCTAAATTTCAAAACTTCATTACTGGAGAAGTCGTCCTCATGAACAATCAAGATTTTCTTCTGAAGATGCAGAGAAAAGTTCTCTGTGAAACGTACAGGATTTCATCTTATTTTCTTGACACGGCATAAGCTCAAAAAGCCTACATCATGACTACAATTACGGACCATGAAGTCATCAATGGTAACATATTACTGATTACTTGCATTTATCCAAAATTCAACAGTAAACAATATCTTGTACCAATTCTTAATATTCCATCTGCATAATGTTACTCTCATCTGGAAAATATTTCATATTTTTAGATGTAAAAGATGGTCCTCACTCTAGCCATCAAGAGTGAATACTGAAATCATGACATCTGTTTTAAATACCCAATGTCCTGTAGTTATTCAACATTTTAGCATTGTCCATAGGGTTCTACAAAGCCAAGCTATCAATGCTATGTATTCCAAACCTGAACCACATCACGTTGATTTACCTTCAAATGTCTGGTTTACTCACGTATATTTCTTGACTTACTTGACTTATTTCCTGTTGCACTTGGTGTTGCATAGGGCAGGAGTGAAGACTCTCCATCTAGTCTGTTGGCAGGCAGTCACTTATTTCACTCCAGGTTTTCCCAGCTTCCATGGCTGCTTCTTCAGCAGTTCTCCTCCAAGTCTTTCTAGAGCAACATGTCTGTGCAGCTTGTAGATTCAAATGCAGTGCAGAGCTTTCTGTAGCTCCGTGTAGCTTCTGTAATGTTTAGCTCATATATCTTGCCATTGTGTATATTACATACCCTAATTATTGTTTTGGAATTAATAGAGAAAAATGATCTCTGTAAATATCTCGCATATGTTGGTCTGCAGATGTCAGTATAAATATGAAAAGAATACTCCCTTTAGTGATCTGTGTTTCATATGTCAATATAGAGCAATTTTACAGCCAAACTTTCTTTCTACACCAACTCTTAGTGACTTGTGTGTTTCTGTGGTGGTTGACAGTGAAGTGTGTAGTGTGAATGATCACAAACATCCAGTCCCCCAACTAGATGAACTAAGCAGACACATCAAAAGTTTCTGGACCATCCATGAATCAATCCTGGGATCCCCTGAATGATAGACCACTACTGTATGCTGTACATTGAGCTAAGGTGTCAGGCAATATATTACATAAAACCGTAATGACTTCTTATTTAGAAAGAAGGAATGTTAGTTTTAAATAAGTTTCATTTTCTAATTCTTGTATTATGTTGCACACCTTGATTTTTAAACTAAAATTTTAAAAAAATAAAAAAGGTGTGGTATAAATGTGAGTAAACATGGTAACTGGTGGTCTTTCCTGACAAAAAGTTCTTATATGGATACTTTATTATCAGACTTCAAGACTGGCCTTTTCCCCATAATCTGCAATACATACAGTATCCATAGCAGAAAGACTGTGCTTCCCTCTGAATAATTTCAGTTGGTATGCTTCCTTATCTTTGACTTTGTCTTGCTCCTGATTGGTTGGGCTTCATTCAGTTATTTTTATATTTACAGCCAGTGTAATCTTAATAGTAATTTTTTTGTAAGAGGAAAGTCATCTAAATCAACCTGTTAAATAAAGGAAATATTACGAGGGCGAATCAAAAAGTAAGTTACACTTTGAAGTTATGGCCATTTATAAAACCACCTATACATAGGCAATACGGCTATGACAACATACAATGTAAGTTCACTTTCCCACATAGTCCCCAATAGACTGTAAACATTTCTCGAACGGTCAACCAACTTCTCGATTCCGGATGCGTAGAAATTACCTCCAGCGCTATGTAACCACTTGGAGAGAGCTGCTTTCACCTCCTCATCATTTCAGAATCGTCGTCCACTGAGATCCTTTTTCAGCTTACCAAACACATGATAATTGCATGGCACTAAGTCTGGACTGTATGGAGGATGTTGCCATACCTCCCGCTTGAATCGCTGCAGCAGTTCGAACGTTCGGCAGGCCTAGTGAGGTGTTGCGTTATCATACAACAAAATCACACCGGTGCTCAATTTTTCCCGCAGCTTTTCTTTAATTGCCTTATGCAACCAGTTCGATGTTTGACACTGTGAAGCTGAGCTGATTGTCGTGCCTTTCGGCATAAATTCCACATGCACCACAACCTCCATACAAAAGCACACTGCCACCATTTCCTTTCCTGCTGAAGGTTGGACCTTAGCCTTCTTTCATGGTGGTCATGTGGTGTGCACCCATTCCATTGATGTTCTCTTTGTTTTGGGGGTGAAGTGTTTGACCCACGTTTCATCGCCTGTGATGATTCGCCGCAGAAGCTCATTGCCCTTCACAGAATACCGTTGCAGAAATGCTAGTGATGATTGGAAATGGTGTCCCTTATGAACATCGGTGAGCAGATGTGGGAGCCATCTTTGAATTAGTTTACAAAATCCAAGGTGCTGGTGAACAATGGAACACACTGTCATATGAAATGTTCAGCATGCTGGCAATTTCCTGCATTATTATGTGCCAATTCTCTCTAATGATCCCATCCAGACAGTCAACATTTGCAACGGTACTGGGTGTTGCAGTCCTGCCTTCACGATGTTTGTCCGTGAGATCCATGCATCTGGCGTCAAACTGCTTATACCACTTTGCAATACCAGAGTGAGAAATTGCATGCTCACCATATACAGAAGTTATTTCACTATGAATGTCCGTGTAATTGAGCCGTTTTAGCCCATAGAAATCTAATCGTTGCACACACCTCCAGTTTGGAGTGAACATCCAGCTGATGCGCCATTGAGCCTAGCCCGCTCTGCACACACAACACAACAGGATACCACACCAACCCTCCTATCGGACGTGTTATCAGTTACTGTATATTGCCCCGCATTGGCCACAGTCATGACACACAGCGTGTTCTCGCGGTGAGCTAGTGTAACTTACTTTTTTATTTGCCCTCGTATACAGTATATAAAACAGGCTTGCCAGCATACTACCTGACAGCACTTACAGGCATGTGAAATACTGAAACACAAATTTGCATCATTGAATCAACTAAATTAACTGTAAATGAAAACGAGATGTTATATTTGCTATTTTCTGGAGTCACACAACAAGAAGTTACAGTCTACACTGGCTTTTAAGTACTTGGGTGAAAAGTCTACTCTACTCTACTCCATAGCCATAGTAATTCAGCCTGTGACTGATCTGCCTGTAATACTGGAAAGATTCTATTACCTCTTAGAAGACACATTTAAGCAATAAGAAGTCATTGTTGTTTGTTTAGTATTCCTCTAGTTGTATTGGTTTCTATATGTTGTGCATCCATGTCTTTTTTCCTTCTTATTTTTTAAATTTATTTTTTATTAGTTGTTTGTCAGAAATAATATATCCATATGCTCATTATTTCTAGGAGCAAGAAATGGAGAAGCAAAAGTTGCTGTTCCATCAGGCTAGACTTGCAAAACGTGGTGTAGCTGAAATGGTTCTTCTTCACATCTCTGCGTGCAAGGGAATGCCAAGTGAAATGGTCATGAAGACTCTGCAGCTGGGTATATCTGTTCTGCGAGGTGGAAACAGTGACATTCAAATGGTATTACTCTTGTTTATACAAATCTATATTCAGAACTAATGTAATCCTTGTACAAGTAGAGTATATTGAAGAGTCCATGGATATTCAGTTTGGTCTATCAAAACAGTAATCAGTATTCAGTGTTATTAAAGGTGATATGTAGAGAGTTAGGAATAAGAAATGGCAGGTCAGTGAGGGAAGAGGGAGCAACAGAAAGAGGGTATCTTCATACACTGCTGTCTTCAATTAGATAGGCTGTCTTCTCATAAATCCCAGTTCTTCCACATCCATCTCTTCTCAGCTCCCGACGAGTTTGTTTCTGCTTCCTAGCTTCATCAGGAGGGCGGACAATCAACATTCATTCAGGGGCCATCTTGAGAGATATTCAATCTTCATGTGGGAAGTGTAGGATAAGAAGAAAGCCAAATAAGTACAAGAAAAAGGAAGAAACGTAAGACAAAGATAAATACAGGTAGTAAAAGGACAAACACAAAAGGATCCCAGCAGGATAATACTAAGTATTGGAAAGGAACAAACAAGTGTCAAATCAAGCCATAGATAGATAGATCATGGAAAAACGAACACTCATAATTGCTGAAATTAAATTATGATCCCCTTCTGGCAAGTCAGTTTTGATAAATATTCAGTACGTTTTTGTTTTCTTTTTAATCACTACTGTACCTCAAATGCCTACCTCAAAAATTAAAAGTGCCTAATTAAAAGACTAAGAAAACAACAACTTTAGATTTTTCATCCCACAAAATAATTTAGAAAGCCCTTATTAAATCGGTGTATCATTTGCTAAGAATCATCTACAGTATAACCCCTATTTAACGTTTTTACAGGGACCTGATTTTTTTAATGGGGGTTTAACTTAAATTGACGTTTAAGTAGAAAGCACACCTTTTCCAGAGATCTCTGCCTGTATTAATATAAATTGTACCATCATACATTATTTCAATCGGGCGAGTAGGCCGTGCGATTAGAGGCGTGCGGCTGTGAGCTTGCATCCGGGAGATAGTAGGTTCGAATCCCACTGTCAGCAGCCCTGAAGATGGTTTTCCATGTTTTCCCAGTTTCACACTTTAATTAAGGCCATGGCCGGTTCCTTCCAGCTCCTAGGCCTTTCCTATCCCATCATCACCATAAGACCAATTTGTGTCGCTGCAACGTAAAGCCACTAGCAAAAACATTATTTACACAGTGACAGCAATAAAAGGAGGAGATATCTACCCTACACACTGTACTATAGTTATGGTTTGTGCTTTATTTCGACAGATTTTTTTGTCGGTGAATGCAAAACCGATTCAGTTTAAGGTTGTTCTCGTAACGTTATACATGATTTTCCATGAAAGTCGGGAAAGATACCAAACTTGCACAAAAACACATTAAAATGGGTATGAAAAAGCAATCAGTCAGTTTAAACATTTTTGCGGATGTTTTCTAAGCAGCGGCTTGCTCATTAGCACGTATTTTCTAATTGTAATAGTCTGAACATGCATATTCAGTTTCATTCTTAAAAATTGTATTAGCATCAGTCCAGAGGATTGTGGCAAACATTTCCATTTTCTTACTTCAAACGGCGTCACCTTACCTAGGTTTACCCCACACGTATTATGAAAACATATTTCAAGCTCCCTGTAAAATAATAACATTTTCACTATACATTTACCACGGGAACAGCCTTTTTAAAATTTAACAAGATGCAAAAGTACATAACCTAACCTCTGAAATTAGTTATGCACACTGCTGAATCTTGAGAAGAATATCACATTATTTTATTTCTGTACCTAGTATGAAAATTAAGCAATCGTTTACTTCAGCCTTTTTTTTTCTAAGGAGTTAACAACTGCTGGCATTTCACTTACTGCAAAAACCTGTTATCCCGATGTTTGTTTGTTTACACGAGTCGGAGCAAAGGGAATGAGTCGGGGTTGTGAGGAGACCTCACGCTCGCTCAAGATCGACTCGCTCGCACGTAGCAAGGAATTGATATGGAAGATGATCGATTGCATTTGATATAAACGCTGGGGTAGAGTGTATGAATATTGATAACAGATAAAAACTAACATGCCCAAATTTGTCATTAATAACAAATGAATCAGTAAAAGTGTTCTCATTGTAACCAAAGTATATTGCACAGATTAATATAGGAAATTTCTAACGTTATAATAACATTATCATTAAAACGGGGGTTCTCTTGTACTGTACTACAATGGCCGCGGTCAGATGTGTATCCAAGTCCGACATCTCACTTTAGCCCTAAGCGCCACTGCTCTAAATTCCTCTTCTGCCTTGAATCATCCTTAGCAAGCTTATGAGCTTTTCCAGTAACTTCTTTATGTTGACACAGGAACATCTCGCAATTCCTTACCAAAGCCACACGTGGTACTATAGTATGATTCACAAGTTACCTAGCCTATTAAAATACAAAATATCTTCAAACACAATTTTACACAAAATGTAACATTTCTTCATAGGTCAAAAATATTATCTCAGTCAAGATTCTTCCAACACTAAGGTCGATGTCCATATCCTTGAATGAGAATTTTTTTAATACAACAATTTAAGAAAATAAGTTTTGAAATTTCTTCTCAAGTGTTCATCAAGTCTTTTGTGTCTTCACATTTGCAAATTTTTAAAAAATACATAAGAATTTTGATTGCTTCCCCATTATCTGTCCAAACACCTGTGACACATAGGTTCTTAATGTCCATTAAACAAAACTAAATAGAAATAAATATTTGAGAATTTTAACATTTCCTTAACGCTAAATATGGGTTTTGCCCTATCGTGAATTACATTAAATCGAATATAAAATTGCATTGCTCTTATGGAATAATTTTCGAGACTGGAAATTTCTTCTGTTAAATGCAGGTTTATATTAAATCGAGGTCATGCAAAATCGGGGTTGTACTGTATATATATAAAATAACCTGTCTCGGTCGGTCGGTTTATAAACTATCACAAGACAGCAGATAAGTCTACTTTCAAATAACAGAGCCTCAAATGGCTAGAATGAGGAACTAAACATAGGCTAATAATGAATGGTTTCATCAATGGCATTACCACGTAGTAGCACTCATGATGAACCATTTTGTCAATTACACTTCTTCTTTTCCTACCGCTTTTCCCACACCTGTAGGGCCGCAGGTGCGAACTGCATCACACATGTGGATTTGGCCCTGTTTACGGCCAGATGCCCTTCCTGACGCCAGTCCTATATGGAGGGACATAATCACTATTGCGTGTTTCTGTGGTGATAGGTAGTGTGGTATGTTGTCTGAATATGAAGAGAGGAGTGTTGGGACGGACACAAACACCCAGTTCCTGAGCCAGAACAATCAATCAAAAGCGATTAAAATCCCCGACCCGGGCCAGGAATCAAACCTGGGACCCTCTGATACGAAGGCCAGTACGCTGACCATTCAGCCAATGCATCGGACTCAGTTACATTGTGAGGGTTAATCATAGATGAAATATATCTCTAAAGTCTGAACTCTCATCTTTTTCAACAGTAAATTCAGTTTTTAGTTAAGTTTAGAGTTTTATTTTTATGCACCTTTATGCACAATTTCCTGCCAGTGATGATCAAATCTGCAAGGAATACAAATGTATATCTTTGTTATGTACCTTACTCATGAAAATGGGTCTTCTTTTCCTTTATTCACCATCTGAATTACATATCCCTTGGACTTGAACTGAATGTATTAAACCATCTAAGATAAAATTCTTAAAAAGAATTATCGATCTGTTGGCCATCTTTGTACTAGACTTTTCCTAAAATCAAATCATTTTTCCCTTGAGGAGGTCATGAAAATAAATAGTATTCAGAACTACTTTAAAAACAGAAAGGAAGTTTACATAGCATAAGAGTTGTTCAAATTGTTCTTCACTGAACATAATTTTACTAGAAAAATGTTTCAAAATTCAATTAAAACTAGTATCCTTATGTTCCAGACCATAGATAGTGATATGATAGAGTATCATTGAAGTATCATGAAAACAAGACCCTCATTCTTTTACCGTCATCATAATCTCCCCCTGGCTCCACGGCTAAATGGTTAGTGTGCTGGCCTTTGGTCCAAGGAGTCCCAGTTTCGATTCCCAGCTGGGTAAGGGATTTTAACCATCATTGGTTATTTCCTCTGGCTCGGGAACTGAGGTTATATGCCGTCTACATGATTAGAATTCATCATAGTTAGGACTCCATCTTCAGAGACGCCCAGGTCATCTAAAGGCATCAACTCGAAAGGCCTGAACCAGACATCTCTGAAGGCCATACACCATATTAATCATCAATGTCGTCGTCGTCATCATCATCATCATCATCTCTATAACTGAAAGGTTGGTTAGTGGGCAACATGGAATTATTGGTATACCTAGATAAGACCCAACTTAATTCTGTTACGATGTGTTTTCTTTTTCAGATAGTTTTTAAATTTATTTATTTAAAATTTGTTTTGGCGGACTGAAGAACCTAATAGTCATAAATTAACTGAGTCAAAACTGTCCGACTCGTTGGCTGAACAGTCAGCGTACTGGTCTTCGGTTCAGAAGGTCCCAGGTTCGATTCCCGGCCGGGTCGGGGATTTTAACCTTAATTGGTTAATTCCAATGGCACGGGGGCTGGGTGTATGTGTTGTCTTCATCATCATTTCATCCTCATCACGACGTGCAGGTCGCCTACGGGAGTCAAATAGAAAGATCTGCACCTGGCGAGCCGAACCCGTCTGGGATATCCCGGCACTAATAGCCATACGACATTACATTTCATTTTGAGTCAAAACTGAAAAGATTAGATCATCATCATAATCATAATCATCTTGAATCAGCTCCAGTTTCCCAGATGCGGTGAATGAGCACTCTCCATTTACTTCTGTTCACGTAGGTGTCTTCTCCCATAACCTGCTGCAAATCTAGACCTTGGCCAGCTAGATCTTCTAATCTGATCGATCCATCTCTTCCTTCGCCAACCTCTTGATCATTTGCCTTTGAGTTCCTTCTCAAACCACACTACACTGAGAGTCAACTCAAGACCTAAGCGGCCCCTTTGATGTTAGCCAGACTTCTGGTCAGTGAAGAGGCTTCCATAGCAGTAAATAGTTCCTAGGTTTGTTGCTTGTTTCTGAAGTCAGGAGCTTCCCTGAGTTTGGTTAGATATTCCAGTGAATTGAAGTGACCAATTACAAATTTTTGCCCTGTAAAAATATGAAAAATATTTTACAAGAAGTATGTTATTCAGGTCCGTTACCAACTCTTATCTTTCATACGCAGATGGCTGTGAATAATCATAGTTCTTGGTGGTATTTGTAGCAAAATATGTAATTATTTAACATGAGCTTGATATCTTATTGCAATGTGTACTTACTAAACTTTGTTCGAGTTCATTCCATTGGTGTTTTATTCGCATAATTTTTATGACATGAAGATGGATCCAAGAATGTTGGCAATACTGGCTGTAATAGCATGCTCAGTATTCATAATGGCTGCCAGCTATGAGCAGCACGTAGTTGACGCTGTGACGTTTGAGTCACCACTGAAATACTTTAAAGCTAATAAAAGTGGGGGGGAAGTTAAATAAGAAGTCTAAACAAATTGTTCTGAATGTTTACAGTAGCCTACGAGATGAGAATCTGCTGTGGATTGTGGAAGAAGTGGTGAAAAAAACGCTCAGCTGACCATCGTTTCTACATACATTGTTTACACGGCTCACGCGGAATTTAAAGGAATTTGTATGATTTCTTGTGGTACTATATCATATGTGCTGCCCTGTGGTTGTTTACATATGTTGTGAGTGTTTCTGATGACACGTTTCCCTAAAGTCGTTGAAAATTTGGTTTTAGTTATAAGAAAGTGTCTGAATTATGTAAACAAGCAATCAAGGCGATAAGGAAAGTAAAACAAAACGTTAACTCAACTAAGCTACATGCCAGATTTATGTGAGAGAAAACGTTTGTTCGGTTGGCTGTTAATCAGTAGGCCTATGTGTCAGCTCAGTTCGATCTATGCACTTGCCATAAGTAAAGCAGGAAAGACCTTTACACAGTATAGAATCATAATAATAATAATAATAATAATAATAATAATAATAATAATAATAATAATAATAATAATAATAATAATAATAATAATAATAACTGTGAGATATTAGCCAGATACTTCCACGCTCTCTTGAATTGTCCTTCCCCAACCTCTAAACTAGAATTTCCAGACATACCAGAGAACTCAGAAGATGATGAACCACTAACAAAGGAAGAAGTCAAGGAAGCTCTTGAAAACCTCAAAAACAACAGGGCAAGTGGAGAGGACTCAATAACAGCAGAAATGTTGAAATGGGCAGAACCGGAAATCTTAGATGATCTTCACCAAATCATCAAGGAAATCTGGGAGAAGGAGACAATCCCAGAAGAATGGAAAACAGCACTTATCCATCCGCTGCATAAGAAAGGGGACAAGCAGGATGTCAACAACTATAGGGGCATGTCCCTCCTCCCGATCGCCTATAAAATTCTCTCAAAACTGCTTCTTAATAGAATAGAAGCGAATCTGGACCAACAACTAGGGGAATACCAAGCAGGGTTTAGGAAAGGCCGCTCCTGTATCGAACAAATATTCAACCTGAAGTCAATACTCCTCCACAGAATGTTGAGTGGTAAGAAAATTGTGGTGTCGTTTATAGACTTCAAAAAAGCCTTCGATTCGGTGGACAGAGAGACTTTGGATAAGATCATTAGGGAATTTGGAGTCAAAACCAAATATAATCAAAGAGACCCTAACAGGCACAACCTCCAAGGTAAAATTCTTCGGGCATCTCTCACAATCATTTGAAATCAAGACAGGCATGAGGCAAGGGGATGGACTATCCCCACTACTATTCAACTGTGTCCTAGAAAAGATAGTGAGAATATGGAACTCAGAACTTGAACATCAAAGGATAATCCCGATCTGTCTGGGGAGAAAATCAGATGGGATTAAAGTCGACTGCTTGGCTTTTGCTGACGACTTTGCTATACTGTCAGAAAGTCCAGAGGTTGCAACCATCCAGATTAACCTCTTGGAAAGAATCACCAGCCAAACAGGACTGAGGATCTCAGCAGAAAAGACCAAATTCATGACGAACATCAAAGATGGACCAAAATTCCTAGAAACAGAGATAGGACGGATAGAAAGGGTCAAGAAGTTCAAGTACCTTGGTGAGACGATACAGGAGAATGGACTAGAAAAAGCTGCAGTGGAAGATCGGATCTCAAAAATGGAGTGAGCATATGGCTTAAAAAAAAACATCTACAATAAGAAGTGCTTATCTTGGAATTCCAAATTAAAACATTACAACACCGTGATCAAAACAGAATGCCTGTATGCCAGTGAATGCCTGTCCATGAATTACAAGCTGGAGAAGCTAGAGGTCCTGGAAAGAAGAATCCTCAGAAAAATTATGGGAGCTGTCCAAACTGAAAGCGGATGGAAACTTTGGAGTAACAAAGAAGTTTACCAGAAGGTGGAAAGTATCTCAGAGACCATGAAGAAAAGGAGGCTGGCGTTTCTTGGACATCTATACAGAATAAACGCAAACAGACTTACCAAACAGATATTTGATTACTTCTGGAGAAAAAAGACCACTACAGCATGGATTAAGGAAACGAAGAAGGATATGGAAAGGTTAAGCATCTTGGAAGACCAGCTGTTAGAAAGGAATAGGTTTAGGAACACACTGAAGAATTTGGAAGGTGTTCAAGCCGCAGGAAGAACTAGGAAGACCGGAAGAGCCTGGACAGATGAACAATGGAAGCAGGCCAGCGAATGCATGAAGGAGTATTGGACACAGAGAAAACTCCACACGAAGAGAAAGAAATGAAGTTGTAGCGTGATCCTTAGTGGTCCATTCGCTTGTGAAAAATAAAATATTATAATAATAATAATAATAATAATAATAATAATAATAATAATAATAATAATAATAATTTTTTTTTACGAGGGATTGTGGAAAATCTTCAAAAAGACACTTGTGAAGGGTCCGCACTCCACAAGTATGTGGGATTCTTACCCACTAAAAACCACACACCCTTTTCCCACGATGTGAGTCATCACCCCGGAACCGCTCTCGCATTACTTCAGGGTGATATCGTGCTTTGTCTTTCAGACGTCTTCTTTCTTCATTTCTCCTTTACGAATGTTCGTATGCTTCCAAATCCTTCTTCTTCTGATGAAGGATGTCCTCCACATGCACTGCCACGCGATCCCAGGATTCCTGGTTTCACAGCATCACCGAAATAACATTATCTGTAGTCAATTCTCCTAGTTCAGTTTCCACACATCTTCTCTGAATCGTCCAATGGCCGCATACAAAAATGGTGTGATATATGTCGTCAATATCATCGCAGTATATGCATGCTGCGTCACTCGCTCTGCCCACTTTATGCAGGAATTTCTGGAAATATCCATGTCCTGTTAGAAGCTGCATGAGGTAGTAATTTAGTTCACCATGGGCCCTTTCAACCCAGATATCCAAGTGTGGTATCAGTCGCTTGGTCCATTTGCCTCGAGGGTCACTCTCCCATCTGGGTTGCCATCGCCTCATCAGTTGACTGAAGGCGCGCTTCTTTGCACATTTCTTTCCCAGCTCTCCTTTGGTACGCCAGATTTCATGCCGTTCCAATGCGAGTAGGTCTATTGGGGCTATTGCTGCCACCGTGAGGATTGCCAGTTCGGAAACAGTGCGGTATGCACATGCAATACGTAAAGCCGCTCTCTGTTGAATGGCAACTATCCTTCTCTGATACCAAGCAATTCTCAAGGATTCAGCCCAGATTTCAGAACTATATAGAAGCACTGACTGAACCGTCGACATGAGAAGATGTCGTTTACTGGATTTAGGACCTTTAATATTTCCCATTAGTCTGCTAAGTGCAGTCATGTATTTTACTGCCTTGTCTGTCACTCTCTGAATATGAGTCCAGAATGTGAGCTTGGAGTCAAGTGTCACTCCTAGATATTTTGTGCTCGCAGATGTTTCTATCACTAACTCTCCAACAGTCATTGGTACAAGAGTTTCGATCCTTTTCCTCGTCAGAAGAACTATCTCCGTTTTGTGTTCGGCTAACGTTCGACTGTGGCTCATCATCCATTCTTTTATGCGCCGCATCACCTGGTTCAGTTTAATTTGAGCTATTTCAACATTACGAGCTACTATCAAGGCAGCCACATCATCAGCGTAGCCCACAAGCTTCGTGTCCTCTGGCATCTCCAAACGTAATAATAATAATAATAATAATAATAATAATAACAACAACAACAACTTTGTACCCCACTTTATATTCGTTACTGTCCTGCACCTGCAGAAATGTTGTCATGAGGAGATCATGAGTTTGTTTTTACCTTCCAAATGATGAGACAATATTTACAACATTCCTGAAAACAGTGTATTCTGCATTCCCACTCACAGGTGGGTTTTCAGCTTGTTGAACTGTGAGAAACTGCCACTGACAGTCGTTGCACGAGAGTGGAATCGTATACTTACATCGTCATACTTTTAGTTATAAGTTCCCATGTGCCTCACACAAATTGAATTATGAAATAAAAAATTTAAAAAATTGCTTCTCTTGTCTTGGCAATCGTCAGTAAAATGTAGCTTGTACATGATCAATAAAGGAAAAAATAGGTATGGTACATAATAATTAAAGTACAACAATGTGAAAGGAAGTAATTTCTTTTGATGCCACAATATTTGAGAATGAAGTGTTTGTCAGATAGAAGCTCAACATTAATAATAAGCCACTTGTGGCGGAGAAGGAGAACCGAGACGGAAGGGGAAACAGGGGAAGTGCTCACATGCGGAAGGGTACTTTTCCTCAGCTCTTGAGTTGACTTTCACCATAGCTGTTCTTTGTGGGTCCATTCTTTTGATATGACCAAACCATTTCAGACTGGCTTTTACACAGATCTCACTTAGTGAGTATTTCACTTGGAGAAGATGGTGTATCTTTTCATTTTTATTTTCTTCTTCTTCATTTTCTGAATCATAGTTCTTAAGAATTTCATTTCCACTGCTTGTAGTTTGCTGTCATTTCTGCTGGTTTGGATGCAGATTTCTAGACTGTATGTGGTAACTGATACAAGAAAACTCCTGTAGAGTATTAATTTTGATCTTAATGGAGCTTGCTTGCTTTAGATATCACACCAAAACATAAAGGATATGATTCATTCATGAAACTGAGTGATGCACCAATTGGAGTGACTTATCTGGTGGGTGGCATCAATGGCATCAATCAAGCTGTACCTCTTGTACATTAGGAGACGTATTTCTTCATTCATTTTCTTTTCTGTCCAAGATACTCACAATATATGTTGCCAGAATTGCCATCTTCCATCTGATGTTATGAGGCTTCCTAGATAAGCAAACTATTTTACTTGCTACAACTTGTCACCATCTAACCAGATATCAGCCTTCTGATTATCATCACAAGTGCATTTCATAACTGGTTTTCTTTCTGTTAATTTTCAAATTACAGATTCATTCCAACTTCCCATTCATAAGTTCTAAGGTCTGTTGTGGGCCTTGTTCTTCTTTTGCAATATAAGCTATGTAATCAGCAAATTGTATTGTGCATTCCATTTACCTCAATGCCATATCTGTTAGCTTTATCAAATCCCTTCATAGCCACCTCAACATATGGATTGAACAAGAGAGTTACCAAATTTGCCATATTTTTTTAAATGTTAGTTGTTAGTAGTGTTTCTTGCACTTTGCCTATAAAACTGTTAGTTTAATTTTATAATTTGTTGTGCAGGGAATGCTTAATCACCTGAAGGAGAAGAAGGATGTGGGCTTCTTCACTTCCATTGCTGGTCTCATGAACTCATGCAGTGTCCTGGATCTGGATGCATTTGAACGCAACACAAAAGCTGAAGGATTGGGTGTAGGCTCAGAAGGTGCAGCTGGTGAAAAGAATATGCATGATGCTGAGTTCACATGTGCACTTTTCCGCTTCATTCAGCTGACATGTGAAGGCCATAACTTGGGTAAGCACACTTAGAACCCTGTTAGGAATATTCAAAATTATCATCACTTGGCAACTTGAACTTGGTAATGATGATATATCTTATTGGTTAGAAATCATGCTTTTCAGAGTTGACTTATTAACAATGAGAACATGAAGAAGCTTTTCAGGCAGAGCAGCTAAAATCTAAGACCTTGTTTTTCTTTGTTCTTTCCTGCTTGTGCAGGGTCAATGTTTTTGCAGTATCACTTCCACTTAGCTCAGTCCTACACATCTCCTTCCTCTAGTCATTTCTCTCTCAAATTCTTGTATATGCAGTCCATCTCTTTCCTTCTTGATCTTCCTCAACCTCTGGTGCCCTCAACATTCATACTACTAACCTCTTACCTACATAGTCATTTGTATTCCATCTCATCAAATGCATACCATTGCAGTCTTCTCTCTTGGATATTTTTGGAAATTTATTCCACCTGAATGTTCACCTGTATCATCTTGTTTCGGACCTTGTCCGTCCTGGTGACACCACTCATCCATCTTTTCAGCATTTTCATTTCTGACACTTCCAGTCTCTTTTCATGCACTGTACAACGTGATTGTAGCAGGTAACCTCAATTTACCAAATGTCAAATGGGTAGGTAAAGAGAATGAAACAAAACATGACCAACAAATGGCAAATAAGTAAATCTGAGGACAGCAGAATCAGAAAGTAATGGAGCCAACTGGAGGGAAGAATATTTTGGACATGGTGCTGGTAAAGCCAGCTGAGTTCTATAGAGAAACTGAAGTAATAGATGCTATAAGTGATCACAAAGCTGTTTCCATTGCACTTAAAAATAAATTTGATAGAAAGGAAGGTTGTGAAACAAGGACTATCAGGCAGTACCATAAGGTTGATAAGAAGGGCATGAGGGAGTTATAACAAAGTAATTATGACTGTGGAAAGTGGTAAATAAAAAGTAAATAGATGGTGGGAAGGGTTTAAAGCAATTGTTGAGGAATGTGAAAACAGGTATGTACTGTACCTTCAAAGGTAATAAGGAATAGTAAATACCCACTATATTATCACAGAGAAGGAAAGAGATAGAAGGAGATGCAGGTCTGAAAAGGAATAGAGTTAGAAATGGTTGTGGAATAAGGAAAAATTGAAGGAACTTACTAGGAAATTCAGTCTTGCAAAGAAGTCAGTTAGGGATAACCTGATGGCAATCATAACTAGCAGTCATACAAATTTTAGTGAAAAATGGAAGGGTCTGTATAGGTTGGCCCTGAGGTTCACTCAGCCTACACCAAAAATGAGTACCAGGTTAATTCCTGGGGGCAAAGGCGGCTGGGCGTAGAGCTAACCACTCCACCCCATCAACTGCCGAGGTTATGGATAGTGGAAGCCTTTACCTTCCATCCCTCCAAGGGCCTTCATGTCCAGCTCCATGGCTAAATGATTAGCGTGCTGGCCTTTGGTCACAGGGGTCCCGGGTTCGATTCCCAGCAGGGTCGGGAATTTTAACCATCATTGGTTAATTTCCCTGGCACGGGGGCTGGGTGTATGTGTTGTCTTCATCATCATTTCATCCTCATCATGACGTGCAAGTCGCCTACGGGTGTCAAATCAAAAGACCTGCACCTGGCGAGCTGAACCCGCCCTGGGATCTCCCAGCACTAAAAGCTATACGACATTTATTAAGGGCCTTCATGGCCTGTACAGAGCTAACTTTGCTTTTATTTTATTTTATGTATAGGTACGAGTTTCAAATTTGAATAAGATCAACTCATTCAAGATGTAGTGCTGGACAAGAATGCTTCGTATTCCTTGGACAGCATTTCGAAACCAACGAATCCATCCTCAAGGAGGTGAACATCACTACCAGGTTATCGGCAAAATGTCAACGGAGGATTCTCCAATTCTTTGGTCATATTATGCATCGTGGAGAAGGAAGCCTTGAAAAGCACATAATCTTGGGAAACGTGCCTGGAAAGAGGGAGCGTGGGCGAGCACCTATACGCTGGACAGATGGCATAAAACATGCAACAAAGACATCGTTCATACAATCTACCCGTATAGCAGAAGACCATGGAGGATGGAAACGGGTACAAAGAAATATCTTTAGAGATCACGATCCTCAGGATTGAGGGACCGATATAGACAGACAGACTTTAAGGCATTAACAGGTTCCAAGAAGGGCATTCCAGGTCTTTTGATTTGACACCCATAGGCGACCTGCGCATCATGATGTGGAAAAGTTATTCCACTGAAGCTCAACTTGTGGGATTTCAGAAAACTATAGCAGATATTTTAGATTCAGGAAGTCAAATGGACTGTAGTGCAATTGACCTGTCTACATAAAAATGTAAACAGACTGTGGGATCAGCATCCACAGACCAAAAGTTTGGGAAAGCCTCACACACAAGGGCATTGGCAAGGAATTATAACAATGATAGAAGCAATATATGACATCTCTTACAGCTGTGTGAAGACAACAGTGGGTAGATCATGAGAGAATACCAGCAAAAATGAGTGCAATTGGACTAGACAAAAGAGTGACTGAATGGGTCAGAGAATTAGAATAGGGGAAGTATTATTTGATTCTGTAATCATTAAGAAGAGGAATTACTCAGGGCAGTATTATTGGACTTTTATGTTTCAATATACGAGGGTTGGGGCATAAGTCATAGCAACTATTTTTTTCCCTCACATTTTCATGGTGCCACCATACAATGGTCATGTGTCCTGGAAAGCATGACACTCATAGTACATGGGTACAGCACAAGATGGTGGTGTATTGGATAGGTACCAGGCATAGGGCGACGGGACAGCAGTAGTGAGTCAGGCTCCGTGAACAGTGGATGTGACAAGGCAAGAAAAGTGTGTGAAATACTGGAACGCCCGCCATGCCTACCGGATTTATCTCCGTGCGACTTTGATCTCATTCACAAAGTGAAAGAACCATTGCGTGGGAGACGGTTTGGGATATGAGAGGACATTGACAGCATTGTGAAACATGAAATTGCAAAATTCACACATGGTGAGGCGACTTGTACATGACGCCTCCCACATCATTGGCGATGAGTTGTAGATAATATAGGGGACTACTTTGAGGGTTTACTGTAAAGGTTACTGTATTCTCTGAGAATAAACATTATGTAGCACAAGGATGTCATGGCTGACAGTTTTGTTGCTCGCTTGGTATCCTACACCTGGTAAACCTACTCGGCATGTTGCGTACATTCCTCTGCACCTCACGCTCCCCACTCCCAATTGTACATTTCCATTTGTCTGGTAGATCCCACATTCGTGCCAATAAAAATAGTTGCAATGACTTAACCCCCAACTCTTGTATTCAGGGTTATTGAGCTAAATTATCCACCTCAAATAACTTGTAACCAGTTAAAGATACTGAGATTCTGATTTCACTTTCAGTAATGGTGCCAAGGGGCTCATAATTGGACTTACAGTACTTTTTTATGGGGTCAATATCTTCTGAGATAATGGTACTAACATTTTTTTTAAATGGAACTACATGGTTTTCTACACCTAATCTTAAACCTACAAATATTACAAATTCAGCACCATGATTATTTTAAAAATCAAATTAGTACTTCTCGAGAAATGTAACATATTCAAATGCCAGCTAGAGACAGCCGACTTTGATTCGTAGGACTACGTATGAAACATGAGCTAGCTGTTGACATACAGAATTCCTTCACTTTCTTCTGATAGCTGGATATTTGCTATATTGAGCCAAAAATAATGATGAAATGTATGATTTAATATCTTTAATATTGCCATAGGAAAACAAAAATAGAAAAGAATAGAAAAAAATAAGAAAAATAGCCAGAAGTTTAATTAACAGGTATGGATGGGAGGACAGAAGAATGGGAACAATGATTGATTACATAATCGTTGATAAAGTACATCAGAAAGATCTTGTGAATGTTACAGCTATGTCTGAGGTATCCTTCGGGGGTGACCATAGAGCAGTGATAGCAAAGTTGAAAGTAGGCAATATCACATAATTACAAGGAAAAAAAAAAGAAGAAAGATTAGGGTCTGGAGATTGAAGGAAAAGGAGGTTCAGAAAGAGTTCAGGAAATAAATACAAAACCTGATACCATGGACAGATATTAGTCATGTTGAACAGGAAGGGAATAATTTTGAGAGTGCATTTGTAAGATGTGCAGAAAAAAACATGTTGCAAAACATCAGGAAAGGTAAGAGAGAAAGAGACAACAAGGTGGAATGATAAAGTGAGAGATAAAGTAAAGGAAAATGAGAAAACTTGGATGAAATGTAAAATACAAACAAGAGTAGAACCAGATACATTGAAACGAAAAGAGTTTGCCAAAAATTAATACCAGTAGCTGAAGAAAAGAAGAAAATTTGGAAAACATTCACCAACGAAGTAAAGGAAGATTTGAACTGTGGGGAAAAAATATTATTTGGAATTATAAAAAACTATAGGAGTGGAACTGCACAGGATTTGTGAAGAATAAAAAAGGAGGAATACTTACAAAACCAGAAGAGTTAATGAACAGATGGAAAGAGTATTTCAGTGAACTGCTGAATATGAGAAACCAGCCATGTAGAGAAGGCAACAACAATAGAAGAAATAACAGAGAAGGAATCAGACATTACAATAACAAAGGTGGAATGGGCAGTTAAAAAGATGAAGATGTGAGTAGCTGTGGTAATAGATGAAGTAGTCATAGAAATGACCAAGGCTGCAGGACCTGCGGGACTCCAGTCGACTTATAGAATACTCAAGTGTTTTTAGAGAGAGAAAAAGTGCCCAAGGATTAGGGAAATGAGATAAAAAGATGTGCAGTAACTACCGAGGAATCACTATTCTCTCCCAGTTGGCAGGACAATGGAAAGGACATTGGAAAGAAGAATTAGAGAAAAGGTGGAAAGTCAGTTACAAGAGGAACACTTTGGATTCAGAAGTGGAAGGTCAACAGTAGAACCCATTTTCATTCTGACAAGGGAACATCTGCAATGGTTAAGTCGCTGATCGCGATGAAACTTGTAAAACACATTGAGGTAAACATAAAAAAGATGTCAGCATCAATTTTGGGTGCCGACATTCATTAGAGCATTAAATAAGGGGCCTAAAAGTTGCGACATTTCAAGTTCAGCACGAACAGCGATTAATACCTGCTGGCCAGTGCTTAGCCAGCGCACTGTCTGCCTTGTGCCACACCTCTGCACCTCCTCCCCCTCCACCCCTCCTTCTGGTTCGCCACTACAAATTTCCCTTCTCCCCTAAAGCTAGGCCAAATCAACATGCTTGACACTGATCACAACACATCCCCACCAAGTTGTGGGAAAAGTGACAGAGAAAAAAGGAGAAACATTAATAAACAAAGAAAGGCCTAGTGTGAATGTTTGAAAGTAATGGTGGTAATGAAAGTGAGTATTATTTAAAGAAGTACAGCTAGTACAACTGGGGAAAAAAGAAGTGATTTGATTCTTGGAAGAACGAACAAAAGAAAGAGAATGGCCATGAAGGCCGTGAAAGTGTTATATACAGATGTATTTATGTACCAAAAACTTACTGGGAGAGATACGTAGGTTAAATGATTGTAAGAAATGTGTTAGTTTGTGTAGTTATAACCTGTATTCAAAAGATTTTGGTTTGGATCCCACTGTATGTAATCCTGAAGATGGTAGTGGCATTTTCCTTGTAGATAATCTATACATTCAGCACCGTTCTCGAAAGAATTGAAAAGACAACCTTCTTCCAAAACTTGAGTGCCCGGCACTCATCTAGGTAAATGTATAGCATCATATCTAAACTATCAACACTTCCCATAAATTTGTTATATTGATGTATAATTATTGGTTTCGTTACCTCCTTAGCAGGTCTGTTCTTTCTCGGTTTAGTGGTAGTCTTGCTGTCGGCAGTGGAATGCATAAATGTGAGCAAAACTGGATGATTTTTTAATTTTTCTCTTGGCAACCAGCCAGCAGAACGTCATCCTTTGTAAAGTACTTAGCCTGATAAATAGCAAATTTACCTTTCAGTCCTGTTTTGCCAGAGAGTACCTGTGAAGAAAGTGCCCTTAGAAAACAAATGCTGGTCCAGACTAATCATAGTAAAGAAATTGCCCATTACCACATGATAGCCCTTCATTAGGTAGTTGCTTATCGCCAGTAATTTAGTCATAACAAGAAATGCTAGTCCATGCCCCTGTATATTTTTCCTATCGACATGACTATTTGCTTCACGATAGCAGAAGAGACCCAAACAATAATGTGATATTGAGCTGCAGAGTATCTAGAATTTTAACCCCCATTTGTGATGTTTTTTGTTTGGAAGATATTGCAACAAAGAGAAATTACATTTTGTTCCAACAAGTGACTCATCTATGCTAAGTTGTTAGTGGAGAGTGTAATGGTGTCCGAACAAACTGTTGGTGTGATCTGCAAGAGGACTGAAGCAAGTACATGTGGCCTGGTGGAAACAACAAATCCTTATTCACAGGGTGAAAAAATTTCAGAATTAGATGGAATCTGTTCCTTGCAAACATCTTTGAGAACCATGGGATGACTCAAGAATCAGTGTTCCAATAAAGATATTCAGTCTATGTGTAACTCCCATATCTAATAATGCAGCGATAAACCTTTAATTTCCTTTAGAGTAAAAGTCTGCCACTGCTTTGCATGAGAATGCGACTTCAATTGTTGTGCTGACCTCAAAAACTGAGTAGCATATCTATTAGTTTCTGCCGCCCTTAGCTGCCACAGGACCTGAGTAAAGAAATAAAAATACAAAATAGGTTTCACATTGCAAGGTGGGACATGCTTTGGACCTGGATTTTCATCAAAACAATACTCAGTAATTAGTGTTTATTAAAGCACTAGCAAGAGAGCATGACTGTGTTCCTGGCAATTTAGCGGGATTGCATTCCTCGGCATTCTAAGGGTTTAGTTACTTGTCATGGTCCTTTCTTCTCCTACAAACAAATTACCAAACAAGTAACAGTTGCTAACGGTTATAAAATAATTTTAAAATACACCAACAATGTTACTAATTCACAGTCAAGGTAAATTATTCTTATATTAATGATCATGACCGTGAGGTTGACTGAGTTAACTGAAATGAGCATTGACTGAAATAAACTGACAGCTATTAATGTGCAACCTCTCTCACTAGTAACACCAATTATATATAAACAATCAATCTTAATATACAGAGATTAAAATTTTTGCAGTAATGAAAGTTTAGAATATCAAGGGAAAAATGCACTATGGTTGAATCAGTACACCAACATGACTGCATGTTATCATTCTTCCTTGGATCTTTTCTAATGTAGTTGTCTTATTTAATTGTGATTTTCAGAATGGCAGAACTACTTGAGGACCCAAGCTGGTAACACGACAACAGTGAATGTGGTCATCTGCACTGTAGATTACTTACTGAGGTTGCAGGTCAGTAGTTGTTCAATAGTATGGAACTCCTTAGTTATAAAGTGATAATCATAAAGTAATATTAATATCTGTGTGTGTGCCTTTCAGGAATCTATAATGGACTTCTATTGGCACTACTCAAGCAAAGAAATCATTGACCCTGCTGGAAAAGCTAACTTCTTCAAGGCCATTGGTGTAGCAAGTCAAGTATTTAACACCCTCACTGAAGTCATTCAGGGTCCTTGTACTCAGAACCAGCAGGCTTTGGCCCACTCCAGGTATGACTTGAGCACTCAGGCAAGTAAGCAAATGATAACATAAAGTAAACCTAAGATACCGAGAGAGTTGGTCATGTGGTTAGGGTCGCGCAACTGTGAGCGTGTATTCCGGAGATTGTGGGTTCGAACCCCACTGTTGGCAGCCATGAAGATACCGTATTTTCTCGCATAATTAACGCCCATGCATAATTTACGCATCCCAATATTTTTGGGTCCAAATGGAGAAAAAGAAATGTTCACATATTTGAACATTCTTCGAATATCCATCACACAGCTCTGGATGCATTTCAAAATAAAGATGTCAGCTACTCAAGTAGCAGTCTTCCTATTGTGAAACCAGGCATTCCAAATACCGGGCAACATGCTGTTATCAGCTGGTAGGAAATACCACTGCACTAGTTCAGTGAGAGAATCAGCCCAGAAGTGACTGGTGACGCTCATTCCAGTCTGGTACTAACATATTTTACGAGTGTTTCGGGTACAGGAATATGTTTTCTGTGATCTCAAAATTGTATGTTAGTCCACAGTGAGCAAGTTTTCAAGCAATATTGCATTATATAAACTTGCGGTGATCAGTTACGCTGAAACATGTGGGAATAGGGCAGCGGGCCACGAGTATTCAGTGTCTGAATGCAACGTGCACTACTGCGGTAACAGAGAAGTGCACTTGAAGCGACCAACAATTCTCGCAAAGCATTTCACGGACGAAAAAGCGGCAAATTTCCGCAAGTTGAGGAGGATGTGCTTAAATATATATATATATATATATGTGATTTTTTTACGCAACATTGGATATGTCGTTTCTCATGAAATGTTTTATTTTAAAGGATGAGAAACAGCCACTGCACATGGAATCAGTGTCTCAGATTTGAAGGTTAGCTGCAGCTGGTTGAATAATTTTATGAAGAAAAATGGACTTCCTTTTCGACGAAGAACACCATTATGCCAAAAAATTCCTAATGATTTCAACGAAAAACAATTGATTTTCATCACTTTGTGATTGAGAAGCATAAAGTGAAGGAATATTTGATCTCCCAAATAGGAACCGCAGGTCAGACGCCAATCAGTTTCCATATGCCACAAAGTCGAACAATCGATAAGAAAGGAACATCAAGTGTTACTGTACGCACTACCGGAAGCGAAAAACCGATGGATGCAATGCTTCCTATAAAAGCTGATGGCAGAATTCTTGCACCTTACGTTGTTCTGAAACGAAAAAATATGCCTTAAGTAAAATTTCCATGAGGGATCCATGTTCGTATCCAAGAAAAAGGGTGGATGGATACGTCTCTCGTACAAGTTTGGATACAAATGGTTTGGGGAAATCTAGCAGGGTCCCTTCTCATGCTGGACAGTTTACTATATTTCACTTCAGGTTGTATTGTCAGCTCGTAACCGGAAGAATAATTTCCAGTGTTGGTACTTCAAACCCACGTAGGCATTTTACGCCAAATGACAATAACCGCAAATGAGTTGATCCAATTGTGTTTGTATTATATTTGATATACCTTTTAAATGTAAATGAACTGTAAATAATTTTTAAATATCTGAATTCCTTGAATAATTTACGCAGCCAAAGTTTTCACCTGTATTTTTCATCAAAAAAGTGTGTTAATTATGCAAGAAAATATGGTAGTTTTCTGTGGTTTTCCATATTCACATACCAGAGAAATGCTGGGGCCATGGCTGTTTCCTTCCCCTTTCCTATCCCATCATCACTATAAGACCTATCTGTGTCGGTGCGACGTAAAGCAAATTGTAAATGAAAATGAAATGGCGTATGGCTTTTAGTGCCGGGAGTATCCGAGGACATGTTCGGCTCGCCAGGTGCAGGTCTTTTGATTTGACTCCCGTAGTTGACCTGCGCGTCGTGATGAGGATGAAATGGTGATGGAGATGACACATACACCCAGCCCCCATGCCAGCAAAGTTAACCAATGATGGTTAAAAATCCCAACCCCGCCAGGAATCAAATACGGGACCCCTGTGACCGAAGGCCTGCACGCTAACCATTTAGCCATGGAGCCGGACTGCAAATTGTTAAAAACAACCTAACATAAGTGATTTATAGAAAAAATACTTACATGAATAGAAAACAGAAAACATGAAGGCAGGTCAGCATCAGAAGAGGGAGGAATAGATAAAAGGAGACGGGAATAACAAACATAAAAACACAAAAGGACAAGGACAATCTTTACATCTTCATACAATGTTGTTTTCAAATAGATAGGTTCTCTCCTCATCAGTTCCAGTCATTCTTCATCCATTTCTTCTCAGCCCCTGACAAACTTGTTTCTGCTTCCCAGATTCATCAGTAGGGCAGGCTTCAAACCTCACTGAGGTGCCGTCTTGACAGATATGCAGCCGTGATGTGAGAAGTGTAGGACTGGAAGAGAGCCAGTCAGACACAAGGAAAGGAGAGAGATCAAATCATAACTACAGGTGGTAAAAGATTATGAACTGTACACAAAAGGAGAGAAGAAACTCAATGAGCCAGTATAAGTAATGGAAAAGAAGAAACAAGTGACAAAGCAAGTCATTTATAGAAAGACAGTAGAACCTCATTCATCTGGACAAATTGGGGCTTTAGGTTGTCTGAATTAATGAAAGTCTGGATTAAACAAAATCAGTTATTAAATGAGCGAAGGTACATATTTAAACACTGTTCAGTAAAAAAAATGAGTACAGTACAGTAATGTTATTTAGTATACAAGACATAATGCACCGGGCGAGTTGGCCGTGCGCGTAGAGGCGTGCGGCTGTGAGCTTGCATCCGGGAGATAGTAGGTTCGAATCCCACTATCGGCAGCCCTGAAGATGGTTTTCCGTGGTTTCCCATTTTCACACCAGGCAAATGCTGGGGCTGTACCTTAATTAAGGCCACGGCCGATTCCTTCCAACTCCTCGGCCTTTCCTATCCCATCGTCGCCATAAGACCTATCTGTGTCGGTGCGACGTAAAGCCCCTAGCAAAAAAAAAAAAAAAAGACATAATGCAATGCAGTATTAGGCCCTACAAAATACAGAATACAAAATGCAGTACAGAATTAGAACATAGCAATCAAGGCACACCCTTCATTGACCACACTTGGCACGCTTACTGGTTTGAAGAAACTGTTGATCTTTTGTTGTCTCCCTTTGACATTAATTTCTTTAATAATTAACTGACACAGGTGCCTCAACTATTCATAATATGCAGATATGTTTTCATCGTTGTTATATTCAACGCATTTAATGACAATGTTTAGATGGTTTTTAATTTAACTAAGTTTCGGCTTATGGTTAATAATATCACCAGCTTCATTCTCGTCATATTCATCCATTTCAGAGCTTTCTGCAGCGATCACATTTTCAACGATCTCCTCCTCTACGTAGTTTACAACACTGAACTCGTAACCCAGCTTTATACTGTAATTGCATTTATGTATTATTAAATAGCTGTCTGGATTAAGCAAAGTCCGGACTAATGGGGTCCAGATTAATGAGGTTCTACTGTATAGGTACATGAATATAAACACATAATAGGTTAAACTAGGGTTGCCAGATTTGTTTTGGAAAAAAAAGAAAAGGAAGACAAACAAAAAAGGAAGATTGTACAAAAATAAGAAAGATTTGTTTAAAATGAGGAAGTTAATTGTGAATGTATGTATTAGTTATGTATTAGTTGGCTTTCCAAGATTGTATCACTCACATTTTTGGGATGTTTTTGCAGCTGCAAGTAATTTAGTGTCGTTTTGGCTATCCGAGAAAAATTCTTTGCATGACATATTAAAGTTGAGAAACACTTGACGTCTACAGAGCACTTGATTCTTACATCTAACCACTTAAACTTCATTAAAGAGAAAACTTCTTCAGCATAGGCATTAGAGCCTGGTATACTTAAAAATCCAAGTACCTTTGCAGAATTTGGAACTTTTGTTATATTTACCTGAGAAGAAAGTCAACCTTCTTTGCAACAACACTGATTTTTTTCTCACTGTGAACATAACTGTATAACAACTTTTTGTTTCATAAAACTCTTCATGCAGTTAATCTGTGATAACAAAGCAAAGCAAAGTCACCTCCGTACAGGCCATGAAGGCCCTTGGAGAAGTTGAAGGTAAAGGCTTCAACCATTGTTAACCTCAGCACGTGATGGGATAGAGTGGTTAGCTCTACGCCCCCAGGAATTAACCTGGTACTCATTTTTGGTGTAGGCTGAGTGAACCTCAGGGCCATGTGCACCTCCGGAAGTGGAAATCTCATTTCTTAAATTTAACAATTTCCTGGCGGGGATTCGAACCCACGTCCTTCCGGGCGAACCGAGCACGCCTTTACCGCCTCGGCCAGGCAGCCCCCTAATCTGTGATAACACAATTCTGCAAAGAAAAAGAGACTGGACATAACAAACGTCATGCTGCCAACTATAGAGACAAGTAACTAGACCTGGTGATTTTTTAAATATTTTTAAGTGTACAGTACACATTTAACCCTCTTTAAATGTCTACTACTTGGCAAAAATAAATATATATTTTGCGGAGAAAAAAAGTATAAACCAACTGAAAACACATAAGATGTATTTTGAGACAATGTAAGAATAAGGAAAAAATATACAGTCTGGCACTCTGGCAACTCTAGGTAAAACATATTGACAGGTTAGCATTGGCTCCCAGTGAGGTAGTTAGATTTTGAAACATTGGTAGAAATCTAGGTTCCTAATATCTTAAGTATTGGCATCTGAATCATAGTGGCATATTTGTGAAAGTTGAACAAAATTAATCTAGACAGCTCTCTCACCTTGAATTCTCAGGTCATTAAAAATAACTACTTTAACATCATATAATATACAGGGAAATGAGAGTTACTCTTTCTGTATTTTCAGGTTATGGGATGCAGTTGGAGGCTTCCTGTTCCTGTTCTCACACATGCAAGATAAATTGTCCAAACACTCCAGCCAAGTGGACTTGCTCAAAGAGCTACTTAATCTGCAAAAGGATATGATCACCATGATGCTGTCTATGCTTGAAGGTATGTTGCAACTTACTGTGTGTCACCGTTTCTCTGGATTTTTAATGTTTTAGAATTAAGTGATCATCTAATGAAATTTAAATGATTATGATATTGATTTCTTAACAAGAATTACGAAATTAAAGAATGTAATAAAATGCTCATCGGTGCATTCTGAAGGATCAAGCAGATAACATTATATATCCTGTATATGTTATATATGCAGTGAAACCTCGATTATCTGTTCTAATGCCCAGGAAGGGGTGAACAGTTAATCCACACAAAAAACAGACAATCCATATTAATAGTTTAGATGGACTACTTGCATAAACATAAATAATCATAAAATACAGTATATGAATCTCTATTTAAAACCAAAATATTACTGGTAGTCAAGGCAACAATAATACTAAATGTCTTCAGTTTATCTTTGTTGGGAATCACATTCCATTCACAAGTGATGACCAAGAACATTTTTCAGGCCTGGTTAAATGTGATTGTTTTCAGCAGTAATAGTGAAAATTCCTGACATAAGTGAAGTACTTTTATATTGATTTAATACAATGGGAATCAAGACTTCAGCTATATGCTAAGTGAGAGAATGCCCTAATTCCAGTGAACATCTGATAAACTTTTCTGCTAGTGTCAGAAACTACTATGGTTTCATTAAAAAAACATGATTGATTTCTTCAGTAAATTTGAAGTTACTTAAGTGCAACATCTTAGGTGATTCCTTGTTCTTTGACAGAAATTGCACCCATATTGTATCCTTCCGAAGATTTCCATATCCAGTCTTGAATTTGCCATTAATTCACTTCAAGATCTGTCTGATATGCAGTATATAGCTCCTTTTCTTTTTCTTTCTTTTCATATCATTACAGTTGTCCTGCTTTCATCCACAATGATTCTCATTTTCCATTGCTTAATCTTCCCATTCACTGCATTCGGCTGTTCTTGGACCTCTCTTTCAATCTTTCCTCCAAATAGTAATATATCATCAATGTGTAGTGTTTAGTTTAAATAACTCTTATTTTTGTTATGAATTGTAAATTTATTGCCTTAAATGTTACTTAATAGAAATATTTTTTGGCTTCAAAAATTTGCAGTGCACTTTAAAGATGATAGCTGTTTTCAGTAGATCTTCCAGCTTGTACCAAATCGTAGAGATGGTCTTCATGTTAGATTTCATTCTATCTACAATGAATGGACTCTGCAGAAATAAAAAACTCATTTTGCCTGTTTCCAAATGAATGTTGTAGTATAGTACTCAGTACAACCATACAGCTTTGTGATTATGTGTTAGCAATGATCTCTTCCAAAGTGCTCTGCCTTGTTTTTCTCTCTCTCTTTCTGTGACCATTGTTTCCAATGTACAATGTAATGTGTCTCTCTTAGTTTAACCTACTCAGTGGTCTCCTCTCATACACCCTACTGTGAGTGGGGACAGTAGAATAACACCCACAGTATCACCTGCCTTGCATAAGAGGTGACTGAAATGAGCCCCAGGGGCTCTGAACTTTGAAGCGTGGGTTGGCTACCATGGGGCCCTTATCTGAGTCCTGGCCTTGGTTCCACTTACTTGTGCCAGGCTCGTCACTTTCATCTATCTTATCTGACCTCCCTTGGTCAACTCTTGTTCCCTTACGACCCTGAAGGTATTACATATGGAGGCCCTTCATGGCCCTTGTCTTTCTTTGGCCGATATCTTCATTTTTTGAAGTGTTATATCCCTTCCATTTTTTCTCTCTAATTAGTGTTAATAGAGGATGATTGCCTAGTTGTACTTCCTCTTAAAAGAATAATCACCACCACCACCTCCCATACACTTACCTCCCTTCTCAAGACCTGCAAAATACTAAGACAATAACATGCATACAAATATTGTACCAAGTCTTCAAAATTTGGATATTTTACCTATATTATCATAGATTTTAGGAAAAAGTACTTTTAATAAAGAGAAATATTTTATTACTCACATCAGGATGATGACAGAAATACACAGGAGGCATGGTGTCAGCATTCAGTGAACAAAACTGTGTGAGGCAATATGTCCAGGTGTTAACTGCCTGAATTTATTCTTAGAAGAGGAATTCCTAACGCTAGGCTCGCAAAACACTACAGCTAGCACCTACATGGGCTCAACTCGATTCTTCAAGAAGCATCGGTATGTTTCAGCAAAGTCATTGAAGGCCAGGACCAGAGGCTATCATTGCCACCGCCATGAATTCCTGAGGAGGGGAATTACTTCCACATGGTTTATGTTCATATCATCTACATCGTAGTCACCATCAATCGCCTGACCATACTAAGAATTTGAACAGGAAAAAACACAATGAGAATGCATGGGCAATATTATCAAGTTTTCAAAATTAACCTATCCTTTGCTGGTATCATACAACCTTGCAACCTAATATTGCACATCGTACCGTTTTCAAAATTGTCATGTCACCATAATTATTGTAGAGGTTGGCATCCGTGAGCATACTCTACTTCAAGTGCTGCTTTGGGTCACGTAGGTATGTGTAGGATAGATAATGCTAGAAGTAATTGCTACTTTTTACTGAAGGAAGGATTCTGCATGTGTGTGTGTATGCATTTGAGTGTGTGTATGTGACATAGTACACTTGTTCATACTTGTTTACAGGTAATGTGGTGAATGGTACTATTGGCAAGCAGATGGTGGACACCTTAGTAGAATCAGCTTCTAATGTTGAGGTAAGTCTTAGCATGTACTTTGATATTATGTTGTTCACTATGGTGTAGTTAATGTTTCTGAACACTATAACTTTTCTGAATCTCCCTGACTTGAACATTTCCTAAGTTAAAAATATTGAACTCTCTTGATACTTCAGCCCTAATGCAGACAGTTGACACACATTACCATTGCGACAGAGAGGCCAGTTACAAACGTGTATCAAGCAAGCTAGATTTCAGGGTTTTTCCTTTTCTTTTTTCTTATAGATATTTATTATTTCTGCCTTAGACTTGTGAATCTAACTGTTTTCCCAGTGGATTCAGGTTCCATTCTTGTCTTGTTGTTTTCCTTGGCATGGACATCTGCAACAGAGTTTACTCAAGGCTACTTGAGAGCTACCTAAAACATAAAATGGTATATTTTGTATGGAACAAATGATCTACATTATTTAACACAAATATGTACATAATAAATTAAAAATGAATATCAAGACTCTTCAGCCAAGAAAGTGCTGGAGCTGATGCTTTCATGAACTCTTCCCAAACACCTGTGAAGCTACGCTGTGGACACTCCCGAATGATGTGGTTCATCGTCTGCTCTTGAGCTCTGCAGTCGCAAGCAGGTGAATCTAGCCATCTCCATTTGTGCAGCGTTGCTTTGCACTTACCATGACCAGTTCGTATGCGGTTTAGTTGGCACCGTGTAGCTCTTGGTAGATCAGTTCGTGGAACATGCTGGGAAGGATCATCTAATTGGATTTGACGAGGTGATGAGAAACCTCTCCACCCTTCCTTCCAGACTTTGTAATGTTGAAAGGCCCTGGCTGCTTACTAATGTTATCCCACATAGGCTTCCTGGATTTCAGATGCATGATTGGTGGATTACTCAGTACTGAGTGAATCGGAAGGTGTTTAAAGTCAGTACAGATGTAAGTTTTCCAAGTTTGAGCAGCAGCTTGTTGTCTTCTCAGTTGTCGAGGAGGTATACCTCCCAGTACATGCAACCATGGCACAGGGGTTGATCTTAATGTGCCCGTTATGATCCTTAAGGTCTCATTGAGCTTAGTATCCACTCTGTGGATATGAGCACTTCTATACCATACCGGAGCACAGTATTCGACAACAGAGTAGACCAGTGCAAGGCTTGCCATACGAAGAGTACTTGCATCAGCACCACATGTTGTGCCAGCTAGTTTGCGAATGATGTTATTCCTGGTCCTATGTTTTCCTGCAGTATTCTCGAGGTGTTTTCTGTAAGTCAGAGAGCAGTCCAGAGTAACTCCCAGGTATTTGGGGTTAGGATTGTTTCTCACCCTTTTTCCGCAGAATGTAATGTTCAGCTCTTGTTTGGAGATTCTATTGTTAAAGTGAAGCTGTGACCTCCGTTTTTGACAGGTTTGGGCAATGTCTCCATTGTTTGAAATAGTTTTCTAGTTTTTGTAGATCCTGTGTCAGGATTTCTTCTCTTTCTTCAAGAAGGTTAGTTTGAATTGCTATGGCAGAGTAGTATTAACTGTAGTGTCATTTTTTATGTGATTGCCTGTCTCAAGGAAGGCAGATGTCAGTCAGTTGACCAAGGTCCTGAAAGGATTGTAGTGTCAAAGGGGTTTGGTTTGTTATATATATATGTATGTATGTTTGTACTTAATTGCAATTACCTGATGTTGAGAACTGGGAAACATTCATATAGTAGGTAGTATAAATTTGAGTATAATTGCCAATTCACGAGTAGCCACAGATGTCTGAAAATTCTATCAACATTCTGTACTTGTATATTGTGAATGAGTTTTAATGAAAGTTCCTTGCAAATATAAATTCATTGAGTGTCTTTTCAAAATGTTATTTATATATACATCTTTGGAAATTCTATTTCTGACCATGGGTTTTTTTAGCCACTTTTGACTATTTCATATAATAAAAATGATATATGGTATCGTTACATGTCTGCTTTTTACTTAAATACTTTTTAATGTTCTCATTGTGTACTATCTTACATGTCTCGTAACACATGATTCTTCTCACTCCAAATGTTCAAATAGAGTGAAACCTCGATTCTCCATTTTTGGAGGGACCCCGGGGAAAAAAATGTAAAATACAGGAAAAGGGGAAATCCAGGAACAAATTAAAACCCTCAACAATTTGGTTAAATATCACAATAATAAAATACAGTATGTATAATTATACTCTTACAAACAGTCCTAAACCAAACCAACCAAACCAAATGAAACCAAACCAAACTACATCCCTAATGGGCCTTGGCCTACCATGTGATCGCTGCTAAGCCTGAAGGCCTGCAGATTACGAGGTGATGCATAGTCAGTGTGACGAATTCTCTCGGCTGTTATCCCTGGATCTCTAGACCCAGCTTGTCATCTCACCATTTGATAGCTTCTCAATTAAATATAGTCACATAGGCTGAGTAGACCTAGAACCAGCCCTCATATCCATGTAAAAATGCCTGACCTGGCCGGGAATCGAACGCGGGGCCTCCAGGTGAGAGGCAGGGAAGCTAGACCGCTCAGCTGGGATCAAACATTAATCACATGAGTTAAAAATCTCGATAATTTACATTCAGTTTTACTGGGGAAACTTTGTCAGTTTCAGGTCAGCAACTTTGATCAGCCAGGCTCGCAAAACACCTAATAGGCTAAATAATGCTAAGACAAACAACAACCGATCATGAGTAATTTTTAATTCTCTAATCTAATTAAATAAAGTACTTATGATACAAAAGCGCCCAATGTAACAGCGAAATCGGTTCTTTTTTTTTTTTCCATTGTAATTTGGTCACCGGTATACTGTTTGAAGTAAGTTTCTGGAAGCATTTTACCACCTAAATTAGGCTTACAACGACTTTTAAAGGTTATGTTGAACTCAAGAATATGGTTTTGAATGTATTGATTCTTAAAAGACCGGGCGCGTTGGCCGTGCGCGTAGAGGCGCGCGGCTGTGAGCTTGCATCCGGGAGATAGTAGGTTCGAATCCCACTATCGGCAGCCCTGAAGATGGTTTTCCGTGGTTTCCCATTTTCACACCAGGCAAATGCTGGGGCTGTACCTTAATTAAGGCCACGGCCGCTTCCTTCCAACTCTTAGGCCTTTCCTATCCCATCGTCGCCATAAGACCTATCTGTGTCGGTGCGACGTAAAGCCCCTAGCAAAAAAAAAAAAAAAAAAAAGGATTCTTAAAAGTTTGCAAATGCATTATATTTAATTCTGCCTGTCACTAACCATAAGAAAATTGGAAGAGAATAAAATAATCAAAACTCCAAAAATTTTGGTTTATTCATGACCTTAAGCTCAGCTCGAAAGCATGTTGAGACACCTGCTGCACAAGCCAGTATGAGCAGGAAATAATACAAACTTTTTAAATGTTGTGCTGTGCATATAAAACGACCATGGGATTTATAAAGACATTTTAACATAAAAAAGTAAATATATATTAGGAAGAAAACAGTAATAGGCAATCCCAGGACCTCCCATGGCTTTATGCATGTAGGTTGCAACATCTGTTCCAGTCTCAAGAGAATATTGTGTCTCATCATATTACAATACTAGAATTGTGCTAGGAAGGAGCAATTTCGATTCCTGTCTGAAAGCTCAGTGACTATACTGGGTGATATTGGTATTATATTGGTATTATACTGGGTGGTCGCAAAAAATGACATGAGCATTAGAGTGTTGGTCATACTGATAAATAATTTGAAAAACATAAGCCGATACCTCGTGCCGTTCTTTCCATTTTATCAGCTTCTGAAGTTAGCCAGTCAGATCTCTTTGCAGGTGAATTCAAATGGGCTCTGCGAGTTGATGTTGCTAAACCTGCACATGAATTAAGACCAGCTGGAGATCCATACCAAGAAATCAGCACCAAACACAAACACAGTATGCAGCTGGTGTCAGGCATACACTTGCTATGGCGCAATCATGTCAGCTTGGAGGCCCGTGTTTAAATCCCTCCCCAGGCAAAGTTTTTCTTCTTCGATTGGTGCCCTCAAGCCAGTCTTAAGCCATGTGTAGATTTAGCTACACCCGCTTCAAAAAACCCATTTGAATTTGCCCATGAAGCAATCTGATAGGCTGAGTTCAGCAGCTGACAACTGACAACAGCGCGAGATGTCAAATTATTGTTTTCAAATTATTTATCAGTATGACCAACCTTCTGATCTCTTATATCCAGTTCATGTTGTTTTCAACCACCCTGTATAGTGCCCTGAGAGATGTGCCGAAAATCTGTTCAGCAATACAATTGAAAAAATTCCAAAATAAACATCTAACACTGGACATAATGTGGATGTGAACAAGTGTGAATATTTAAGGAAACTCATTCTGCCTTCAAGTAGAGCTAGTGGAATGCACTCTGTCTTCTTCTAATTGTTGCAGCCACAATCTACTTTATGAGTTCCGTGATTTCCCTAAATAATACCTGCCGAATGCCATGCTAAGATGGTTCCTTATGCAAGTTCACCACCAATTGCTTTCTCAGTATAGTACTCGCTCTAATTACCGCAATGATGGGACGCTAATGCCAAGATCAATAGCTACGCCATAGCCGTCCTTATGTGAGTTACTGTTTCTTGAAAAATGCTTGATCGAGGATTTAGCGTTGATGGGATTGAAATTTCTGGACAGTTGATGCACGGAATTGTTTCTTCAAGGAGCGGTAATGCAGGATATTTTAAACATAAGTTAATTAAAATGCTTGGAGGACCACATAATTTGAATGATTAATCCGGGAAAATGTAGTTTCTGGGAATGGATAATCGAGGTTCCACTGTATATCCTATTCTATACCTATAGTTAGAATTTGTAATTTAAAAAATTGAATGGCTCTTCATTGTAACCCCTCACAAGTTCTTTAATGAAAAGATCATTACTCTCAATTGCTTTCCACATTGTTCTGTGGTTTTAAGAGTTGTCCCAGTAATTTTTTGCAGTCTTAAAAGTGGTTGTATTAGTTTATGCTAAAAAAAACAGTATGCAACAATACAAACAGTAATGAAATTACGAATATACTCTGAACGTGAAGATACATCATTAGACTATAACTTGCTAGGTGACATAGGCAACACGTATCTAACTATGTCGGTACAGCATATGTTCAAACTGTGCACCCTCACATCTTGTGCATTGTACATAATGGTCTCATAGACTATCAAACATGTTTGTGAACACAGGTTGCCGAAAGGGCACAAAAAATTATAGTATCTTCTCTTGTCATTCGCAAACATTCCTACGTGGGTTGTCTGCCTGGAAAACGGATTCTTTCAGCATGCCCCCACATGCAGGCATCTGGGGACATGAGATTCAGGGTGCAGGAAGGGCACAAGAATTCCATTCCATGGAATATTAAGTGATCTCCAAAGTATTGTTGCAGAGAGCAAGTGACACCTTATGGTGTGAGCTATAGCTCTGTCTTGCTGCATCCATTTTCGTTACAGTGGCAGGTTTCTGCAACATTCAGTACAATTTGATGTTCAGAGCATGTTTGTAATTTTAGTACTGTTTGTTGTGCTGCATACTGTATGTAACTTTTTCCCTTAGATAAGCCCACCCCCAGACTCCATTACTTTTACTTCAAATGGCAATTAAGACAAGGCTGTTTCTTGAGGTTTTATCTACTATGCCAAGTTTTCTATGATAATAGTCCCTGTACATTTCCATATCTAACATTTATGTTCTAGTCAGAATTGCAATCGTACTGTTTCAATTTATTTGCTGACTTGTATCTAATTTTATTTTGCAGTTAATCCTGAAATACTTTGATATGTTCCTGAAGTTGAAGGACCTCACTGAATCTCCAAGTTTCCAGGTACTGTATTATGTCATACTTGGATTTCTCATTATTTTGCTTCATCTCTGTATGGAAGAACTGTTTATTCACTAATTTTTATCTCTTCAGGAAATTGATGTTAATCATGATGGATGGGTGACACCAAAAGATTTCAGGGAGAAGATGGAACAACAGAAAAGCTACACTGTGTAAGTTCCATATAAAGGAATTAAGCTTTCATTTAGTCACATTCTTAAGAATTTAGTTTACAAATCTTTCATCTCAATCAGTCTCATGCTGATTGTTGTAACTAATGGGAGGAGTTTTATTAATTTCATTCATTTACTTTCTCAGATAACTTTCTATTTAGTTTTTCTTCCTAACAGTACCCAAATTTAATTACGAACTAACTACCCTCTACTCTGAATTCATTGCATGAAGCTACTTCAAAAAATGCCAACATTGCAACTTCTATTTGTACAGTAGTACAGAGAGCGGTCCACTAACACCTTATAATTCATGAAGATACACAACCCATCTAAAATTGCTTGTCCTTAAGGCTGATATTGTTCTGCTTGCTACCTACAAGTTGAATGAAATGGCGTATGGCTTTTAGTGCCGGGAGTGTCCGAGGAAAGTTTGGCTCACCAGATGCAGGTCTTTTGATTTGATGTCCATAGGCGACCTGCATGTCGTGATGAAGATGAAATTATGATGAAGACAACACATACGCCTAGTCCCCTTGGCAGTGAAATTAACCAATTATGCTTAAAATTCCCGACCCTGCCAGGAATCATACCCGGGACCCCTGTGACCAAAGGCCAGCACATTAACCATTTAGCCATGGAGATGGACACCTATAAGTTAGCAACACAAAACAAGCCAGTCTTGCATAGGAAAAATAACTATATGTAATCTTTACACCAAGATGAAAGGACCATTCCACAAATATCGTCGTTGCCTGGACAAAACCTCCTATGTGATAATATTTTTGGAGATATACTGACCCGCAGCACATACATTATGAAGAGCGAGAATGCCTTGACAATGCTCACACAATATTGCACCTTAGCTGACAGAACCTTACTGGCCAAACTTCTAAGCTAAAATATTTCACATAGGAGGTTTTGTCCCAGCAGCGACGATATACTGTTTATTGTGTGTTGTTATAATACAAGTACCAACAATACAATACAGTTAGTAGGTTGTGCAAAGTGATCTGTTGAGATAGAACCTAAATTTGCGCACTGTAAAACATGAATCAGAGATATGACGTGGAAATTAAATGTTGAGGTGAAAGGGTACGTTTTATCACCAGGCTTCCTGTGAGGAGCTTGTCGTCTTTTTAGATGAAACTCTGAGATACCAGTAAGGTCTTGTGAAATCTGGAAATGTGTCCATGGTTCTAATCCTGATCCATGCAGATATCTTTGAAGGTATTCACAGCTTCAATATACTTATTTACAGCAGAGTTGCCTCCTTTGAGACGATGAAACAGTGTTATGTTAAGCATGTGGTGCCTGAACTCCACAGCTATTAAAAATGTCACTGTACAAAGCTTATTCACTGACTCATTTAGTGGGAGTGAACGTAATTGTTGTTTACTAACCTACACTTACAACTCATTCCACAGATGAATATCTCAGTATGTTACTCTTCTGTGGAGACACATGACAGAAGTCATTATAGTGATAATGCCTGTATCACAAGCAATTTTCTAAGAGAAGAAAACTGACAGCCAATACCATTCTGAAGCCTTGAACAATGTTTGTATTCAACTAGGGCACTTGTTCTGATCATAATGAAGAGGTTATAATCTGGTATGTCCCTCATGTTGGTACATAAGCAATTGTACAACAGACCAACATTAGCTGGTTGTCTTTTATGAGAGTATTATCTAACAGTATATCTTACCTGCAGTTACATCAGAAGCTTCATGATCTGTAATACCTAGGGAATATTTCTGTCAGTAGATATTGCAGAAAATGAGCAGTGATGCAGCTCTTTTATCTATCAACACTCCCCTTTTCAGATGAATCACAATTTCATTCAAATCGCACTATGTGTGGATCATTTCAGGGCTGCATAAAAATCCATTCTTTGGAAATGAGTAGATATGTGCTCATACCATGTACACAGTAATAAACAGTAAAAAAAAAAAAGGGTAAAAAGTACTGTTTGGGGTTTTGATCCTGCCTCTCCATGGCCAGTTTCTTAACCACAGCGGTGTGTGCTTTTGCTGTCTTAGCTAGGGTGAGGCTTCACAGTCAGCAGGAAGTTCACAGTCTATATATGTTATCTGTCCATGGGCTTAATGTATGCTTCCTGTTCTAAAGTAAGCGTTATTCACAACTGTGAGTGTTTCATGCATTCATTACATTTTCTATTATTGAATTACCATTGGTACTGGTGACTCCATCTGTACTGTCTGGCTTAAAAACCCAAATATTTTGTTGTACTAATCTTGTATAGGAATGAGGACCAATAGGTTGACCATGAACTGCCCGTTGCATAAAAATAAATTGTAAGGATCTAGTAGACCACTCTATATTGAATACATGTTAATGCTCAATTATAAACTACTTCTTGTTCTCTTTTTCATCAGCATTTATCCCATATTGGGGTAGGATCTACTACAATAGACAAAAGACTGAGGAATATAATAGAAACACAGTTAGAGGAAGAACAGTATGGCCTTAGACTGAATAGATCAACAATAGACTATATTTACAGTGCAAACAATATTGGAAAAACATCTGGAAAGGAACAAGGAGATCATCTTCATATCTTTGGATTTGGAAAAAGCGAAAAAAAGAGAAAACATGTATGGGAATGCCTACTGAAAAGGAATGTACCAAAATCATTAGTTAACAAGATAAAAATGTTGTATCATGAGAGTAAAAGCAGTGTACAAGTGGAGAGTGGTGACGCTGAAACATTTTATACAAAAAAAGGTCTCAAGCAAGGAAGTGCACTGTCACCATTATTGCTTATTATATTGATGGATGAAATCATAAAACGTGTAAAACAGAGTATCAGTAGTGATGAAGTGAATGCTTTGGTTTTTGCAGATGAAGTGGTGATTTGGGGAAAGGGAGAAAAGGAAGTACAAAGGAGAGTGGACATTTGGAATGAAAATCTGAAGGAGTTTAGAATGGTAATTAGTAAAAAGAGAACTGTAGTCATGCACTCTGGAAAAGAGAAAAAGAGAAGCCAAGTGAACATAGACAGAGAACGGTTAGAGAATGTAGAACAGTTTATATATCTGGGAAGCATTATTAATGGAAGTAATGAAATCAACCCTGAAATCATTAACAGACTAAGTAAAGGTACAACATTTCAACATCAAGCCAGAGAGCTTTTATGGGATGACAAAGTACCCAAGAGAATGAAACTAACATTATATAAACAGTATTTCATACCAGTTATAAAATACGGACTAGAAACGCTGGTAACTAATAAGAGACAAATAATAAGATCCAAGCATGCATACATACATACATACATACATACATACATACATACATTATCATTTTAGACTGTTATGCCATTCAGCGTTCAGTCTGCAAGCCTCTGTGAATTCACTAAACGTCGCCACAATCCTCAATTTGCAACTAGTGTTGTGGCCTCATTTAGTTCTATACCTCTTATCTTTAAATCGTTAGAAACCGAGTCTAACCATCGTCATCTTGGTCTACCTCTACTTCTCTTACCCTCCATAACAGAGTCCATTGTTCTCCTAGGTAACCTATCCTCCTCCATTCGCCTCACATGAGCCCACCACCGAAGCCGGTTTATGCGTATGGCTTCATTCATCGAGTTCATTCCTAAATTAGCTTTTATATCCTCATTCTGAGTACCCTCCTGCCATTGTTCCCACCTGTTTTTACCAGCAATAGTTCTGGCTACTTTCATGTCTGTTACTTCTAACTTATGAATAAGATATCCTGAGTCCACCCAGCTTTTTCTCCCGTAAAGCAAAGTTGGTCTGAAAACAGACTGATGTAAAGATAGTTTCGTCTTACAGAATATTGTTGATCGCAACTGCGAGCTCTCTGCATTAGCTTTACGGCACCTTGATTCAATCTCACTTACTATATTACCATCCTGGGAGAACACACAACCTAAATACTTGAAATTATCAACCTGTTCTAGGTTTGTATCACTAATCTGACATTCAATTCTGTTGAATTTCTTACCTACTAACATCAATTTAGTCTTCGAGAGGCTAATTTTCATACCATACTCATTGCACCTATTTTCAAGTTCCAAGATATTAGACTGCAGGTTTTCGGCACAATCTGCCATTCAGACTAAGTCGTCAGCAAAGGCCAGGCTGCTTACTACATTTCCACCTAACTGAAACCCTTCCTGCCATTTTATACCTTTCAGCAGGTGGTCCATGTAAACTACGAACAGCAAAGGTGAAAGATTACAGCCCTGTAAGTACCCTGAACCAAGAACTCATTCTACCATCAATTCTCACTGCAGCCTGGTATACTGATCAATAATATACCTCGACCACGAACCTACTACGCTGGCATAGTAGGGGGAGAGGTTATACTCCCACGTGGCGCATCCCAGGTGGCGGATAGGGGGGTCCTAACCAGCTTGCCGGCGGACATGAGGGAAATAAAATACCTCTCGCGGACCAAACACACAACCCCCCGTGGGTGGGGGACGCCGATGAAGAATACACCCATGGTACCAACTGCCTGTCGTAAGAGGTGACTAAAAGGGGCAACCAAGGGATGATTGTGTTGGAACCATGAAACTGCTTGTGATTAGTACCACCACGTGGAGAACATCATGGGTCGCTTTTACTTGCGCGTAGTACCACTATATTAGGTACCAAATAGGTTTGTGTTTAGTAGCACACAGAAGCACCGTGCGATCAGCTTTTGCACCTGTGATTAGTACCACCATATGAGCAGGACCAATGGATGATAGCTACCATGGTTCTGCCTTGCCTATGATTAGTACCCACTATATGAGGAACACCATGGGATAGTTGAAGGTCCCTGTGGTTAGTACTCTTATGTGATGAACACCATAGGTTTGCGTTCCCTGTAAATTGTGCCGCAAAGTGAGAAAAACATAGGTCTGTATTATATGTCGAATTTCATAACCTGTGAGTAGTACCATAATGTGTGGAATACCGCGAGTCTGCTACTTTTGATTAGTACCGCAACATGACAGATACCATGGTTCTACTTTCCTAGCGATCAGTACCATTATGAGGGGCTGATAACTTGGATTTTGAACCCCCTTTAGACTGCAAGCATCATTGTTTCAGTGTTATGCTATAGCAGCAGTCCCTTGGTCAGTAATCTTATTCTTTTCCGTCAGTTTGTGTGAATGTAAATCATTGCAGGTCGCATCCACTGATTGTTTTAAATTCATGTCCATCCATTCATTCTTTGTTCTCACGCTTTGAATTCTGGTCAGTGGAGAATTTTAGACTTTTAATTTTTCATTCCATTTTGTCTCATTTCGTACCATTAGGGGCCGATGACCTCGATGTTAGGCCCCTTTAAACAACAATCATCATCATCATCATCATCATCATCATCATCATCATCGATATACCTCGATAGTTGCAGCAATCCTTCCTGTTCCCTTGTTTATAGATAGGTGCAATTACTGCTTTTGTCCAGTCTGAAGGTACTTTGCCAACACTCCATGCTAATCTTACTACACTATGAAGCTATTTCATCCCTGCCTTCCCACTATACTTCACCATTTCAGGTCTGATTTCATCTATTCCTGCGGCTTTATGACAATGGAGTTTATTTACCATCCTTTCCACTTCCTCGAGCGTAATTTCACCAACATAATTTTCCTCCTCCCCATGAGCTTGGCTGTTTGCAACACCACCAGGATGATTTCCTTTTACATTGAGAAGATGTTCAAAATATTCCCTCCACCTCTCCAGTGATTCCCTGGGATCTATTATGAGTTCACCTGAATTCCTCAAAACACTGTTCATTTTCTTTTTCCCTCCCTTCCTAAGATTCTTTATTACTGTCCAGAAAGGTTTCCCTGCTGCTTGACCTAGCCTTTCCAGGTTATTACCAAAATCTTCCCATGACTTCTTTTTGGATTCTTTTTGGATCCAGGCAGTAGAAATGAAATTTTTAAGAACATCAGTTAAAAAAACAAGAAGAGATAGAATTCAAAATATTAAAATCAGACAAGAGCTAAATATAGAACCGTTAGTACAGAAGATACAGAAAGCAAGACTGAGATGGTTCGGACATGTAAAAAGAATGGACAAGGAACGGGTAGCAAGAAGGGAATTGGAAAGAGAAGTTAAGAGAAAGAGACCAGTTGTAAGACCGAGAAGAAGGTGGATGGATCAGATTTGGAAGGACATTAGAGAAGCTGGATTGGATGTGGCGGAAGTAATGGAGCAGGAAAAGTGGAAGGACAGAAAGGAGTGGAGGAGGCTTGTTAACCACACCGGGTGACTGGAGTGGAACATTGATGGTGGTGGTGGTGGTGATGATGATGATGATGATGATGATGATGATGATGATGATGATGATGATGATGATGATCTACTACATGGCTCTGCAGTCTCCATTTGGTTTGGTCATGGACCATGTTGGATGTAGATTTATGCAATTCACATTATTGTATAGGGTATTGGCCCATCATTGCTTAGATCATCCGTTGGTTCTCTTTCTAACGTTGCAAGGATGGGCTACAGACTGGATAATCATATTCATTTCTGTTCACACAGCATATTCAGGCTATTGTGGTTTCTAGTGGTGCGATATAACCATCTGATCATCTTTGTCCTCATGATGCCAAGTTCTGTCCCTTACAGAGTTAGCCAACTTTCTTCACTATAGAATTCAGCAACATGGATGACGGTACTCTAATGAAAAATTAAATAGTGAAGAGAAGTAGGTACCATCAGCAACATATAAACTAATAAATGAAAATATTTAAAGTCCCCTTCACTAAACTTTGACTGTCTGCTGGTAATAAATACAGGTCCTGTGAAACATTAAATACCACATTACTATAATTTATGCAGATGCCGGGCTGAGTGCCTCAGATGGCTGAGGCGCTGGCCTTCTGACGGCAACTTGGCAGGTCAATCCTGGCTCAGTCCTGTTGTATTTGAAGGTGCTTAGATATGTTAGCATTATGTTGGTAGGTTTACTGACATGTAAAAGAACTACTGCGGGACAAAATTCCAGCTCTTCAGAGTCTCCGAAAACCGTTAAAAAGTAGTTAGTGGGATGTAAAAACAAACAGAGTCCCGACTGGAAGTGGAAGGGACACTTTTATTTCATCAAAATCAACTGGTCGGCTCATCTGGTCCATATTCTTTGGTGACTCTGAATAACTTTGGGCTGATCGCATGGTCCTCGTAGCAGCGATGCATCTTTCAAAATCAACTGACGATGGTAGGTTCTGCGCCTACCATGGTTGTAATGGCTGATGGTGAATCAGGATTCGATTCCAGAGAGAGCTTGAGAAATGGGTACCACATCCAAGGAAGGCAGCAGGCGAGCAAATTACCCACTCTCGGCACGGGAATGTAGTGATGAAAAATTACAATAAGGTAATACCAAGGCACTGTTAGCAGAATGAGTAAACTTTAAATCCTTTAACGATTATCCATTGGAGGGCAAGTCTGGTGCCAGCAGCCACGGTAATTCCACCTCCAATAGCATATATTAAAGTTGTTGTGGTTAAAAAGCTCGTAGTTGGATTTGTGCCCCATGCTGTCAGTTCATCGCTCCTCGGTGACTATCTGGCATGGTCCATGGGACGTCCTGCCAGTGGTGGAGAGTTCAAAGAGTTCAACTGCCGTGGTTAACCTGCATGTGGTTTATGGTGGTAAGATCCTACAGCAGTGCTCTTCGTTGAGTTTCAAGGTGGGCCGGCACATTTACTTTGAACAAATTAGAATGTTTAAAGCAGGCCATCTGCACCTAAATACTGTGGGCATAGAATAATGGAATAGGACCTTGGTTCTATTTTGTTGGTTTTTGGAACCCGAGGTAATGATTAATAGGAACAGGCGGGGGCATTCATATTGTGATGTTAGAAGTGAAATTCTTGGATCGTCACAAGACGGACCGAAGCAAAAACATTTGCCAAGTACGTTTTCATTAATCAAAAACAAAAGTTAGAGGTTCGAAAGTGATCACATACCACTGTAGTACTAACCATAAATTATGCCAGCTAGTGATCCACCAAAGTTCCTCTGATGACTCGGCGGGCAGTTCCTGGAAAAGCAAAGCTTTAGAGTTCTGGGCGAAATATGGTTGAAAAGCTGAAACTTAAAGGAACTGATAGAAGGACACCAACAGGAGTGTAGCCCGTGTCTTAATTTGACTCAACACGGGACACCTCACCAGGCTCATGAGAATTCTTTGTTGATTCGGTGGGTGGTGGTGCATGACCATTCTTAGTCGGTGAATTATTTGTCTGGTTAATTCCAATAATGAATGAGACTCTAACCTGCTAAATAGTTGCATCTGGTATCCATTCATGCTACCAGTGACAATACATCTTCTTAGAGGGAGAGGCAGCTTCTAGCTGCATGAGATTAAGCAATAACATTTTGAGTCTCATGTATGATACTGACAGCTACCAATAATGCAGAACATTATGTTGATAAACTACTATGTATTGCAGTATAGAAAAATAGAACACTAATGTACAGTGAAGGATCTCCTTTACAAACATTTCTACAGCTTTAATCATTGTTTCCATTATTGTCATTTCTAAAATGGGCTGTTGTGGGGCAGTTTGGCTGGTATCTAATCCAAGATCTTGTTCACTGTGTCAGATATTATTTTAATGTAGCACAATGAATCCACCAAACATTCCAAGTAGGTTTCACTCATCACCAACTTCTCCACTGCATGCAGTGAACTATCCCAAAGGGTGTTTGCTGTTTTGGGAAATCCCATAGTAAAAAATGCCCCGTTACTTTTTCATTTCAGTCCACATTTTTACAGTGGGTTCAAAATTATTTATTCAAACTCAGTTCTGTTTGAGACAAGAACTACAATCCTTTCTCTGAAATGGCAAATGTCTTTCAGTAATGCTTGATGCCTAACGAGACTTACAAGTTACGAGTATTTGAACTTGTATATAACAGTATATCATTTAAACAACTAGCAAAAGTAATTGCTAACAAAGTATACATAATCCTGACTCCCTGAGTGACAGACTTATCACTGGTCTGAGCTAGAACATTTGCAATGTGCTGTCAGAATTTTTGCTTATCAAAGAAGAGGTCACCACATTTATTTTCTGTTATATAGGCTATCTCATAAACATTTTTTGTCTTTGTCCATATTTTAACACATCATATCTAGAACTGTTCATTGTCAATGTAGTAACCATGTATGTGTTCCTTAAAAATGGTCAAAATGAACATAGCTGCAATAACTAAACAACATGATTAATCACTAGTTTTTGTGCTGATGGTGTTTGCTTATGTCCAGAAATGAATAGTAATCCAGTACTGAATAAGAAAGAGGTTGACTTCAGCTAAGAAATGCATTAATCAGCTGACAACAGCTGAACATGTGTAAAAGAACTGTGTGAACAAATATTACTTGCTGGACTAGAATAATGTTTAATAACAAAGGACAATAGTAATAGATTTAAACGGGTGATTTTGTTAATTTTTTTTTTAAATTTTATGTTATGGGTTCATTGATCTGTTTCAGCTTTATCCTTGGCTTTGACAAAATGAAAGTGACTGAGGTATGAGTGATGCTAGTAATGCCATTCCTTCTGCAGCCAGTCCCTGCTATGAATGGTGTGAAAATATTGCTCATAGGGTCGGTTGGTGCATGCATTTCAGTGGGCTTGGCAGACTGATATGTAATAGCAACTTCTGGCTCGGTGAGGAAAGCAACGGCAAACTACCTCACTCCTCATTTCCCTAGTACGCCTCTTCAGTGATGCCTAGGCCATCTATGACAGCTGATGGTGGAGCTGTTGAGGATTCAACCAGCCTTCGGGCTGAGAACTAAACATACATACACATAGGCATTATATCTTAGGGGAAGTGAAAAAACAAGTTATAAATTTTAAATATCTTTAGATATTTATATGAGAAAAAAATTATAAACCCACTTCCAACTTCTGACAGGTATATATTTTTGTACTAATGTTATATCTTAAATAGAGTACTTATTGCTGAAAGAAAACTTTTTTGATTTCTCTAATCAATTAACACTTACATTTTTATGCCCTTTTTGCATGGGTGGTTGGTGGCTGCAAATGGGGACACTTTGTCCACATATATTTGACCTTTCACTAACATAATATCTTGCAGAACAGAGAGAAAAATTATTTTGAGCATACATATTTAGCCACTAACCCACATGGGGGGCTGCAGAGAGAGACCTCAAAATATAGTTATTGGCAGAAATGAATGATTGCTTGTTTAGAAAGACTGAAGTAACATTTCCTATACCTTACAGGGATGAAATCAACTTCCTGCTGATGTGCTGCGATACGAATCATGACGGGAAGATTGACTACGTTGAATTCGTTGACCGCTTCCACGACCCAGCCAAGGAAATTGGTTTTAATCTTGCTGTGCTTCTGACAAACTTATCAGAGCATATGCCCAATGAGCCTAGGTAAGTTGAAGTTTCTCATATATTTGATGTTAAGGCAATATACACTGCCATGGTTTCAAAGGAAACTGTAATTATAGTGACTATAATGATTGCTGTTGCTTGTTTTAGGGGCTAGCAATTATACAGCCATCAGTTCTCTCTTCTTTTTTTTTTTTACAGAGTTATTCAGGTTATTTTTCCACCTCAAATATTTTCTGATCCATTGAAAATATATACATTCTGTTTCAAAATTCCTTAATATATTTAGGGGCTTGTAAAACCATTTCATCTCCATCACATACATAATTACCGAGAAACCGGTAGCAAATTCTTTTTTTAAAGGGACTATATTAATTTCGCCCAATAGAATAACTAAGAATCGAGCGACAAGTTCCGACAAGTACTTTTGGAGATATTGAAGAGTTTCATATGTGTAGGCATTAGACAGAAAATGATGCGCCACTCGCTGTGATGTTGCGTGACTCACACCTTGCTGATAAGCATTTATACCTTGCCCTTATCTCGAGCGGGTGCTGAGAAACAATAGTATGATTTGCAACATTTCGGAGTTACAAAACTTTTGTTTCATTGATGTTGAATCGGAAAGAGATAAGATAACATAATGAAATTGTTATAATTAGGGTTCGGAAGTTTAAGATCTAAAGAAGTACAAAATATGCAAGCAAGTATGCCCTAGAAACTAGATAAATATGACCTAAAAACTATAAAATATGACCTAAAAAACTATAAAATATGACATGAATTTTTGGGATAGGTAGAATATCACTAACATACAGTAAACGTCTTAAGTGCCAAAATGTGATCAGCGATAATACACCAGACACATTTAATCATACAAACTGACAGAGAGCTACAGTACATTAAAATTTTTCAACATTCATTCTGTATCATAGCCTTGAAATGCAGTTCTTGCTCGGTTTCCTTAGAAGAAAACAAAAAAAACCCGTAGCATTAGCATGCTTTATGATATTTGTCGGCATAAGTTAGAAGACACTGCCTAACAGGAAGTTTATTGAGTTCATAATCGTACATACCTCTTAATCTTCCTCTTTGCCAGCATTGTGCATCATGACCATGTGCATTCTCAGGCTGTCAAAAAGAAATCTCCTTCAAAGGTCACTCAGTATTTTTTTCTACTGGGAGAAGCTTCTTTCTACGTCACATGATGTCACAGGAGCGTATTTAAACATAGTCAGTTCACTGCTGCTTAGCTGCAAACTCCCACATAATTCTAACCCAGCAGTTTCTAGGCAAGAGATAGTTTTTGATAGATCTCTATAATTTGAAGAAATATATATTAATTGTCCTGACAAACCATTAGAAAATAGTTCCTGTGAAATTTTTATTGACGATGCCTCACTACTGTCAAAAGTAGAAACAATTTCTTGCACAGTTTCGTAGTGTTCACAGTAGTACTCTACTGTTATGCTCACACAGCTATGAACGCGAGCGAGTAGGTGTGTGGAACCTCACTTACAATGCAAAAAATGGTCCCTTTTGTTAGTATTAAATAAACCTCATGTTTTAGCAGTGCTTATTGTCTAGAAGGCTTTTAAATTCACGCAGTGAGTAGATGACGGTCTAAGCAATACATAGGTATCAAAAACAAAAATTCAACATTTTACTCCCTTGAGTGTTTTTTTTACAATTATTTCATGAACTGTAGACCGAGAAGTGGTCCATTTTCTTATGCACGCATACATATGGTTCAGGTATTTTTACTTTAGAAGCACTGTTTCATTCTCCCCCTTTTCAACCATTTCCATCGCACAGGGAAATGTACAGTCGCTCAAAAAGTGGTTGAGGTATGTGTGTTTATGAACAAGGCATGAGTCAGGCAGCAATCCCTCTACATTAGAGCAAATGGCGCATCGTTCTGTCTAATACCTTCACATATGAAACCCTTTAATATCTCCAAATGTACTCATCAGATTAGCAAAATAAGCACATCACTGAACTTATCGCTTGATTCTTAGTTGTTCTGTCAGGTAAAATTAGTATATTCCCATTAAAAAACCAAAGTTGCTACCGGTTTCTCGGTAACTGTGTTCATGATTCTGATGAATTGGGCAGTGTTTTATGAGACCCACAAGACATTTTAAGAATTTGAAGTCAGAATATCTATATCTTTAACGGATCAGAAGATATTTGAGGTGGACAACTTAGCTGAATAACCCTGTATATCATATATGTTTGTTTTGTATGATGGTCCATTATTGTGATGTCTGATTTCCAAGATTTGATATCAAGTGATGGAGAATAATATCTACCTAGTGTAACAATCCTACACAACTAACTTAAGCCTTTAATACACATTTTTCTTCTTTTATCAGACTGGCTCGTTTCTTGGAGACAGCTGGCAGTGTTCTCAATTATTTTGAGGCTTTCCTGGGACGTATTGAGATTTTGGGCAGTAGCAAGAGGATTGAACGAGTATATTTTGAGATCAAGGAATCAAACATTGAACAATGGGAAAAACCACAGATTAAGGTAAAATATGTATAGTAACACTCTTTTTGATATACAAAATAATTATTACCATTTTGAAATATTATAAATATTGAAGTTCTGCTACCTTTTCCTTTGAAACTCATAGACCTCAATCTACCATTAATTTATTTTGTGTAATACCATCATCATCATCATCATCATCATCATCATCATCATCATCATCATCATTTTCCAACTCCAGTTTCCCAGGTGTGGTGTACAAGCGCTCGCCATCTCTTCCTGTTTGCAAACATCTTCTGTTCCAGGACATCTTCCCATTTGAGACCTTCATCCTCAACATCTAATTTCACTGTGTCTCTTCAGCATTTCCTTGGCCTTCCCCATGGTCTCTTTCCTTGGACAGTAAGGTCGAAGTATTGTCTGGCAGGTCTCTCGCTCTTCATTCTCATAATGTACCCATACCACTGAAGTCTTTATTACCTTGTTGTTTGCTTCATTCCTGATTTTGTCCTTTTGAGTTGTTTGATTTGTAGTTCTAATGAATCTCATTTCTGTTGCCTGAATTCTGCTGTAGTCATTGTTTAGTAGAGTGCATGCCTCTAAACCATATGTGTAATACCAGAACAAGAAAAACCTCACCTGAGTATCTATTTCCTGATTGTTTATTCATATGAAGAAAGCATTGTCATATCAGAATAGATTTCATAAGAGATTAAATATCGAAGCTTGCCTTAAGCAAATATTTTTCAGGCTTCTTTGATATCAATAAATTTTATCTTTCAAACAGAGAAATTGCATTGTAAAATGATACAAGGAAGCATTTTAAAATCTGCTTTTTGTTTCCCCAGTAGAATTGGCACAGAAACTCGCAGTTATTATCCATTAACGAAATACTGAAAATCATTTATCGTTGCTGTTAGTTTTATGTGCCAGTATAAACTCAGTACCAGTGCAAATAGTTGTGATCGTAAGCATGGAGTTTCTCACTCTCTTCCTAATATGGCAGAAGTTCTACTAAAATAGAGACTTTGTATACCTATATTATCAAAGGAGAAAAGCTTATTTTTACTAGCATTTTTTTCTTTTTTGTAGTACAGTTGTAGATGTTAGTGGTAAGTTATTACAGAAGAAGATAAGTGGAACAAGTACACAGTTGTGTTCCACAATAAAAGATAGGAAATAAACCTCCTTACTCTTACAAAGTTGAGAACCTAGGTCAAGAAACAGGACAAAGGTTGGACACACACACTTATACCTGAAGAAAAAGAAAAAAAGAAGAAGAAAGTTGATTAACAGTAGAATAACATGTTTCATTCTATAAGAACATCCTCAGATTCTTTCAAATCAGTTATTTCCTTGTGTATTTATGTAAGATTGTTTACATTGTATAAACTTGCAACTGATTATGAAATTGGTTCAGCTGGTTAGAGTCTTCTGTGTTTATAACAAATTATAATGACTTCTCTTCTTTCTGTTTTGGAAAATAAATTACTTTTTGGCTTATTTTCAACCTTTTGGAAGTGGCTGTCCTCAATCATACATGTGTCTGTGCAAACACTCACATTGCACACAAATCTTGAGAAGAGAATTTTCTGAGATGTAAAGATATGAATAAATGACACAACTTCTATTTGCTTACCCTACCTATTCTACAGAAAACTTATATATATATGATATATGATTGAAATGTGTATGCAAAAATTCAAAGGAATACCAAACTCATAACTCATAACCTGGGATCAAACGCTGTTACATGTTATAGCTATGAAGGCAGGTCAGTATATTCAATTTGAGAGCAATAATATTGTCCTGTACTGTGAAGATATTGATTTAATCATGTTCTTCTATAATTTTGCTAATAACAGAATGTCTGCTAATGCCTCACAAATGTCTCTACAGGAGTCCAAGAGAGCCTTTTTCTATTCCATTGTGACTGAAGGTGGTGACAAGGAGAAACTAGAAGCTTTTGTTAACTTCTGTGAAGATGCCATCTTTGAAATGACACATGCAAGTGGACTGATGGCAAGTGAAGAAAGTGCTGGTAGCGGAAAGGCTCGTGAGGCTTCATACAGCTACATGTCTGAAGAAGATGAAGAAAGGTAAGTCTCGGTGTAAATGAAAGATGTATATACAAGAATTTTAAAAAATTTAAAAACATGCTTACAATACTTGTCTGTTCCAGAGCTGCAAAGGACCCTATCAGAAGAGGAATCCAGGCAGTCAAGGATGGCGTGTACTACTCTTTTGCCATGCTTTCCCCCTCAAATATTAAGGCCAAAATTGTTGAAATGCAACAAATGACATTCCCAGAGCTCATCATTGGATTTTTCAAGATGATATTCTATGCATTTTATTATTCTGGATTTGGTGTGTCTGTTGTTATTCGGTAAGAAAGTGAATTAAGAATTGGACTGATGGAAAAGGATATCAATTCAATTTTCAAGCATCGTTCTTATATTATCTCATTGGGTTTAGGTACATTGTGAATGTGTTGATGTCACTGATGCGTGGGCCCCAAACAGAAGAACCTGTGGTGGAGGTGAAGGAGGAGGAAAAGATAGGACCATTACGAGTTCTGCCTGCCTTACCTGCTACTCCAGATGAAGCTACGGCGCCAACACAACTGCAGGCTTTTGGACTGGACATAACTAAAGAGGATAATGGACAGTAAGTTGTTCTCTACATCATCACTCACCAATTACATTTTACTGATGCACTCTTAGCAAAAATCTTACAACAAAACTTTATTTCATGCCACCATCAACATTATTTACTATGGGCTATGGTGTGTCACTACGACCAATATTCTCTGTCCATTACCAGCAACTTCATCTCTTTATAGGAGCTGCAGTGAATTTGCATCATGAAGTTCTTAATGTTGGTTGCCCTTTTCCCTTTTTTTCCAAGAATTTTCCCTTCCATGATGTTGCAAATGAAACTGTTGTATCTCATTAGATCATTTTGTCTATTTCTCTGATGAGATTCTCTTTCCATTTACTTCTCTCAACACTACAATGTAACTGTGTCTTTCAGTCCAGATTGTTCAGTTTAATCATCTCCAAAACTACATCTCAGCTCCTTCTAGCCTGTCCTTTTCTTTTCTTGCCTGGGTCTATGTTTCACTCCCATATGTTGGTATGCTCTACACATAAGACTTAACAAACTTTTTCCTGGTTTGAAGATTGAAGTTTTTATTGTATTAATGTCAAGAACTAAAAATCTTTCTCAATGATGCATATATGCCTGTAACCATAACTACATTATCATAGTTATCAAGAGAATGCTTTTAGATATATGTGAGTCTGCCCCTCTGGATTACCCAGGAACAATCCTTGGCATTATGTATGTGGGCAGAAATTCACTTCACACACAAGTGTTGAAAGAATTATTACCCGGCATATAAAGATGTGAAAATATGTCTTAATAATTTTTATTTGCTTACTATATTTCTTCCCCACTTTACATTATATTGATGTTATGTTCTTAATTTCCATCTTTCCTATTAATGTTGGTTCTGTACTATTTCAAACCAAGTATTTCACACCAAAATACTCTTAATTCAACTATATAGTGATGTTAAAAAATTATTAAAAACAGAAATCCTGCAATAGTTTAGGTTAAAATGATTATACCTACTGGATGAAAATCAAACTTCAAATTGCAGGTGCCATATTAGATTATCTTAACTGGAACATTCCTTTTTCAAATACTATTTCAACAAATTCTTTGAGCCTGTAGCATAGAATGTCCAGTTTTAGATTTTTCAGTTGGATGATTAGTCTTTCTTTTGGTTTAGATTTCCTCTGAAAGTTAGTTCAGTTATAAAGTTCCTTAAAAATGATCATAAAACAACATACACAAATAGTAATGTATCAATTTTTGAACATCCAAAGTAAATACATGCCTAAAACTGTTTCATATCCAATTTCCTCTTGCAGATTTGTTATAGATTTAGTTTGCTTGCTGACCTTACCTAAAGTCTGTACTATCATAGTGAAGAAATTCGTAGAACACTTGCTGTAAACCATGCAGTTCTTAGTTTGAATCCCAACTGGACCATGTATCACAGATACGGTACATTCCTTGTAATCAAACTTCTCACACATGTGAATAAAAAATATAGAGTTAAGAAGTGCCTGACCCACTTTAATATAAGTACTGGGTGCTGAAATTACAGAAGGGGTTATAAGACAGAAGCATTAACTCTGGCAGATGATAGTTGTATTTGAGTGTGTTTAAATGTGGCATTTTAAAGAGCTACTGTGAGACGAAATTCCAATACCCTGCCACCTATAAGATAATGGCAGTTTGTACAGACATTAAACAAATAACATTAGTACTACAATGTGGTTACAGTGAAAAATTTCCTGCATTTTTAATGTTGTACATTGCATTTGTTCATTTCTTCTTGTTTTGTTGAGGCCACTTCAACAACGTGGTTCCTAATTATGGTGAGCTTTCTTCTTAGCCCAATATTCCTTCATCTTTGCACTGTGGATTGTTTTCCTTTCCTGAGTCATTTGTTCATTTATTATACCAAATATTTTTAAAAAATTATATCTACTGTATACTGCATAATAGCACTTGTAACTTTTACATTAAATGCCGGTATGTTTTCAAAGATAAATATTTTATCTTAGGTTCTTGAATGTATAAATATGCAGTTTATATCTTTTCCAAGAGTTTTAATTCTATAGACATATGAAATTTAAAATACCAAGAAAATTAAAAATACTATCAAAAATAAAAAATTAGAGTAGATGCCTGCAGTAACTGGGAAGAACAAAAAAACAGAGGAAAAGTATAATTACTCTGATAATAATCAAGCTTTACTAACTGGAATTTTTCTTCTGTGGTAACTTGTATACCAATTTACAAAACAGAAAAGGTCACATACAGAGCTTTTTGTTCAGATTTAGAAAGTCTACATTCCTTACCATTTAATTGATCTGTTGGAGGGTACTCTAGCCACTTGAATATGTAATACTGCTCGTGAAAGGGAAGAATTGTGGCAGATTTGATCCTGGCTCAGGCTGGTGGTATTTGAACATGCTCAAATATGTCAGCCTTGTGTCGATAGATTTACCGGCATGTAAAATAACTCCTGCAAGACTAATTAGTGGGATGTAAAATTATTATTATTATTATTATTATTATTATTATTATTATTATTATTATTATTATTAAAAAGTTGTAAATTGTATTCTTATTCCTCTCACACTGATATTTTTTAAAAATATATTTATTTATTTTTAGCAACTCTTAAAGCAACGTGTATCAATTATACATTGTACAATTGTCAATTGTACATTTGCTTATTTAAGCAAATTTTTTATTTTTCCTTTCCTGGCATTTTTTCAAAGATTGTTCCAGAAATTGTCTCATATGAATCCATAACAATATATTTTCCTTTTCCATAGCTTTCCTTGTTTAAAAAGTGAAAGGAAGTCACTTATAATAAATTTATATTTGCACTGTCATTTCTTAGGATGATATTAACTGCAATTATGAACTGCTTTATTTAGCATTGCCTCCCATGTACATTGTTATACTTAACAAACCAACATGGGTGGTAAAATAAACTCTAATTTCCTAAACACTTTCACTCCAAAATATACTATATGATGAATAAAGAAATATAGTGTGATGTATGGTGATCATTGTCACTGGTATTGAATTTTTTTTTTTTTTTTTTAAGTTGTCTGTCAGGTCATCAGCCCAGAGGCTGGTTGGATCCTCAAATAGCACCACCAAAGGTTATGTGGTTATAAGGAGACTGCAAAAACCAATGGCAGCACTAAAATGAGGCATACTAAGCAAGATGAGGAGTGAGGTAGTTTGCCATTGATTTCCTCACTGGGTCAGAAAGTGCTATTGCAACACGACTGACCCTATGAGCAACACCTTTCATAACATTCAGATGCACTAGTCGTGCTCTGAATGTCATTACTCAGGACCACCCATACCCCAGCAGCTTCCATATTGTTACAGCCATGGATGAGACAGGGACTATGGTGAAAGCTACACTTTACTCTGGCCTGTGCCAAGGGATGGATACATAAGTAGTGTATCCATCAAGAAATGGCAGCAGAGGAAAAGTAAATGGTTGAAAAGCAGCAACTTGCATTAAAGAATCTTTCATACCTGTTGAGGATATGTACTGCTTGCATAATCTTGGGACATTACAGTGATAGTTTCCAGTGTCATTTTGTGCTTCCTGGTTGTGTTAAATATTGTTGGTATGGCAACTTGGCAAAGACATTAATTGTTGACACAATTAATGAGTCTGAATGAGAGTATATATTGAATCTCCTGGAGGCCCAATGGTCATATTAACTATGCAGGTCACATACACTATTAAAAAAAAAAAAAAAAAAAAATCATTTAAATATATATTTAAATTTAGGCTTTACATGAATTACAAGCTTACCCATTTTTTCTCCAAACTCCATACTGTGCAATGTACTCTGTCACTTTCCTCTTCCAGCAAGAGTTTCCAATCAGCCTATCCATCCTTAGTTGCCAATCTGGTCTGTACTCTGCACTAACTACTTTTGGGGCCAGTTGGTTGATTGTTGGTCGGTCAAGGTGTTAAAAGCAACTTACGGTAATGTGTTTAGTTAAATTCTTAAAAAATGATGCAAAACAGTAAAAGGAAAAAGTTAGAAAAACAGACAAATACTTCTTTGCTTTTACCATTATATTGACTCCATGTGAAACTTTTCATTGTATAGTTTAAATGTTTTAGCAAGCACTTCTGCCATGCAAGAAGGTTGTAGTGTAAACAGAGAAACTTTGAGTGATAAAATAATTCACTTTCTGAGCTTCATATAGTGTAAAACTATTCTTAAAATTGCCTTTTTCAAAGAAAAGCATGTTATTTATACTGTAGTGGACAAGTTTATGAAAAATAAATTGAAAAATCTTCCTTGGGCCTCCCCTTCTGTGTTCTGGATCTGCCACTGCAACTATGTATTGGATGAGAAGTGTCTGAAGGACATCATTGTAGGAGTTACTGGTACGCACATCTTGTTTTCTAAATTCATGACAACAACTTACAGACACATGCTAATATCACTGATGAATGACCATAGCAAACCATACGGTGACCACAGTATACATTAGAGTAGTGTTACACCAAGGGAGACCATCCACAAGCATTTACATGAAACTGGGCTACAATCCAAGGTTCTGATAGGCAGTCTTCTGTGCATTTCCACATGTGCACTACTGCTATGCAGCCCATACCTAGAGGTGTCAAGTAAGGAATACTTGGAGGGATGAAAAGTGAAGCATTGTGTTCCATGACAAGAACAAGATGTTCTGTGCTGGAGCTAATGATCATCATTTGCATGTTCAGGTTTCAATCACATGAATGACAATTCCCACAATGTATACAGCACTGACACACAGGACAAAAACCTGGAACCATGATATGGGAAGCCATGGTTAGCAATTTTGCATAGGAAATATTGACCAGTGGACAGTACATCCAGTGTTCAACCCATTCTATTGCCATTCATGCACTCAAAGTATTCTCCAAGGAGTTTGTCAAATCTGGTGGTTAGTATAATAGCCAAACCTGACCCCATTGAACATTTGTAGGTCTAAATTGGACTTCATCCTACCCTACCTTGGCCCTGCTAACCATTACCCAGCACCAGATGAAAAATACCTGAAACTCCATTCTTAATTATACATGGAATATTTGAACAGTCTTTTAACATTCCCTACAGACTCTATACACATGAGTATAACCTTGTGTTAATGACTATGCCGTGCCTGTAGACAGTGTGTGAATTTTTAAAACGTTCATGGGATAAGGGTTCAAAGGTGTTTTTCATTTTCAGTAATTTGACTTAATGCAATTATTTGTATTTTAAAATATTGAAATATCATAAATTCAGGTACAGAAATTATAAGGGAATATGTGGTATTTTTATCATTAAGTAATCTTTTCAAACTTTCCCAACTTCCCTAATTTCTCATAATATCCTAATTATGTTGTTTTCCATTTGCATTAATCCAGAATTAGAGTGAAAGTGTTGGGTGTTTTCTGAGCAGACTGATAGTGCTCTGTTTTTTTCCATCACTTAGGAAGGACGTGAAACACAGACCCCATCCGAGTAATGCAAGGTATAGGTATAGCATGGGCCATCACTTCATTTGGCTTTGTAAATCTTGCTCCACTAATATCTGTATACAATTTAATTTTGTAACATTTTCTAAAATTATTTTCATTTCATTTGTATTTGTGGAAGTTCTCACTAATAGAAATAACATCACTGTGATACATTATGAGAATTCATATCTTATTGTTAGTTGGGCATCTCTATTGACACTTTCTTTTTAATAAAATTTACCTCTCTACTCTGACATTCATCTCAGCAGTCATGATCAATGTTAGTTGAAAGCTCTCTGACAATTTCCATGAGTAGTTTTTAGATAATATTCTTGGCTGAATTTTCTCTATTGCTCTCGTAAGTAGAAAACACTGCATGTGAACTCCATTCAAGGGTTGTGCAGTTATTTCAAATCATTTGGTCTCTACTAAGTTATTTGCTTCTTAACATTTGAATAGCTCTGTTTTCAGTATGTAGTTGTGAAAAACTGGGATCTTCCTTGAATGCATGTACACATACTTCTTCATTTATGAGAGGTACATTAGAAAAGGAGCTGCTTAACCTGACAGAGGTTAACTCATGTAAATTTCACTGACATGATATAAGAGGGTCTGTCCTCACTATGGACATCTATATGATGGTTTAATTACAAGACACTTGTAAAGTTAAGACAAGTACAAGCTTGTTGCATTCCTGAAACTCAGATTCAAATTGTTGTCCGTTTTACAAATCTTTACTTTTCATATGGTCTGCTGCTTACCTTTTTACAAAAGGTGAAATGTAATTTCAGTGAGGAGAGTGGATATTGATTAATTGACAATGCCTGCTAGTAAGGAATAAAGATATGTTTGCAATGAAATGGGGGGAAGGGGGAAGAAGAAATAAAGAGTTAGGAGCGACCAGCACCCTCCTTATTGATCAACAATGATCAATCAGATTTTAGCTACTAAGTTAAAATACATCATAACTGGTATATTGATTACTTCTTTTAAATGTATCTTAGTGAGGCAATACAGATAACTAAAGGCAAACCATAATATTCTCGACAATTAAAGAATATTTTCCTGTATTCTTATCAGACTTAATCAGAGGTGGACTTCTTGGGCATACTTAATATTTTCTGCAAGTTGAAACTTCTCTAACTTCTTTTCTTGCTTCCGACGGTTCTAAGTATGTGACATTAATAGCCTTTGGTATCTTGCCAAGGAGTCTTTGCTGCTCTCGCAACTATCCTGATAAGAGGAAGAATACACATTTCATATCTTCTTTACGGTTATTCAGTTTGACTCCTTGGCCGAACGGTCAGTGTTCTGGTCTTCCGATCATTAGCTTTCAAGTTTTAATTCTCAGCTAAATAATTGGATTTTAACCATATGTGATTAATTCCTCTCAGGAACTGGGTATTTTATTCTGCCCATAACATTCCTACAACATGTACACCTCACACTACACATCCCTGCAAAGCAATGAGAGGCAGTTTACATCCCATAACAGATGCCACCCACTCTGACCAAAGAGTCTATGTTGAACAATGATCAATCAGATAGGGCTGCACTGGGTTCTAAGAGCCATATACAGTTTTATAAAAGACAATGTGTAGCAGCATTTCCCAACCTTTTTTGTTTCAGGGAAACCTAAAAATATTTAGCCCCCGAGGGAACCCTAGCTGCTTGACACATTGGGCAAAATATAAAAGTGTTACACAGTACACAAGTCAAATTCTAATTTGTGTATTTTCAATAAAATTTTAGAACTCTTCACAGAAAGGGCTTCAGTTTAGTTTTACAATTTACAAAAACTGTTACTGGTATTAACAGAAGCAGTAATGTTTATGGAGATTTATATTGGACTAATACTGTCTCTACGAAGCATAATATTTTTAAATATTCACTGTAATTTAAAAGGATAAGCAGCTCTTCAGATGCATAAAATTGTTGATACTGACAGTTTAATGTGTCATTTGGAGAGACACACACACACACACACTCTCTCTCTAAGAAGAATATTCTTGGCCACTTCTTTGATAGGCAAACAAAATGTTTTTCTTCGATGGACAGAAGGCTATTTTGTTGACGTACACAAAAACATTTGTTCATATTAATACAATATAGAGAATTCAAGTAATACAATATGTTTCAAGCTTTCTGCAAGATTCCAGGAAACTCTTTTTCTTCACCAATGGCAGCAAGTTTGCATCTCAAATGACCAGCAAAGTTCACAATTGAGTTTTATGACTGTTCTAAATATATTTTATGCAATTTTGTGAAACTCGTAACATGGTGTCATGGAACTCGTGGGTTCCACAGAACCCTGGTTGGGACTCACTGATGCATAGTATTGTGTCTACTCAGTTTCTTTGTAGACATCTAATCTCTAAGGTTTTATATAATGGTGCATTCCCAAAGTATGAATTCCAAGACAATAAATATTAGGCTCTTCAGTCTCCACCTGCCTGAGGAATAAAATCAATCTAATCTCCTATATGCCTTTGTTTCTTAAGTAGTATATTTCCACACTATTGATGAAAAATATTTGTAACTATAATGTTCCCACTCTAAGTATTGTCACATCCTAATTATCACTTCTTGAGTACCGTATGCCTTTTTATTTATTCTTGATACTTATAATCTCATTAAGAATTGATTGCTACACCAAGAGTGAACTTGAAAATCATATTGATACCTAGGCCTACTTTAAATGTGGTTTACCATTATGTTATCTTGTATTGTCACTAAGAAAATGCCTCAAATTACATTCCTCAATTTAATACAATGCATAGGTATACAGAGTTCACATCTATAGGAAATATTGGTATTCGGTAAGAACTGAAAGATGCAAGCTTGTGAGGGGCAAGAGGAGAAGAGAACTTAATCTTTTCATCAAGTGACTCCTTTATTTCATGACGAAAATCTCAGAATATCAGTGTTAGTGTATTAAACATGCATATATATTGTATCTACTGCCAGGATGAGGAGCCCCATTCCTCCTTTTGTGATTGATTCTTGTGATCTGAAATGATGCTTTTTAAATTAATTTTAAATTTATTATAATTTTTTGCAATGTTAACCTTTCTTTAGCTGGTCTATTAACATATTTAGCAAAGAATTCATTATTTACTGTGCAAGTATCTTTATATTAATATATGAGGTATAGCACTGAGCACTATTTTGTATGTTTTTATGAAGTGTGTTCTTGTATTGGTTGTTAACTTAGATTTTTATTTCACTTAGATGGTATTATTTCAGTGCCATGTTTTTGTATTTGTTTTAAATAACATTAATATCCTCATTTGCATTTTATGTGGATTATGTGTGTTATAGCAATTTGCTTACTTATATGCATTACAGCTTGTTTTAAAATTTATTACAATAGAATGGTAATTTCCATAAATGAAGATTTGCACAAAACAATCGAGCAGTATATGACAGAAAATGCATGTAATAATAAGGCATATATTTTTTTTTTTTCAGAATATTAGTATTGGGACATCACTGCTTATTGCAGCCATCATCAGTATATTGCTGCAGGTTGTTAGGGTCCTTAAAACAGAAATTATTACTCAGAGAGGTAGCATGTTTCACTATTGACTGAATTTATAAAAGCTGCTATGTACAATTATTACAAGTGTACTCAAGTTAGAGTTTTCCATTTCATGCAGTTCATACTCACAAACTCGTCTGACCACACAGCATTCCAGCGCATCTAACTCTTGGTCTCTGATGTGGCACCTCACAGCACTGTGTCATTCCCAGAGCAGTTCACTCCACAATGTGTACAAACATAACCCTCTTAGTTCACTTGCACTTACAGCTGACTTGCAGATTCACTGACTTATTTGTTCACCGAGCCAACACTCACTAAGTCGAAGAATCCAACTCACATGTTGCACTGAACTCTGCATAGTGTAAGTCTGTCCGACTCACTCCCGTTCCCCAGCTTAGCTCTTTTAAATAGGCCAGTGGAAGATTCTGGTAAAAGTATCTTATTGTTTCTGCTTCAAGATCATTCTGGGTGCATCGAGAATTTTTGAAATCACTGGGCTAACTCCCTCATCGTGTGCTTCAATAATTAGCTGGGGCTACTGTTGCTAGGTGCTGGCCTCTGCCCCCATTATCACAGTTCTGCTTCCTGCAGGCCCAAGTACTCTCAGCCTTCATTGTCATAATATAAAACTTTTAACAGAAATACCTTTCACATTTTTATAAAAATAAATGGTGTATGGCTTTTAGTGCCGGGATGTGTCCGAGGACTTCGGCTCGCCAGGTGCAGATCTTTTGATTTGACCCCCGTAGGCAACCTGTGCGTCGTGATGAGGATGAAATGATGATGAAAACGACACATACACCCAGTCCCCGTGCCAGGGTAATTAACCAATTATGGTTAAAATTCCCGACCCTTCCGGGAATCGAACCGGAGACCCCTGTACCAAAAGCCAGCACACTAATCATTTAGCCTTGTAACCGGACCACATTTCTATGAATGATGACCAATTTTTCCACATGGCTGGTCAATGAAAGAAAACTCAGGAAATTCAAAACTGAATTATCCTTCATTCACCTGTAGTTAATGGCAATCTAAGGGATGGTTGTGGATTATTTTTCTTTGCCAAGCTTTAAGGAAATTTTATCTTTCCCAAGCTTTAAGTAAGTTTAGTACTTTCCTGAATAGAAATGCAACAATGATTCAGGCTTTTCCTCAGAGTCTCCACTAATAAAGACAGCATAGGAACATCTACTGGTTCCTCATTTCTTGCATTCAAAACCCCTGATGACAAACCACATTAAACACACAGTAAGTACTTGGTTATCTTGAACATATTAAAACCCCAAAACAATGTATCAACCTTAGCTGATTATCTCAAAACAATATCTAAGACTTTTGTCTTATTTTCCATAATCCTGATGATGGATTACAAAACATCCCATACTTTTATCTTTCCTCTCTAATAATTTCATAACCTGTGAAATCAGGTCATATATAGAGATAGGAACAAGAGTAGGATGAGCATACTGGCAGGTCAGTGTGGGAGGAGGGAGCAACAGAAATAGAAGACAAGGACACATGCAAACACAAAAGGACAAGGACAATATCCACATTCTCACACATTACATCTTCAAATATATAGGCTGTCTCCTTATCAATCCCAGTTTTTCTACATCCATTTCTTCTCAGCCCTTCACAAGCTTGTTTCTGCTTCCCAGCTTCATCAGAAGTACAGGAAAGGTTTCTTCTTATCCTAAACTTCCCACATCAAGACTGAAGATCTGTCAAGATGGCCTTTCAATGAGTGTTGACGTCCGCCCTCCTGATGAAGCTAGAAAGCAGAAACGAGCTTGTTGGGGGCTGAGAAGAGACAGGTGTAGAAAAATTGGAATTGATGAGGAGACAGCCTATCTGTTTGAAGACGGAGTGTATGAAGATGTGGAGATTATCTTTGTCCTTTTGTGTTTTCATGTTTGTCTTTGTCTCCTATTTCTGTTGCTTTCTCTTCCCACACTGACCTGCCAGTATTCTGTCCTATTATGAACGGCTTTCTTGTTCCTATCTCTCTCTCTTTATATATATACACACACACACACACATGAGGGAAGATCATGAAAGTAACGCACAATATTTTTTCCCCCAAAAAGTTTAATATGTACCAAAACCAAACAAATCACAAATGAACTTACCTACTTTTTTTCTATATAGTCACTAAGTTTCTCAACACATTTCACTCATTGTGTCCGGCTCCATGGCTAAATGGTTAGCGTGCTGGCCTTTGGTCAAAGCATGATTCTCGGCAGGGTTGGGAATTTTAACCATCATTGGTTAATTTCGCTGGCACAGGGGCTGGGTGTATATGTTGTCTTCGTCATCATTTCATCCTCATCACGCCGCACAGGTCATCTGCGGGTGTCAACTCAAAAAACCTGCATCTGGCGAGCTGAACATGTCCTCGGACACTCCCCGCACTAAAAGCCATACGCCATTTCATTTCATTTCTCCCATTGTGGTACCAGTTTCAATATGCCCTGTTCGTAGAAGTCCACGTGGTTGGAGTATAGCCATCTGCGGACTGCTGATTTCACTTCCGCATCTGTCGCAAAGTGTTGGCCAGCCAGAAATTTCTACATGGGACCAAACAGGTATGGTGAATGCTGGAGCACCTCCTACCCAAATTTGGCGAGTTTCTCATGAACAGAAGCAGCAACGTGGGGACGGGCATTGTCATGAAGAAGTTTGACACCGTCAGCATTAATGTTGCGGTGTTTGTCACGAAGGGCACAACGCAACTTAACCAAAGTTTTAATGTAGACTGCAGCATTCACAGTGGTCCTGTGTTCAGCGAAGTCCACCAATAACACACCAAACATGTCCCAGAACACTGTCACAAACACTTTCCTAGCAGATTGAGTAACTGAATTTTTTTCATACTGGGAAACCAGCACATTTCCACTCCATAGAGGCCTGCTTGGTTTCGGGCGTGTAGTGGTATGCCCATGACTCATTATCAGTGATGATTCCTTTCAGAAAGTCATGCCCTTCTACGGCGTAACACATTAAGTGCACATGTCAGTCATTCAAAATTGCTGATCAACGGCGCGGACATTCTGTGGAACTGAAGCTGTTGCTGGCCGCCCGGAGCGTGACAAATCACTAAAATTCACACGGCCCTCTTGGAAGAATATACACACCACCTGGAGACATTGCTACGGTTCAGACAGTCATCTCCATACATGCCACACATGTCCCTGTAAATTTCACTCGGTGTATGCTCTTAGGCCCACAAATATTGAACTACACTTCGCTGGTCTTCACACGTGAACGACAGTAACATGTGCGCCATGTTTATTTCGTAGTTCAGGCTTCTCTCGCTAGAGCTGCACATGAAAACAAAATACCCTCTGTAGCACAAACTTCAAACTATATTGTCGTGAAATTTCAACATTTCAGCTGCAATACCAGGGGAGAAAAAAAATTGAGTCGTATGCGCGAACAAACGTCTATGTTACATTTTTGTGGAATTTGAGATATTCACGGAACAAACATCTACGATGTGTCCTGGATATGTATTTGCAGGTAGTTTGAGCATATCTCAACAGATGGCTATAGTATTCCGGAAATTGTGAAGAGAAATGCACTTGAAAAATAATGGAACAAAAGTCTATGTTACATCGTTTCCCGCGCGAGCGCTCGACAATGTCACGAATTGAATGCAATGTAAAAAACACATTCTAGTCCAGAGATTCTTCTGGTTTGTTCAGTCTTATATTACTGAGTGTATTTAGTTACTCATCGAAACCATAATCATTCAATCAGACGATAGTAGTGGTCGTAATATACTGTTGTCCCCAAGTAGTATACACAAGTTGACGAAAAACAGATGCAGGAAAAGGAAACGTGAGCCTAGTGAGTGGAAAGATGTACGCACCAAATCATTATAATTAGAATAAAACTTTAAAATAACACTATTCTCCTCTGCTTGCATACATTATGTACGAATGAGTGAGCACGTGCACTTATAACATGTTGATTTACGGAATAAAAGTCTATGTTACAATCTCTCGCATAGCCATGTCCCGTGATCAACAATTATCTTTATTGCCGTTTTTCTCAATATTTAGGGAATGTAACATAGACGTTTGTTCGCGCATACGACTCAATTATTGTGCGTTACCATGCAGATTAGATCACATCCTGCATTCTGAAATGTTTTATTGTTATTTTGGGACTTAATTATGTATAAAACTCTGCTTGTGGGACCAAATAATAGGGAAATGTACTAGTTTATAATTAAATGGATGCCTGTCTTTTGATACCAATCTGGACAGTGAAAGTGAATGTTCAAAAATTGAAATTAGTACTTAAATTGGTTTATAAAAATTATATCTTCTGAGAAAAAATATGCTAATGAGTACTTTACTATGATTCTTGATATTTCATTCGAACTGCTTGAAAGATTAAATTTTGTAGTTTTCCCCCAAAATCATATATTCACATCACTTCTCAGGGAGAATTTTGTAGATACCATTTTCCTCTTCTAACCAAGGAGAAAAGGCAGATCTCTGTTCAAATTTTATATAAGTTATTTCTTGCTAACAGCAGCATATGCCTGGATCAAGAACTTCCCATATTTTGAGTCCTTGAAGTTTATCCCACAAAAGGTGTATTTTTATCTTCTTTACTTAGCAAATAATTTTTATCTGAAAGAGACATATTACATAGGTCTATTTCTACTGAAGATATCAATTTATCATTATTCATTTGAAAAATAAGATATTTAAGTGTAAAGGTCTTTTTTGCCTTTCTACATGCAAAACCTACTGATCAGAATTCTTCTTCTTCTTTGATGTGCCTTGCCTGGTTTCTCTGGCTATTGCTACAGCTGGTGCTTCTCGATTTTTGCCAGTCAGTACAGCTGTTCAATTGTTCTTACTCCTGTACAGGATTTGATGTTGTTGAGACAGGTCATTTGCCTCCTCCCTCTGCTCCATTTAGCCATGGATTCTGTAAAACTTGTATTTCTTAGCACACAACACATGCTGCAAGTAGGCAAATTTCTTGTTTAAAATGACTGCCAATAATTCTCTTTTACTGTTTGCTCTTCTCAATACTCAAGAGATTTTCATCATTCTTCTTTGTAACCACATTTCCAGAGTTTCCAGCCATTGAACTGTGGCCTGCTTTTGATCCAAGATTCAATCCCTTAAAGCAATGTGGACCAAATGTAACATTTTACCATTTGCTGACTTAAGTTTTAAATTGAGAGCATCTTTGCATAACAGTGATTTCATTTTATTGAAAGCGGCTGTGACTATTTCAATATGCATCTTAATTTCCAGTTTAGGGTCAAGGTTATCTGTTCTGTAATCCAGCAACCAAGTATCTGAATTTGCTTACTCATTGGATTGGTTCATCTTTAAGTTCTTAAGGAACCAGTTACGTTCTTTGTCTTGCTGAAAATTACTAATTTTGTTTTGTTGATGCTCATGTCATGTCATGTCATGTCATGTCATGTCATGTCATGTTATGGTCCATCTCTTTGCTGAATGCATTTAGTCTATTAAGAAATAGCTGTAAACTCTGTGTCTTCAGCAAGAATCACAGTAGCATCTATTTCTCTATGTTAACCTTTATTCCCACTTCTACGCCTGCTAGTGTTGGTGTGATTTTCTTGAAATGAATAATTAAATGGGCATCTATTGCAAAAAATCACATTCTCTGCTTAAATATTGTAGGCCTAATGTAAACGTAGGAACTTCAGTACAAATTTCAGCATTAGTAACTCTGTGGATTTATTTCTTAAATGTAGTTGAATCAGCCCTCAATTCTAGTGACATTGGTTCAAGCTTTGCACTTAAAGTCTCCACTAATGAACTTTCTGTGGTTTCCCATTTTCACATCAGGCAATCATGGCCGCTATCTTCCCAATCCTACCCCTTTCCCATGCTTCTGTCACCGAAAACCTTCCATCAGTCTTAAAATTTTAACATAGGCTATGAATTATTATGGTAAAACAGAATTAAAGTTAACATTAGATTTAATAACATAAGAATATAACATCAGTAGAAACATATGATTTCTTCAGATTAAAAATATATCTACCAATGCTAAAAATGATAAGGTTTTCAATAACAGAGCTAATCTCCTAAATTCAGCCATCAACCAAATGATGCTCTTTATTCTCTGGTAAGTCCAAGATGTTTTGAAAATAGTATGGCCTATGTAACCAATAGATAGCACTACTACAGTAGTATAAGCAAATGATGTGTTCCATCATTTAACCCTGCCAGATACTCTGCCTTCTTGCATATGTTCTTAATATTTCCATTTGTCATCAATCATTCACTGCCAAGCATGGCTGTAAACATTTTTCACTGCAAGAAAATTTTGCTATTTGCACAAAATGTATGCATCTTGTTCATTAAAGACCTTTATAAAATCACTTCTATGATCATCTCAGTAGTAGTTTGAATGTGTTGCATTTCATCTTTCAGCTACAATATGTCAAAGTAAACCATAAATTTAATTCTATTTAACAATATTTTGTTCTACACTGAATAATTTTATATAGATATTAGATTACAAAAATTACAAATTGATTACCGGTATACAAATATTTCAATATATTGTAATTTATGTATTTACTTCTGTTTAGTAATTGGAGTGAATAATTCTCTTGATAGGTTAAATTTGTTTATTGATCTTTTCCTTATGAACTGAATTAATTATTTATTTATTTATTGTCTGTCTGTCTGTAAATCCATCCATCCGTCTGTATGTATGTGTGTGTGTGTAAGAGGGTTATTTTTAACCAAGGTTCAATTGGATGTAACTTTGTAAAGTTGGTGCGGTCCACCTGTCGAAATGCACATGCGCAGTGTCTCCCGGCATGCCTTGGGCATGAGTCGACACCAGTTGCAGTCATAACATCAATGCATATGTTTCGGTGTGGGCAGTTGAAATGTTTTGGATAATTGAGTGTCCGGCCGAGTGTGAAATAAGGTCTGTGATTCGATTTATTACGGCAAGGAAGTGTCAGCTGTGGACATTCATCACCAGATATATGAGGTGTACTGCCCGAATGCAATGAGTGACGCCAAGGTGTGTAAATGGGTGAGATTGTTCAAGGACGGGTGGGTGGTGTGCGCAGTAGACGAAAAGTTCACGAAGACCAGGCTTTCATGATTTCCACTTTATCACTGCAATTTCCAGAAGTTTTAAGGTCAGTGCTATACAAAATTCTTTCTGACACCCTGCAGTTCAGAAAGCTGCTAGCGATGGGTCCCACACTTCTTATTGGGGAACACAAAACCAGGAGAATGGCTTTTGCTTTGACCTTTTTGTCCCAATACAGTGAGGAAGAGATCAAAATTTGGACCACACTTTCACAGGGTTTCGCACTTGGATCCCAAATCAGAGCAGTAGTCAACGGATGCACATCATCTCCAGTCAAAGTGAAAGCCAAACAAGCAATGTCAACACAAAGATTATGGCCACTGTGTTTTAGGACAGACGTGGTGTCCTGTTGGTGAACTTGATGCCTCAAGGGACAACAATAAACTCATCTGTGTATTGCACAACCTCAAAAAGATTCAGCATGCTATACAGAATAAGTGACATGGGCTATTGTCATCTGGAGTTTTATTGTTGCATGACAATGCATGACCTCATTCTGCTGCTCAACTCAAGAGTTAATCCGTCCAATCTTTTGGATGGGAGCAAATGGACTACCCACCGTACAGCCTGGACCTTGCACTGAGCGATTATCAACTATTCCGTTACCTAAAGTAGTTCCTTGCCGGTCAGCGATTTGACACTGATGAAACAGTGAAAACAGCAGTTGAAGATTGGCTTCAGTCACAGGCAGCAGAGTTCTACAATGAGGGGATACAAAAATTGGTGGAACGCTATGATAAATGATTAAACAAACATGGTAATTATGTAGAAAAATAGCTTAATGTATAAAGAGGACATAATAAAAAGGTTTTGGCAATATCATTATTACTTTTGCTTCTATTGATAAATGGACCTCGCTTAAAAAAAAGCCTTCGTATGTATGTACGCATGTACGTATACACGTGAATCATGAGAAAATGGCTGAACAGAATTTAATGAAAATCAGTATAAGGCACTATAATCTAAGCCTTAAATAATTTTATTTATGCTGAATGAAATGGTAGTTTAAGGGAAGGCTTAAAATTACTGTAATTCTCAAATATCTATGTTATTAGCAGTCCTATTGATAACTACTACTACTACACAATTTCCGATCACTGATGTCTTATACAGTTTTATTGTACCAACTGTGGTAACTATGCGTGACATTTGTCACTTCTGAGATCATCTTCATGCAAGAGTGTACGCCTGAATTGTTTTTCGGCAGTTCACCATCTATTGACATGGAGTTTAAAACCATTTTGAACTTTCTGTATTTCAGCACTTATGTTGCTGAGTCTGACTGAGAAGCTAATACACTAACAATAATTTATAAAAGTATAAATTTCCAATACATTACTGAAGTCTCTTATAGTGTTCCTTTTCCAGTTTTCAAGTGGTTTTTTTTTTCATTATTTATTTATTTTTAATTACTGGTCACTTGACAGTGCATAGCTTACTAACTTGTAAAGCTTTTTCTTTATGTATAAACTTGTTCTTGTAGGTTCCATATGGCTCCTCATGAGAGTGCCCCACCTTCTCCACAGTCCAGTCTAGAAGAGGGTGGTGAGTCCACTCCTGAAGAAGGTGCTGAAGGTCAGGCTAAAGCAGAAGGAGCTGAAGGAGAGGCACCTCCATCATTAGTTGATTTGTTAGGGTGAGTCACTTTTGTAACAAGTACATTATAAAGGAAGTGTACTTTCTATGCAAAATTTCCTTCTGTACTTAATACAGGTTTGATGTTTATTTTACTTTAGATACCTCATTTGAGTGATTATCATATCAATGAAATTCTTAGCTGAACTGAGCCTAGAAGGAGGAATTTATTCAACATTTCAATTGTTGCTTCTGTCATTCTATGCATGGAAAATAGAAGAAGGCTTTTCCATATAAATAAATTGAATAGAGACATCTCTGTAAAAGGTATAGAGATGCTTGGAGGAATGGAATGTAAAGATTTTGTCCGTCGACAAACTCTGTACTAGGTGTGGTACAATTGTTAAGCCGGGCTGAGTGGCTCAGATGGCTGTGGTGCTGATCTTCTGACCTCAACTTGGCAGGTTTGATCTTGGCTCAGTCCAGTGGCATTTGAAGATGCTCAAAGACATCAGCCTCATGTCGGTAGATTTATTGGCATGTTAAAAATCTCCTATGGGACTAAATTCTGGCACATAAGCGTCTCCAAAAACCATAAAAGTAGTTAGTGAGAGTCGTTAACTCTACGCCCAACTGCCACATCCAGGTACTTGTTTCTCTCATAGGCTGTGTGGTCCACAGGGCTATGTACCTCCCCAGAAGTATAAAGTTTTGTTTCTAAATTTCTCATTCTTACAGGGAATCAAACCTGCATCCTTCCAAGTGAACCAAACACTATTTTACCTGCTCAAAAGTGATGTAGGAATTAATATCACAATGTAATTATAATAACAGTTTTATTCGGCACAATATATATAGAGTAAACGTTACATCAGTCACCAGTAGAAAATTTTACAAGCATTTCCAGACACTGGTTGCAACTTAAAACATAGTACCTATCATATTGGTTGCCGCACCACAAACATACACACATCATACCTGTTGCTTGTTAGGTTTTTATGCTACACATCTTGTGGGGGAACGTATGAACAAAGAGCCTTGTCATTAAGTGATGTAGCTTGTGTCTGTTCATCACTCGACACGGCTTCAATTAAGTAAAACTCTCTTCGATCTAAAATCTCATGTCAGTTAAACACAGGCAGACATTGCTGGAAGTAACAACTGTATCAACCTTGAAGTTGAATATACAAAAAAGACTGTTTCCATGACATTTAGGCAACAGGGCCAACTTCTATATGGGAGACCAAGAACTTAAATCAGTACAGCTATTTAAATATTTAGGTGTAATCTTCTAAACCAATGGCAACATATTTACTCTCCATTTTACTGACTGTCTGAATGCAGCTGTGAAAGCAATAAGTGACATTAAGCACCTAAACAGTTGGTCTTTACCAACTGCCTTAAAACTTTTCCAGTTACACCACGGCTGTCCAGTTATTTAGCAGTAAGTTCCCAATCAGTGGTATTAGGTCATTCGTAGATCCAGTGATGTTCTCTAGTTCTAAAAGTATGATTCTGCTAATGGTGTCAAAAGCTTTCAAATAATTGATGAAGATGGCATGCAGTTCACCCCTGGGCCTGTTTAAGTAATATTTTTATATTATTTTGGAGTCAACAAACAGCTAGTACTTGTTGATCTTCTCTTTCTGTATCTGACTTGTGAATCAGGTAATTTATCATCTACCATTTTAGTCAGGCATTTACTGCCATTAGTATTGTCTTCACCGGGCGAGTTGGCCGTGCAATTAGGGGCATGCAGCTTTGAGCTCGCATCTGGGAGATAGTGGGTTTGAATCCCACTGTCAGCAGCCCTGAAGATAGTTTTCTGTGGTTTCCCATTTTCACACCAGGCAAATGCTGGAGCTGTACCTTTAAGGCTACGGCCGCTTCCTTCCCATTCCTAGGTCTTTCCTGTCCTATCGTTGCCATTAAGACCTATCTGTGTCTGTGCGACGGTAAAGCAAATAGAAAAGAAAAGGCAATGTCTCCAGTAGCATATGTTCTAACGCTACTCCTCTGTATGAGTTAGGAGTTGTGGTGACCCCTTTTCCTTTGTACATCATCTTTATAGTAGATTTTCTTCCCATTGTCAGGAACCATGCCTAGCCGTAAACATTTTGTCAGTAGATATGTAACAAAATCTTTCATAGCTGGAATCATGGTTTTCAGACGTTCATTAAATATATGATCTGCTCCACATGCCTTTTGATTTTTAAATGTTTGTATAGTTGTTACTATTTCTTCAGCTGAAAATATTTTGGATTCAGGAATTATTTTAGGACCAGATATGAAGGGATTTGGTGGTCATGTGTCTCTCTCCTGAGCATTGCACTCATATGTCTTTCCCATACTTCCATTGGTATATTCCTGAGGAAATTCAGTTGCCTTGGATTCAGTGTCAAGTAAGGATCTTGACTGGCATGTTCTGTTAGTTGCTTTTCATTCCCTTCCTTAAACTTTGTTTGGGCTCGTTAATTAGAAGTTTATACACTCTCCTCTTTCTGGCATACAGGAATTCCATTGTTTGCTCTTTCCTTGCAACATTCAATGTTTCAAGCACACCTTTCCTGGCTTTCATTAAACCACGGTTTTGATTCCCTGAACTCGGACACTGTTGGTATAGTAGAATTCTGTAACAATTCTTCCAATTCTGAGGCATCTTCATTGTGATGGTTTTCGTGGAGCAGATTAATTAACATGGGAAGGTCTTCTTTCTGAATATAGTATGATAGGTTAACTTCCCTACTTATTTTTGGACAGTGAATGTTCTTCTCAATCATTTTATTCTCAATCTGTAGAATAGTTGCAATTGGTAGGTGTTTGTGCTTTACCGGTACCTCTAGAATGCCTTCTTGTTTGAATGGTACAAATTTTGAATTAACAAACACCAAATCTTATACAAAATACTTTGTTATTTAAGGTATTTTATAACTGATAACTGTCAATATGGATCACAATGAAATTTGTAACGATTTGTGACTGCACCATTATGACAGATGTAGGTTTTCACATCGGGAGCATTAATTAACCGTAGGCCTCCTTCGTCTAGAAAAAGGACTTCATGGTTTTATGCAGTCCTGCATGACAGTTTAGTAGTTCTCTGGCCAAAATAATGTCATTGTCTTTATCGGTCATTCTTAAAGCTGTACTGATTTCCTTGGTGACCTCTGTTGAAAGTCATGTGGTAGAAAGTGCGCACATGCATACTTCTCTCTCGCCCTAAAACACTTTCGGATCTTTACACTAAATGGCGAGAATTGTTCCCTAAATAGACGATATAATTAAGAGGATATCAATATTTATCAATGTTTGCAGTATTAGATATCTGTCGCACTTTGTAGAGTTGAATGGCTCATTAAAGTCCATCTAAAATTTAACCCCCATGATGAACCGAACCCAAAGCCAAACAGCAAGTGTTAGTGTCGCTAAGGCATTGTAAACATATAGCTTGGTCTGGACACTGAAGTCAAGGTTGTTTAAGACCCTTTTAAGGAAAGAACAGAATGCTGCACTGCCATATTTGTGGTGGCACTGTATTTCTTCTCCTCCTCCTCCTCCTCCTCCTCCTCCTCCTCCTCCTTCTAAATTATTGTTCCCTAGCCTAAATGCATTTCCCGCAAAGATTAGCATGCAAGGACAGAGGTGAATCCCAAGACACCTTCCAGTAAACGTACTTAGCAATTCCTAATGAGGGTTATAGCGGTCGTGATAACAGAAAATACGACTGGATAACTGCTCCCTTTTAACTGTAATCATAAGATACAAAGGAGGAAGTCCAACACTTTGAAGAATGAAAGCATCAGCAAAAGAAACAGAATAGCCATGAAAGACAAGAAGATGAAAGACTCCCCAGGCCTCATAAACCTAATACTATCAGGGTCAGAAGAGAAAAAGAATTGACCAAAGATCAGTTGAGGAAGATGAAAGTGAGGATCCTGGCACAAATAAGTGTAAACAATGGTAAACTAAGCTAGGGACCCCATGGTTGCTGCAGCCAAGCTTTCAATCTGAGAGCTACTCTGCGGAGGAGTGGGGGGTTCAAATCTATTAATCGCCTTCTGCGAGAGGTTTGGGGATACCATGGAATGTATTCTACAGAAGGTAGTGAGAGCTTTTGGCTGTGATGTTTCCAGTAGCAGCAACAACAAACCACAAGATAAACAGCTGTTAGGGAGAAGAAAGCTATGAGATTAAATAAAAAGTAATTGGAAGAACTTTGAAATTAGCACAGATGAAGACTCAAACTTTAAAAGTGTAACAGTCCCAAAGGTTATTACAGATATATATAGGCCTACACTAAAGAGTAAAAATATATCATCTTCGTGTGAGTTTTGCTAACTACACATGTGCACATCTGGGTTAAATTGTTGCTAGTTCATATTCAGTTAGACAGTTTACTAAGTAAAAGACAATTATCTAGCAATTAACTTTGCTAATTGTTATTGGTTCTCAGTGGTGAAGCAGCACGCAAGGCAGCAGCAGTCCAAGCAGAAGTTGCAGCACAACAGCAGGCAGCAATGGCAGCTGTGGAAACGGAGGCTAAACAAGAAGTCAAGGTTGAACCCTCGGCAGTGTCGCAGGTCAGTACACTGCACAAATGAATTAGGAAAAATGTGCCTAATCACATCAGTATATTCATTTATATTCCTTTTCTTATGTTGCAGATTGACCTTAGCGAGTACACTAAGAGAGCTGTCAGTTTCCTGGCGAGAAATTTCTACAATTTAAAATATGTGGCTTTGGTGCTGGCCTTCTTAATCAACTTCATTCTCCTTCTATATAAGGTAAAGAAGATATTATTAAATGTTCCATTTTTATTTGTTGAAAAAGAATCATTTAAAAATATGCCACTGTAAACAGTTACTTGGCCCAGACTAGCTACTTTTTTTGTTAAATAGTTTGTTTACTGCTAACTGAAATTGTGGTGGTAGGTTTAGGTCATCAGTTGATAGACTGGTTTCATGCACTCTCCATGCTCCTCTAACAAAAGCAAACCTTTTCATTTCTACTCAACTATTGTATCTTGCATCTGTTTGTAATTTGTTTGACTTATACTCCTATCCCTAACATTCTTAGCCCCTCAAAAACTAAATGAGCTAGGCTGAGTGGCTCAGACGGTTGAGATGCTGGCCTTCTGACCCCAACTTGGCAGGTTCAATCCTGGCTCAGTCCAATGGTATTTGAAGGTTCTCAAATATGTCAGCCTCATGTCAGTAGATTTACTAGCACATAAAAGAACTCCTGTGGGACAAAATTCTGGCACGTTGGCATCTCCAAAAAAATCAAAAAGTAGTTAGTGGGATGAAAAAGCAATAACATTATTAGTATTATAAACTAAATGAGTTAAGTCCTCATTGCCTCAAGATGTGTCCTGTCAATTGGAGTCAGATTATGTCAGTTCATCCTCTTACCAAATGCAGTAAAACCTCGTTAAGACGTTCCTGCACGGGACAACAAAACAGAACGTGTTAAGCAAGAAAACATACTACTGAATATATGAATAAAATCTATCTAACAGGGATATGGAAATACTAGATACGATTTTTTCCGACATGAGGGCATTTTACATTGTGTATCTACAGGTATAGAGAAAACTATACACCATTTCTAAAGATGAGAGGAAAGTATTAAAAGATGTGAAAAACACTAGGAAACAAATATGAAAACCTTTTCTGCTGGCGATTATAAAATAACGTGTACTGAAAGGTGTGGAAAACACCAAATAACAAATATAAAAACATGTGCAGGGGACCAATACAAATATCGAAGGGCTGATGACCTAGATGTTAGGCCCCTTTAAACAACAAGCATCATCATCATCATAAAAATATTGAAGTATTATTGCAGATCACACTCTTTCTAAAACAAATGTTAGTAAGTAAACTCGTATCCTCATCCCGAGGTGGTGCAGCTCTTTTCAGGCACACCTCCCGATGGAGGTGAGCTGCATGTACCATTTCAATGACATGCCAGCCCTCCTGCCATTCTTAAATTTCTGGCAGTACCGGGAATCGAACCCGGGCCCCCGAGGACGGCAGCTAATAGTGCTAACCGTTACACTACGGAGGTGGACAACAAATGTTAGTAGAAACCTTTTATTTCGGAGCAGTGAGTTATTATACAATAGTTTCTGGTCACATTCTTAGACAATGAATTGAGGTTACACTCGAGCATGATCGACCGGGACGAATGACTTTATAATACCAATATAAATGGTCCGTTATTGGACATTATAAATTTTCCAGCTAACTCATTCCTGGTTGCCAGCGTTTCGCCCCATTGTTCTAAGTTGGGCTCATCAGTTGGTAAATAGCACACCCACCAGGACGCGTGACTAGTGCATACCGTGGAGGCCACTGTTTAGGGTACTTGATGCCACCATCAGTGCCAATGCTCTATGAGAGACTTTGTCTGTTTACCAACAATTGATGCCTGCCTGGCCATCAGATGATATATATGTTGATTCCCATAGGGAACCTGAAATATTTGTCCCGAATGAGTAAATTTATAAATTTTCCAAATATTTCATGTTCCCTATGAGAATCAACATCTTTATCAACGAATGACTTTGCCTGCCATTTTGAATAAACTTCGACCAACTCCAGTGATCGAAAGTGCAAGTTCAACATTCGCAACCTCTGTGCGCTTTAAGATGCGGATGCCAGTCCACTTCCTGACGGATTTCAATTTTGTGTCCATTAGTAAGGAATTTCATGATGTTTTCCGTATCCATAACTAAGCTATCTCAAGACAAATATGCACCACACTAGTCAATTTCACATTATTATGTTCTTAATCCAGATATAGGCTACTGTATCACGCAACAAATATTCGCTACACTTCACTGTACCACTCAACAGGAAATAAATTTCTAACTTCTGAATGGAATGCAAAATACAAGCATAATTAGACTCAGTGTGTTATTCAGCAATCTTGCTGCTAACTGGCAAGCAAAACTGAACATTCTTGAGACTAACGGCTTTCTTCCCGAAGGTGAAACTTATCCTGTGAAGTTCAAGAATTGAAGGTTTTGTCCCTTAATCACGCAACTGTGGCGATGGCTCTTACCTGAGTTGGAAATCACGTTTCTTTCACAAGGGATGACAAATAACATTTTCAGGGCTAGGAAAAATGTGATCGTACTAAGCGGTAATAGCGAAAATTCATGACGCGGTAAGTGAGGTATTTTTATATATATTTGATACAATGAGAATCAGGACTTCGAATTTACGATGTACTAAGCGGGAAAATGTGTTAATGAGGTTTCACAGTAGATTATTTCTTTATTTGTGACCAAATCCACCCATATCTCCACCAGCATACTTCTGTTACACCTTTCAAAAGTTTCATTCTCTTTCTTTCTGTGCTAGTTATTATCCCTCTTTCATTGCATATGATGTCTGCCACTGTAGTATAAAATTATCACTATTAGTGCTGCCCTCAGAGGCCCAGGTTCGATTCTGAGTACTGCCAAAAGTTTAAGAATGGCAAGAGGACTGATATGTGGTTAAAATGGTGCCTGTAGCTCTCTTCCATTGTGGATGAGCCTGAAAAGAGCTGCACCACATTGGGATGAGGACACAAGTTGACTTCATATGATGCTGCACTTCACACAAAAGTCGTAAGGTATAATTTTTAAATGGAACATTTAAATTTTTTTTTAAATCTAGAAACAGGAGGGAGATGGTAAGAAATAGGAATAAACCCACCATATACTGTAGTTATCATAAATTACAAACACTCTGAATTTTTAGATTCATTAATTTGCTCACAGATTGTGTTAGGAAACCAGACATTCTTGTGATGCCTCATCCTGTTCTACTCTATCTGCATCATCACACGTTAATAGCTTTGCTGAGGTATTGAAACCCATTAGTGTCACACGTACATATCATCTGCAGCATATCATGCAGTCTATTTCCTAGATTTTTACACTGACTGACAGAGCAAATGCAACACCAAGAAGGAGTGGTCAGAACTTTATGCCAATTGCAGGGTAGACTGACGTCACTGAGGTATGCTCATGATGTGAAATGCGCCGCTGTGCTGCGCACGTAGCGAACGATAAATGGGACACGGCGTTGGCGAATGGCCCACTTCGTACCGTGATTTCTCAGCCGACATTAATTGTAGAACGTGTTGTTGTGTGCCACAGGACACGTGTATAGCTAAGAATGCCAGGCCGCCGTCAACGGAGGCATTTCCAGCAGACAGACGACTTTACGAGGGGTATGGTGATCGGGCTGAGAAGGGCAGGTTGGTCGCTTCGTCAAATCGCAGCCGATACCCATAGGGATGTGTCCACGGTGCAGCGCCTGTGGCGAAGATGGTTGGCGCAGGGACATGTGGCACGTGCGAGGGGTCCAGGCGCAGCCCGAGTGACGTCAGCACGCGAGGATCGGCGCATCCGCCGCCAAGCGGTGGCAGCCCCGCACGCCACGTCAACCGCCATTCTTCAGCATGTGCAAGACACCCTGGCTGTTCCAATATCGACCAGAACAATTTCCCGTCGATTGGTTGAAGGAGGCCTGCACTCCCGGCGTCCGTTCAGAAGACTACCATTGACTCCATAGCATAGATGTGCACGCCTGGCATGGTGCCGGGCTAGAGCGACTTGGATGAGGGAATGGCGGAACGTCGTGTTCTCCGATGAGTCACGCTTCTGTTCTGTCAGTGATAGTCACCACAGACGAGTGTGGCGTCGGCGTGGAGAAAGGTCAAACCCGGCAGTAACTGTGGAGCGCCCTACCGCTAGACAACGCGGCATCATGGTTTGGGGTGCTATTGCGTATGATTCCGCGTCACCTCTAGTGCGTATTCAAGGCACGTTAAATGCCCACCGCTACGTGCAGCATGTGCTGCGGCCGGTGGCACTCCTGTACCTTCAGGGGCTGCCCAATGCTCTGTTTCAGCAGGATAATGCCCGCCCACACACTGCTCGCATCTCCCAACAGGCTCTACGAGGTGTACAGATGCTTCCGTGGCCAGCGTACTCTCCGGATCTCTCACCAATCGAACACGTGTGGGATGTCATTGGACGCCGTTTGCAAACTCTGCCCCAGCCTCGTACGGATGACCAACTGTGGCAAATGGTTGACAGAGAATGGAGAACCATCCCTCAGGACACCATCCGCACTCTTATTGACTCTGTACCTCGACGTGTTTCTGCGTGCATCGCCGCTCGCGGTGGTCCTACATCCTACTGAGTCGATGCCGTGCGCATTGTGTAACCTGCATATCGGTTTGAAATAAACATCCATTATTCATCCGTGCCGTCTCTGTTTTTTCCCCAACATTCATCCCTTTCGAACCACTCCTCCTTGGTGTTGCATTGTCACTGTCAGTCAATGTATTTTAAGGTGTGGGATGTAGATTTCTCTTAGAAATCTCACAAGAGGAATATATTTCACTTGCTATTCAGAAAGTAACGTGAACAATCATATTGGTAATCCTAGCCCTTTCCTATCCCAGTGTCATCTGAAAAATTTGACTTAGTGCAACATTACACAGTTTACTTTTTAAAAGGAAGGAAAGAAACATATCTTGTGTATATTATCTTTGTATGGTAGTACTTTTTATGTATGTATATTTTCTTTGTAGTGCTTTTTATGAGGGTACAGTACATGATAATCAGAATGATATTTTTATTCATCTGTGATTTATAACGCAGGTGACAACCCTGGGTGAAGACGACGATGGCAATGGCAGTGGATCTGAAGAAGTACATGACTTGATGGAAGAACTATCTGCAGAGCTGAACTCTACTGAAATAGGCAGTGGAGAGATAGGAAGCGGAGAAGATGAAGATGATCCTATAGAATTGGTGCAAGTTGATGAAGATTTCTTCTATATGGAACATGTGCTTCGGTTTATGGCAGCCTTACATTCCCTCACCTCTCTGGCTATGTTGATTGCTTACTACCATCTAAAGGTATGATTGATGAACTGAATATCATTTTGTGACTGAGAAAGTGAAGGGGTGGGAATAAGTCATCATCATCATCATCATCATCGTAAACCATCTCCAGTTTCCTGGGTGTGGTATATGAGCCTCCTCCATCTCATCCTGTCCTTGTACCATTCCTCCTCCACCAACTTGTCCTAATCATGACCTCTCAGCAGTACATCGTTCTTAACAAAATCTATCCATTTCCTTTGTGGCCTTCCCATGGGTTGTCTTCCTTCTACTTTTCTGTCAAATTCCTTCCTTGCAGTTCTATTAACCGGCATCCTCTTCATGTGACCAAACTACTTCAGTCTTGATATCTGAATCTTATTTACATGAGTACATTGGACCCTGCCGTCTACATAAGCTGCATACTGTGAATTTAGTAATTTATTTTTCAAGGGTGAAAAAGTTTTAAAGATCACCTTTAATAATTGTAAAAAAAAAAAAAAAAAGCAAATTATCACAAATAATACAATTAATATTATTCTGGAGATGCATCAATGATGTATTCTCACCTGCTCTGCAAAACGCAAAGAATGAAAGTGCAATACAAAACAATCTATATCTATAGACATGATGTTCTAGCGTTTGGGCTTTTGCCATGTCAGGAAAACAAGGTGACTTTCTTGGCATTTCTCAGAGAACTTGCTCCATGTCTTCAGAAGAAAATCTCATCTGTTCACGAGAAAGACTTCTCCAATAATGACATTTTGAATTAAGAATACTTTGCAGTTAGTCTATTGTAAGTGGTACTCTCGTTCAATCAGTAAATCAATCAATCAATCAATCAATCAATCAATCAATCAATCAATCAATCAATCAATCAATCAATCAATCAATCACCACTGATCTGCATTTAGGTCAGTCGCCTAGGTAGCAGATTCCTTATCTTTGGTTTACCTAGACTTTTCTTAAATAATTACAAAGAATTTGGACATCTACTGAACACTGCCCTTGGTAAATTATTCCAATCCCTAACTCCTCTTCCTATAAACAAATATTTGCCCCAATTTGTCCTTGAATTCCAACTAACTTCATATTGTGATCTTTCCTTCTTTTGAAAACACCACTCAAACTTATTTGTCTACCGATTTCATTCCACGCTATCTCTCCACTGAAAGCTCGGAACATACCACTTAATGATATGGATGTTGATTCCTATAGGGAACCTGAAATATTTGTCCCGAATGAGTAAATTTATAACACCAATATAAATGGTCCATTATTGGACATTTTAAATTTTCCAGCTAACTCATTCCTGGTTGCCAGCGTTACGTCCCATTATGCTAAGTTGGTCTCATCAGTTGGTAAATAGCACACCTACCAAGGCCTCCACGGTATGCACTAGCCATGCGTCCATAAGTCGGTGCCAATGAGTTAAGAGGGCTCTGCAAGAAAAGAAAATGTGAAGCAAGTCATAGGATAATAATTGCCTGGGGTCGTTTTACCTCTCACTGAGACACAGTCTTACAATTCTTAACATTCTCCAAGTTATGACAAACTTTAGCGATATGTCTTGGAAACATTGTTCTTTAGGGAACGGTTTTGCACGACTTCTATATGCAGGCCAATTATCCCATATATAGTATATTCCAATAATAAAACATTATTGTTGTTTTTTATTATTATTATTACTACTATTATTCCGCTTTTACGGTCTCATTGGTCCACTTCAGTCAATCATTTTCTAGTCATCTTCTTTTCTGAATTGCCCAGTACCAGTAGCTTTGCTTTTGTTCTGATCTTTTCTGTCATTCCTCATCTGTAAATATCTGTTTCATTGTATGTCGTTTGTCAATTTTTGGTTTAATTCTCTTATGTTTTTCAGTTTCTTTAAATTTTCTGTTTTGATTTGCAAATCATCCAGAGTTGTTTTTAGTTCTCCAAAAACCATCAAAAAAAGTAGTTAGTGGGACTTAAAAACAATAACGTTATTTTTACCTACCTCTGTTGGTACATCAAATCAAGGATTTCACAGTCATCCTTGTGTTTTATTTAACTCGCTTGTTTTGTTTAAGATGACAATTTCCTGTATCCAGTAAAATTGCTGCATATTTCCCAAGTTCCACAAATGTTTGATCTTCTCCACTTGCTTTGTAGTTTTTGAGCTCTTTCAAAGCTTTGTAGACCTTATGAATTTTGGGAAGGTTTATATTTTCTGCTTGTGTTTTAATTAGGGTTTGTATGTTTATCCAATTTGGATTTCGTAATGGACTTGGCACCACAAAGATATTTCTCGAGATGCAGACAGGCTGTTGAGAGCTAAGGCCTATAGTTTTTAAAAGTGTCACTAAATTTAAATAATCCTTAAACAAAAAATACAAACTTACTTATGAAGAGGTGCTTTTGAATTCAATGAAATTTATCTTTCATTTCAAAAATGTTTACAAAACAGCTTTTCTTGCTTTCTGATTTGTAAGACCTCATTAAAATCCAAATTTGTTGAAAGCTAAAACATGAAGACATGTTAGTCTTTCTTGGCTCATTATAGAGCATGAACACTTCTAACTCTAGAGAGCAAGGAGAAAGTGCTCTCAGTCTCTACAAGTGTCATCAGTAAAGTGCAAAAGAGACGAAGTTCAATGGTCAAGTCTAGATACACATTTAACAACTTCTAATCAGTGAGAATGTTCAACAACTGGAGTAGTTTCAATTCCAAAGAAAAATTTGCTGGTTGTAAGTGCTCCATTTCCAAAGTAATTTTTCTTCTGAAACAAAGACTTTGTAAAATTCAGCCCACTTTTTCACATCAATCTTTCCGTCAAGTTGTTGAACAGTTTTAATTACCTAAAAACTGTTTATCAGTACACAGAAAACAGTGATTTTAAAGTTATCTTTCTGATTGTTATTCTGCACTTCACAACTTTCATCAGGCAGAAGCTTTGTTTTTTTTCTTTTCCTTCATTCAGGAAGATCTTGTGATATTCCAACATTATCAGCTACAAGTTTACATTCTTGACCTACATTATCCCACTTGGAATGCAAGCATGTTTAATTATCAATCAGCTGATGAAGGTTGATGACAACTTTGACTTCCAAAGTTGCTTGCCTAGCCTGCACAAGTAAATCCCGAGGTTTGATTTCTGAAAGGAATTTGACCCATACAGATAACTGAAATGTATCTAAGTGCTGCTCACTTCCCTAGTATTTATGTCATAGTTTGTGGAGTGCGATTAAATTCTTTATGTCTTATTTAAAGCAACTTTTAGTCCTGGCTGACAGGTGACAAAAGGATGCACACTCCAACTCTTGCTGACCACCTTGTTTTGGATGCAGAAAAAGAGAACACTGAATGCTGTCTTGTAGAATCTCTCGTCTGCAGGAAAAAAATTAAATGAATGTGTGAAAACGTGCTGTCTTGACATGTTTTATCAGTTGAGTACACTACAATGAAACATCATTTACTAACATGGAACACTGCTCTTATGCAAACTTAGACCAGCAACAACATCTAAAACCTGTTTACTATGTCTGCACTGCAGCAAATGTAGGTTAACAGGTATATGTTAAATTCTTACCTTACCTTCTTCGCCATAAAGATATAAACTGTGACATGCACATAGCGAGTACAAGGGTAACAAAATTTGTGCTAGGATTTGGCTTTGTACTTCTTTGTAGATGCTGCTCATGTTTGATGCATTATCATACCATTGAAATCTTTCAGTAATATGATAATTATCAAATCAAATTACATCAAATATAAAATAACTACAAAAATCTCATTTTTGACTTACCCTTGACCTTTGCAATTTACAAACAAGATTCCACGTTCTTGAAGAGTTGAACAAATCAGATCTCCTACGGCTTCTCCCGTCTTCTTGTTATAGTCAGCAAACTTCAAAAACCTTTTGTTAATTCCATAAATACATTTTTCATCATTGTTTCAAAGAGCATCATAGTGGAGAATAAATACTAGTTGTTGAACATGTGACAAGTCAGGAGTAGCAACCACAATCACTGAGTAGTATTTAGCCTCATTAATGTCATCTGCAATAGTCCATGTGCACAACACACAATAAATTCATTCTGAATTTCACCTGAAAAGTAATAGACTTGCATTCACTTCATTCTGGCCTGAGATGCTTTTGCATTGTTCAAATGATCATTTAAAAGTGGATCATAATGAATGACTAATGAGTTCCAAAATTCCTAGGTAATTGCTATTCCTGGGATCACCAATAAGGTGTGAGTCTCCTTTAAAGGGCAGTCCTCCTTCACCTAAAAATGGAATCTCATGTAATATTCTCCCGTCTTCTTGTTATAGTCAGCAAACTTCAAAAACCTTTTGTTAATTCCATAAATACATTCCTCATTCACACTATTTTGCTTTTCAGTCTTTCTTAAAGCAGGGTATTTACAGTTGAACTGTCTTTGTGGTCTGATTCTAAGCTTCGCCACTCTAGATAATGTAACTTATGATTTACACTTTTTTCATGTGGAGACAGCTTGTCGTGGATTCTTTTCTGATGATGATGAGGAGGAGTTAGGGAGAGGGTGAAACCTGGTGTCAGCATGCAGCCTTCTCCTATTGAATAACACCAAAGGGTCTTCTAACAGATGAATCTTCATCAACAGCATTGTATGCTCTCACCATAAATGAACATTGCAGAGAAGTTTGGGGTTGAATGAAGGCTTTTAGCACGCAATTTAGTGATCAGAAATTATTTACTACCACCTCTCATAGGAGTGCGGTTTAAGGATGAACGGCCTTCAAGATACTCCAGCTATAGGAAGTATCACAAATGTCTGCCTTACCTACCTTGGCCTTCGCTAATCCCTTCTTGGAGAATTATTCTGACCTAGTAGCATTCAAGCCGTATTAACATTTATCAAGTTTTGGAACTACATTTCTGTTCCCTTCTGTTCACTCTTCAACTGACAACCGATTGAAAGGAGGGCGGGAAGAGTCTCTCTCTTCTCACCAACAACACTTTAAGCATTTGTTTTAGTAAATTTGTGCTATTCTTGTAATCTTCTTCCTTATTCATATCAGAACATTGCAACACAGAAGTATAAAAAAGGAAATTAAATTTAGAGTGTATCTCTACCTCCTTCCTGTCCCCCTTATTGCTGCTTGCTCTGTCGTCCACAAAATATTTCCCAATTTTTGCAACAGAGTAAGTTGTAATTCATCAGAACGTTTACCTTCAGCAAGTGTTGTGAACTCTTGCTTTGCTATACCATTGTATATAACTTCTGAAATAATATAAAAGATGGCTGTTAATTTTTCAGATATTTTATACATTCCTTGTGTTATTAAAGAAATCCATACAGATTAACAAGAAACTTAACATGTGGTATGTTTTTCAGGTACCCTTGGCCATCTTCAAACGAGAGAAGGAGATTGCCAGGAGGCTGGAGTTTGATGGCTTATACATTGCAGAGCAGCCAGATGATGACGATATCAAGTCGCATTGGGATAAACTTGTAATTTCGGCCAAGTGAGTAACAACTTACAGTGAATAAGGAAACAAACTTTCCAACAAGTATTTGTGAATTAATGAACTATTTTTTCCAAGTAAATATAAATCAATAATTCAAGAGACTTTAGAAAATTTAAAGTGTTTGCAAATGAAGCCCCTAACTTAAATTCTACTCTTCAAAACAACAACAACAACAACAACAACAACAACAACAACAAAGAATACCCCCTCCTAATCACTGCCTTTGAAATAACTGATGGAATCATTTTACTTTTCCTGTAGTAATTACTACTGCCCCAGTTGCTCCTGATAGAAGTCAAGGGCTCGGATTGACTAGATGGTAGCATAATTTACTTCCAATCAATAAAGACTTGCTAGAATAGCAAATACATATGACTGAATTGTCTGTGATACTCTAATGTTGTTAATAATATTTGGGCAATTAATAAAACTGAGAGTGTAGACAAGAATTATGAGGGACCAGTATTTCCTAAAAGAATGAATACCATGCTTGCATTTGGGAGATGGTGGGTTCGAATCCCACCGTCAGCAACCCTGAAGATGGTTTTCCATGGTTTCCCATTTTCACACCAGTAAAATGCTGGGGCTGTACCTCAATAAAGGCCTTGGCCATTTTCTTTCTAATCCTAGTCCTTTCCCATCCTTCCCTTGCTGGAAACCTTCAAATGTGTTAGTGCAATGTTAAACCATTAGCAAAAATAGAATAAAAAATGAAAAAAAAAAGAATTAATAGGGGATGTTCTGCAGTTATATTTTTTTCTATTTGAACTGCTGAATAGTGAAATAAAAATAGAAGTTCTTCTATTTTAACTTGATGGACCAGTTAGTGTTTTAAATTCATTGTAGAGAGAATTATGAATTGACTATCAGATAGCAAATTTGTGATGAATCTATACATATAAAATAAAGAGTTTTGTCTGTACATTGCTCAGAATTTTAAAAAGGATGGTATTTCTGTATCGGTTGTGTCCACAACAACAAGGAAATGCCCTTTTTAATTTTCCGTTATTTCTGTCTGTCTGTCTGTCTGTCTGTCTGTCTGTCTGTCTGTCTGTCCACGCATCACGAGAAAACGGCTGAAGAAAATTTCGTGAAAATTGGTATGCAAATTCAGGGAATAAGTCGCCAGAATCTGGCCATAAATAATTTTATTCACGCTGAGAGAAATGGTAGTTTAGGGGAAGGCCTAAAAATTTAATTCTCAAATATTTATGTTATTAGTGGTCCTATCTTAATGAAAACCAGTATGCAAGGTCAGGGAATAAGTCTCTACAATCTAGGCTATAAATAATTTTATTCACACAGAGTGAAATGGTAGTTTAGGGGAAGGCCTAAAGTTTAATTCTCAAATATGTTATTAGTGGTTGTATCGATAAATACTACACAACTAAAGTTATATATTATTAAACTTCCAATAATTTATGTCTTATACATTTTTACCATACCACTATGATCAGAGATACTCATGAATTTGGATTTTTGTTACCAAGTCCATATCAGCGCCGAGTCACGAGAAAATTTAATGAAAACCGGTATGTAAAGTCTGAGAATAAGGAACTATAGTCTACGCTATAACTAATTTTATAACACTCCCTAATATCAGAGAATCGGAAGAAACTTAAATGTTTTTTTGTTTTTTGTTTTGCTAGGGGTTTTACGTCGCACCGACACAGATAGGTCTTATGGCGACGATGGGATAGGAAAGGCCTATGAGTTGGAAGGAAGCGGCCGTGTCCTTAATTAAGGTACAGCCCCAGCATTTGCCTGGTGTGAAAATGGGAAACCACGGAAAACCATTTTCAGGGCTGCCGATAGTGGGATTCGAACCTACTATCTCCCGGATGCAAGCTCACGGCCGCGCGCCTCTACGCGCACGGCCAACTCGCCCGGTAAAAAAACTTAAATGTGAAGGCCTACAATGTAGAAAGCTCATCAAATTGATCAACAATAACATTACATTGACCATTGTTTGTTGTGATGTACTTTGTATGTTCTGTTGCCACTCATCTCCGATAGATAGGGTTACTGCTGCGTACTGAGGTGTTTTTTTTAAAATGTGCTTTATGTTGCACCGACACAGATAGGTCTTATGGCAACGATGGGATAGGAAAGGGCTAAGAGTGTGAAGGAAGTGGCCTTGGCCTTAATTAAGGTACAGCTCAGCATTTTCTTGGTGTGAAAATGGGAAACCATGGAATACCACCTTCAGAGCTACCGACAGGGGGGTTTGAATTTGCTATCTCCCGGATGCAAGCTCACAGCTGCGCGCCCCTAACCACACGGCCATCTCGCCCAGTCGTACCGAGTGTAACAGCCTGCCTGAATATTGGCGGGAAGTACAGTAGATGGGTAGTTAGATAACTTTCTTCTTTAGCATGCCATTCCTCTGGTTCATAAATGTCCTGGTACTACTGGTATGTAACACGCTGGTTCATCATAGCATTCGAACTATTAAGTCCTTACTCTGAGGCAGCGATTGGAATGAGCAGTGTCCATATATCACAGTTAAAATTGAAATAATAAATAAAGAGGTTCAACCTATTCAATACCAATGAATAAGAAATGCAGTGATTACATTCTTATTTAATAATAAGTAGAAGTGGTACCGGTTTCGACCCTAGTCCAGGTCATCATCAGCCGATTAAAACATGAAAAACAATGCATAGGGAAAAAAAAAAAGATCAAGTTCACTCCGGATCAGTAGAAGAGGCGATATAACGGAATAATGGCAGAGGAGTGTTCACGGCTGTCTGCGGCCTGGTCACTCCAGCTCTAGATCTTTGGACTGTTAGATCGACCCCTAGTACTGTTCGTTGAAAGTGAGAAAATGTGCGGTTTTTCATTTGATCGAGTATTTCATATGATGGCATTGCTTTTAAACGCTACATTCCCACTGATGTTTTTGTTGTGATCTATGTTGACTTCAGTTAGGAAAACCACAAAGACAGTCTTTCTGAGAATCCCGTAGTGAAGCACGGGTACATCAGCTAGTACATTTATAGCAAAGAAGGCAGCTAAGGATAACATGATGGCAAGCATAGTTGGCAGTCATACAAATTTCAGTGAAAAATGGAAGGGTATGTATAGGTATTTTAAGGCAAAAACAGGTTCCAAGAAGGACATTCCAGGAATAATTAATGAACAAGGGGAGTGTGTATGTGAGGATCTTCAAATGGCAGAAGTATTCAGTCAGCAGTATGTAAAGATTGTTGGTTACAAGGATAATGTCGAGATAGAGGAGGAGACTAAGGCCAAAGAAGTAATAAAATTTGCATATGATAACAATGACATTTACAATAAGATACAAAAGTTGAAAACTAGAAAAGCGGCTGGAATTGATCAGATTTCTGGGGATATACTAAAAACAATGGGTTGGGATATAGTACCATATCTGAAGTACTTATTTGATTATTGTTTGGTCGGAGGAGCTATACCGGATGAATGGAGAGTTGCTGTAGTAGCCCCAGTGTATAAAGGAAAGGGTGATAGACATAAAGCTGAAAATTACAGGCTAGTAAGTTCGACATGCATTGTATGTAAGCTTTGGGAAGGCATTCTTTCTGATTATATTAGACATGTTTGTGAAATTAATAACTGGTTCGATAGAAGGCAATTCGGTTTTAGGAAAGGTTATTCCACTGAAGCTCAACTTGTAGGATTCCAGCAAGATATAGCAGATATCTTGGATTCTGGAGGTCAAATGGACTGTATCGTGATTGACCTGTCTAAAGCATTTGATAGAGTGGATCATGGGAGACTACTGGCAAAAATGAGTGCAATTGGACTAGACAAAAGAGTGACTGAATGGGTTGCTGTATTTCTAGAAAATAGATCTCAGAGAATTAGAGTAGGTGAAGCTTTATCTGACCCTGTAATAATTAAGAGGGGAATTCCTCAAGGCAGTATTATCGGACCTTTATGTTTTCTTATATATATAAATTATATGAGTAAAGGAGTGGAATCGGAGGTGAGGCTTTTTGCGGATGATGTTATTCTGTACAGAGTGATAAATAAGTTACAAGATTGTGAGCAACTGCGACATGACCTCGAAAATGTTGTGAGATGGACAGCAGGCAATGGTATGTTGATAAACGGGGTTAAAAGTCAGGTTGTGAGTTTCACAAATAGGAAAAGTCCTCTCTGTTTTAATTACTGCGTTGATGGGGTGAAAGTTCCTTTTGGGGATCATTGTAAGTATCTAGGTGTTAATATAAGGAAAGATCTTCATTGGGGTAATCACATAAATGGGATTGTAAATAAAGGGTACCGATCTCTGCACATGGTTACGAGGGTGGTTAGGGGTTGTAGTAAGGATGTAAAGGAGAGTGCATATAAGTCTCTGGTAAGACCCCAACTAGAGTATGGTTCCAGTGTATGGGACCCTCACCAGGATTACCTGATTCAAGAACTGGAAAAAATCCAAAGAAAAGCAGCTCGATTTGTTCTGAGTGATTTCCGACAAAAGAGTAGCGTTACAAAAATGTTGCAATGTTTGGGTTGGGAAGAATTGAGAGAAAGAAGAAGAGCTGCTCGACTAAGTGGTATGTTCCGAGCTGTCAGCGGAGAGATGGCGTGGAGTGGAATGACATTAGTAGACGAATAAGTTTGAATGGCATTTATAAAAGTAGGAAAGATCACAATATGAAGATAAAGTTGGAATTCAAGAGGACAAACTGGGGCAAATATTCATTTATAGGAAAGGGAGTTCGGGATTGGAATAACTTACCAAGGGAGATGTTCAATAAATTTCCAATTTCTTTGAATTCATTTAGGAAAAGGCTAGGAAAGCAACAGATAGGGAATCTGCCACCTGGGCGACTGCCCTAAATGCAGATCAGTATTGATTGATTGATTGATTGATTGATTGATTGATTGATTGATTGATTGATTGATTGATTGATTGATAGTACTTCTCAACCTTCCTCTCTTCTTCCACCCATTCTTAGAATGCATCCACTTGTCCTCTTTTGCTTAATCTCTATACCCACCCTTCCATTTTGCATTAGTTCGCTCCCTAGGTATTTGAAGCTGTTCACAGCTGACCATTATTTTTGATTCCTTTCCCTATTCTGTCAGAGAGAGAGAGAGAGAGAGAGAAAGAGAAAGAGAGAGAGAGAGAGAGAGAGAGTGTGTGTGCGTGTGTGTGTGTGAGAGAGAGAGAGAGAGACATATATATTGAATGAAATTGAACAGAAGATAGTTATATTGTAAGCATCATGGATAGAGTATGTTACACATTAAAAACACAATTAAAATTTTTTGTCTGCAGCCTTCATCAGTGAAGGAAAGAATTAGAATGGTGATGATCATTTCTAATAAGTAAATGGGAGAATCGATGGACTGGAAAGATAGACATGAATGTTTAACCCTCTTCCCACTCTCTTGCCTTCAGAGATCCCAAAACTGGATATCAACTGGTGCTCTGGTCTAGGGAAGCACTTGGCTTTAACATTAGAAAACGACTCCTTTTTCCCATTCTCTTGTCTCACCTTTCCTGCTCCTTTCACCTCACAACAGTGCCTACTTGTCAATAATTATCACCACCATTCTTACTCTATCCTCCAGTGGCAAAAGCTCAGTTGAAAATTTTGGACCCTGTGTTTCTTTTATGTGTACTCTGTCCACGTCTGCTTACTCAGTAAGTTGCAGCTCTCCATCTATTGGCTTTCTTACTTGAGCATTTAAGGTTGTATTGGTGCATGTACAGGATGTATTCTATTGAATGACCTTTTCTTATTAAAAAGATTATGTCTATTACAAAATATATCTGTCTTTGTAGACTATACTGTATTTGATGTATTCTTTTATTTTCAGATCATTCCCTGTTAATTATTGGGATAAATTTGTAAAGAAGAAGGTTCGTCAAAAGTACAGTGAAACCTACGACTTTGATTCCATTAGTAACTTACTGGGAATGGAAAAGACTTCCTTCACCCAAGAGAAAGAAGGGAGTGGATTTGTCAATTTGTAAGCACAAAATGTTTAATTTCTCACAATGTAATTAATAAATGGAAGTAAACTACTTTAATCAAGTAGAATATTGAAGGAATAATTGATTCTACAGTAGAGCTATCGTACTGGATGCATTGTCACTTTTTCTTCTATACCAAAGTAGCTCAAATGAAATGATTACAGTTCCATAATTAGGAAAACATGTTTCTTCATGCTGATTTCTTTCTCTTGCAGCATTTTGAACATCGATTGGAAATACCAAGTATGGAAATCTGGAGTTACTATCACAGATAATGTACGTATTATGTGTTATTTGTTCTTTACTTCATATCATTTCTTATTAATAGCATCAGTACCTTGTATCTAAATTTTTGTCAATCAGGACATTTGTCATCTTTTCAGTCCAGCTAATTTTGAGCATTTGCTTATAGCAGCAGATCTAGCTTGAACTTTTTATATTTCCTCACCATCCAAACCTCATATCCATATAAATCTATCCTCCAGACACTGGGAGAATTGGCCATGCAGTTAGGGGTGCACAGCTGTGAGCTTGCATCCAGAAGATAGTGAGTTCCAACCCCACTGTCAGCAGCCCTGAAGATGGTTTTGCATGGTTTCCCATTTTCACACCAGGGAAATGCTGGGGCTGTACCTTAATTAAGACCATGGCCGCTTCCTTCCCACTCCTAGGCCTTTCCTATCCCATCATCGCCATTAGACCTATCTGTGTTGGTGCGACGTAAAGCAAATTATTTTTAAAAATATGCTCCAGAAATGAGATATAGCAATGAGAAATTTCTATGCTTTTTTTTTTTTTTTTTTTTTTAATCCTTATGATGAAATAGCTACAAGCTAGAGTATTTGTGTATTTTCAACTCAAACACCACACAGCTGGATATTTTGCTTAATGGAGTACTATCCTTTATTTCTATTCCTAATAATCATATTCTCTCTACTGCCTTTTCTTATGTTATTCTGAAGAATTTCAAGCACTGATAAAACTTGTCATGATGTTGCAGGCTTTCCTGTACAGTTTATGGTACTTCATCTTCTCTGTCATGGGCAACTTCAACAGGTTCTTCTTTGCTGCTCACTTACTGGATGTGGCTGTTGGTTTTAAGACACTGCGTACGATCTTGCAGTCGGTAACACACAATGGTAAACAGGTAGGTTTTCCTCATATATAAGCATTGCATTTACAATGTAACCAATGAAGAACTACGTAAATAAAACTGTTTCTAAGTGGTATTTTAATACTTTATAGACTAATCTAAAATTTATGTTTCAGCTTGTCTTAACGGTGATGTTGCTGACAATTATTGTGTACATATACACAGTAATAGCCTTCAATTTCTTCCGAAAATTCTATGTCCAAGAAGAAGATGAAGAAGTTGATAAAAAGTGTCATGATATGTTAACAGTGAGTATATTGGTTTTTTTTATATTATTTTTTATTCTCTCTCTTTAACAGCACATCATAACACCTTTATATTTCAAACACAAAATATTAACTAAATTGTGACACATGTGAGTTAGCAACACACATCAGAGAAAAACTTTTAACAAGATATTGCTAGTACAGTAATTATCTCAGGAGATGTCCAGATGCATGGCTGATTCGTCAGCATCTTGACCATGAACCCATGGGGCCCCGGGTTCAATTCCCAGCCAGATCAAAGGATTCTAATTGAAAATAGTTCATTCCTTTGGTTTGGAAATAACATTCCTGCCACTCTCACACCACACACAACACTATCCTCCACCATACTAACATGCAGTTTCCCATATAGAGCAGATGCCCCCACTCCTCATCTGAGGGTCTGCATTACAAGAGCTGCACCAAAATAGTCATAACAACATGAAATTATTTTTTAAATCTTAGATCTGATCAAATAGTTAGTGTAATTTCATATGGTATAAAAACAGGATACTAGCAATAAGAACACAACTACATGTAAAGGATAAGCACAATGACAATGGTATAAAGCGAGCAACAAAAAGTAGAGGGTGAACACAAAGCATAAAAAGACATATTTACACACTGTTGTCTGCATAGTTTGCTTTCATCCTCATTTATCTCACTTCTCCCAGATTAATTTCCTCTAAATCTACATGTATACTGAGGGACAACTCTGATCCTGATCTGAGGCAACTGATCCTCAATGTTAATGTAGTAAATGTGAGATAAAGAGACAGACAAACAAATCCATATATTCAGTACTATTTGTTGTAACCTTAAAAAAGTTACATATATTGGTACAGCATGAGCAACAAAATTATATGTAACTCTTTGAAGGTTACAACAAATAGTATTGAATAGGTGGAAACCTTTAGCTTTTGTTTTACATTATATTGCTTTTCAATACGGATTAATATAAAATTTATTACCTATGATAAATATACTGTATTTGCTCGCATGTAACTCGCCACCATGTATATCTCGCACCCCATTTTTAACATTTGAAATTGCAGGGAAAAAAGTCCCCTCACATAACTCGCATTAATTTCTGATGTCATAAAGACATACAGTACAAACACAAAATAAAGTTTGGGTATTCCGTGGACATGCCTACATTAAATATCAGGACTGTACCAATTGCTGTTGTGGGTGACAGTACAAGAAGAAGCTGCATTTCTTTCTACCTGAAGAACGGTTGAGGCTAGATGTTGTAACAAAAATACCTAACTCGCAAACCCCCGCCCCAAGGCTGCATTCCTAGCCAGTCAGTCACACTCGGCCATCTCTCTCGCTCTTTCGTCTTTGTTAATATTCTTATCACTACCTGTCCGGCAGAGCTGATCATGTGAACTGAGGGCGTTTCCCTGTCCAGGCAGTCAAGTGATCACGGTATTAGGTATCATCTGTCTGTTGTATTGTCGACAACTACCAGTATTCTGTCTTCACTTTTCATTGTTGTTTCTCATTTAAGTTTTCTTCTGTAGGTCGATCTTTAAGTTATGGAGAAACGTGGGAGTTCTATGGCTGGGTTTAAACTCAAAGTGATAAAATATGCTGAAGAACATAGTAACATAGCTACCGGTCGAGAATTCAGCATGACTGAGTTTAATGTTCGCTACTGGCATAAACAGAAAGCTGTGCTAGAAACCACCAACTGAACACATAAGGCATTCAGAGGGCCCCAAAAACTGGTAAGTTTCCTGAACTGGAAGATGAGTTGCTTCGTTATGTTACAAAGTTGCGAATTTATGGCTTTAGTATCTCGCACGAGATGCTACATTTCAAAGCGTGTAAACTAGCAATTAAGGGAGGAATTAGCTGTTTGGATTCAAAAGTGAGCCGGGGTTGGATCCATAGATTCATGACACAAAAGGGATTGTGTTTGCGAATGCGAACATCTCTCTGTCAGAGAATGCCAAGCAATTTCAGTGACAAAATCATAGATTTTCATCACCATGTGATAGCAATGTGGAAGGAAAACAATTACCTCTTAGCTAAAATTGGCAATGCAGATTAAACCCTGATAAACTTAGACATACAATGCAACACCACCATTAACAAGAAGGGAGAATCTAGCATGCTTGTACCTACAACTGGGTGTGAAAAACAGCATTGCACAGTCATGCCAGCAATAACCACAGACAGAAGAAAATTGCCACCGTATGTTATTTTCAAAAGAAAAACAGTGCCTAAAGCGAAGTTTCCCAAAGGCATTCATGTACGGGTTCAAAGGTCCATACGGTGTGGGGAGCACGGCCAGTGGCACTGCTTCGATGCCCAGCAATGCTAGTGTAAGACAGTTTCCACGGACACTTCGTGTAAGACACGAAGAAACGTCTGCAGGAAATGAAAACCAATCTTGTTGTAATTCCTGGTGGACTCGCACATTGTGATTGGGTTATGCGGGCATGGGTTATGGTGTCAACAGACATTATTGTGAAGAGTTTCTTAAAGACGGGCTCGCAAATCCGTTGGACGGAATTCAGGATGATGCAGTATGGGACAGTGACCAGAATGATGCATGTGAGAATAGCTCGGAGACTGAAGGCAGTACAATGAAGAGGGTAAGTATGCCAGTTGTCTTGTTTCAACAGCCTAATGCAAATTTTATATTTGGGGGGGGGGGGGGGATTACGATCTTTTAAACACAAATCCCCACATATGTTCACACTTATTTTTTGTCAAAAACGTGCGAGTTATATGCGAGCAAATATGATATGTATATACAAAGTGTCGAGAAAAATGTACCGGTACCTGCATTTTGAATAAAACAACAAGTCTAGTGCTCCTGTGCATACACACATGTTCAAACTGGATACTACCATTTCCAGGACACAGTAATGCAGACCAATGGATTCAATAATTACAAACCATTTCTGGTTGAATTGTGAAACATCATCTTTCAGTTGCCTCTTTCAATTCCTCACCTGTTGTTGGTTTGGTACTGTAAATCTTAGCTTTGAAATAACTCTATAAAAAAGGTCCATTGGCACGAGGTCAGGAGAACACAGAAAGATTTCAACACAAACTCTTCGCCTAATTCATCTGTTTGGAAACTATTTTAAAAACCACACAAGAAGAGGCACTGAGTTATAGCTACTCAAAGAGAGTACAATTTTTTTTCTGGTGAGACACACTACATTTCTTTCTCTCTGCTTTAACTGTCCACCCTGAAAAATGATAGAATAATAACTTATTTCAGAAGTCCTGATGTGCATTTTTAAATAATTACTGAGAGTAAAATAGAAGTCACCTCAGTAAGGTAGCATTAAATACAAGGACCTTCCTCACACTATGTAAGTGTGGTGCAGGGGACCTGGTTATCTTAAACAAAAAATAATTCATCTCTCATGAAACGTTTCTATGCTATGTACAACTTTGATTAATTTGATTATTCTATTCATATAATTATAAAGATCTGAAAGAAAAGGCATTTTATTTCAGACCCCAATTTTCTATCTAATGTACAACTTTAGTGAATTTAGTACTAAAAATGAAACTTTTTTTATGTTGCAGTGTTTCGTGTTTCATCTTTATAAAGGTGTAAGAGCTGGTGGAGGCATCGGTGATGAAATCGAGCCTCCTGATGGTGATGATTATGAAGTGTACCGCATCATGTTTGATATCACATTCTTCTTCTTTGTCATTGTCATTCTGCTGGCTATCATTCAGGGTAAGACTGACTGTATATATTAGGGAAAACTTAGGATCACAGAAATTGTTTTAGAACAACTTTTTTAATTATTCTTTAACTTACTCTTTCAGGTTTGATTATTGATGCATTTGGTGAGTTGAGAGATCAGTTAGAAAGTGTTAAAGAAGACATGGAATCAAACTGTTTCATATGTGGCATCGGAAAAGACTATTTTGACAAAGTACCGCATGGCTTTGATACACACGTCCAGCAAGAACATAATTTAGCCAATTACATGTAAGTATAACAAATAAGAAATTTCAAAGTCTAGTAGTGAAAATGTATTTATCCGCAAAAATCTTCCTTGGTGATAGTATTTGCTGGTAGGTAAAATGCATCTTTTGGAAATAGTATGGTACATTTCCCTGCATCCATGCCGGACATTATTTATGAAATTATGAAATTTTCTATTTATTAATAAAGTTATACGGCTGTAGAGCAGGCATGTCAAGGTCAAGCGCACACCAGGTGAGCTGCATGCAGCAGGTTTTCTTTACTCCCATGAGGTCTCGGCTGACACATGCTGACTCGAGTGGAGAAACTAGGAGGAGACGAGTTAGGGGTGCACACTATTCCTTCATTCATTCCTTCCTTCATTGAGAACAAAGTACACTACCTCTAAATGACTAGTCCGGCTCCATGGCTAAATGGTTAGCATGCTGGCCTTTGGTCACAGGGGTCCCGGGTTCGATTCCCGGCAGGGTCGGGAATTTTAACCATCATTGGTTAATTTCTCTGGCACAGAGGCTGGGTGTATGTGTTGTCTTCATCATCATTTCATCCTCATCGCAACGCGCAGGTCGCCTACGGGCTTCAAATTGAAAGACCTGCACCTGGCAAGCCGAACATGTCCTCGGACACTCCCGGCACTAAAAGCCATACGCCATTTCATTTGTAAATGAATGCTACCCTTCACCAATATCATTAACCTGATGAGTGCTACACCCGCCTATAGACGGGTTGACGCGGCTGTCCACCACTGCTACGTCTGTCTCCAGATGGTGCATGGGAAATTTAACTTTTTGAGCTTCCCATTTCACTCTTGAGTGCCGATTTAATCTCTGGCATGTTCTGCCATCTCTTGGGCATTATGTAGAACTAATTGATCACGGCTTACATCTTCGGGAAGTAACTTACAGAGCTTTTTGTAGATATCTGTGGAGCTCATCTGTGATGTAAACAAGCATAGCGGAACAACAAGCTAGTTGCTCTCGCAGCAATGTTATTTCGGATCAAAGAATCTTTCAGTTGTTAAGCGATTTTGAAAGTGAGAGTGATACAGTGTGTGCTGAAAATATTGTGAGAAAGAAACAGAGCCTCCTCCTAAATGAAGGAAGGAAAACACGGTAAGTTTAAAGGCTATTTCATCACTATTTTCGTGGTGGACGGATGACTGTTCTCCACCAGACTTTCAAGTAACTGTGACAGACTCTGGGAACCAAGTAGACCGAGCTTGATAGCTGCAGTCGCTTAAGTGCGGTCAGTATCCAGTATTCGGGAGATACTAGGTTCGAACCCCACTGTCGGCAGCCCTGAAAATGGTTTTCTGTGGTTTCCCATTTTCACTCCAGGCAAATGCTGGGGCTGTACCTTAATTAAGGCCACGGCCGCTTCCTTCCAACTCCTAGCTCTTCCCTGTCCCATCGTCGCCGTAAGACCTGTCTGTGTCGGTACGACGTAAAGCAACTACCAAAAGAAAAAAGGAACCAAGTAGTGTTTGATGACAACCCCAAAATCAATGATTTTTTAAAACTACTCTGCCAGTGGAGTTGGTGCAGCTGGTTGTTGATGAAACAAATTGGTATCACAAAGAACTAGTGGAAAACATTGAGCTGTCACCACATTCCAGGTTTAGAAAGTATTTTAAAATATCAACTTATGTACTTATAAAGAGTTACATGTATTAGTTGCCTACAGATTTTTAGGAAATAATTTTATTTTCGGCTCTTTACTTTGCATAAAGATGATGTATGCGTGGGCCCAAATTATGTAATTTTGTTTTCTCTCAAAATAATATTGAACATAAGTGTAGGATTTTACTTGTGCATTTAGTTTTTTAAGAACAAGCATTTATAAACATTTTAAGCTAATCACCCCACTGATAAGTTAAAAATTGAGGCTTCAACAAAAAATTTACATACAAATGAAAAAACTCAGCGCTGAGGTACCAAACAGTCAACTGCTAACTCAGCACTTAAAATTTTAATAAGACAACATATGTTGTTAATTTACATGAAAAAATAATAAACACATTATTGATATATACAAATCAAATAGGATTGTAAGCTACTTTAATTTCTTTTTTTCTTTTTTACATAGTTTTATTATTGGAGCACTTCAATTGGTCATATACATTAAAGTCTAATAGTATTAAATAGAGTCAGCTTTTCAGCTTCTTCTTCTACTCCCAAAACTTCTTCATCCTGTTGGACCTGGCTGCCCTTTGGTTGTCAGTAATAGTGTACTTCCTTTGTTCAAATGTTATGAGTTTGAATTGTAAGTGTTTATTCCTTAGAATCCTCTTTCTCTTCTCTGCCTTCAATTTGGAGCATTGAAAAAATGTAATTCTTCTAATCATTCAAGATCTCTGTGAACCAAGTTTTCTTTGTTTTATTTTTCCAGAAGTAACTAAATAACTGCTTCACTAGTCGGGTTTCTGGTTGTCTGAATACATGACAAAAAAAAAAAAGCAATTCTCCTTTTCTGCACTGTATCTATTATTGATTCGTTTTCACGATATACCACTTCATTTAGGTAATACAGTAATAGGCTACTTCAGTACTACACATATTAACCAAATATTAAATGAAGAATTAAATTCTGACATGTTCAAGATAAATTAAATTAATAAATTAAGATTATTCTCGTTGACAACACAAAGGTGTGTTGCAATAAATTAAAAGCATTCCGGTGAGCATCGTGAACATCGTGATTTCGCTTCCTCTGAAGAAAAACTTTCCCTAAAAGCGACCCACTTACGTACACTGAATTCCCGAGCTCTGCTGACGTTTGCTGACAATAATTCAGTTATTGTTAGGCTTGATGGTGCTGGCAGACATTATTTTCATTACTGCATTGAGATGTATGTCTGTTAACAGAGATAACCGAGCTTGATAGCTGCAGTCGCTTAAGTGCGGCCACTATCCAGTATTCGGGAGATAGTAGGTTTGAACCCCACTGTCGGCAGCCCTGAAAATGGTTTTCCGTGGTTTCCCATTTTCACACCAGGCAAATGCTGGGGGCTGTACCTTAATTAAGGCCACGGGCGCTTCCTTCCCACTCCTAGCCCTTCCTTGTCCCATCATCGCCATAAGACCTATGTGTGTCGGTGCGACGTAAAGCAAAAAAAAAAAAAAACCAACAGAGATCGGAATCGAGATTTGTTGATCTTCATCCTGGAAAAGAACTGTTCACATCTGTAATTAATTACTTTCAAAGATTGACAGGATTTCTGTCACAAACTTTCAGAATTGTGGGAAGTGTAATATGACAACTGTGTGGTAAAGTCAATAATTTCCCTTTCTTTGTTTTCTTGCTCCAGCTGCACGTCACATATTACCTCTATAAGTTCCAGTTGTAAATTCTGGAGTATGTCATCTGGAAGAACACTAAACGGTACAGAAAAGAGCTCCAGCTTTCCTTTCACAACATCAAGTTACTGAAACCACCTATCCTGTACTGATATGCACAATACAGCTCATAATGATGCCTAATGTTAAACATTTTGTAGACGACATACCCTTTACACACTAAGCACCGAGCTTCTCATTTATGTTTGCGACTCAGGAAACAGTGTGACCTTTCCAGGTCAAATCTACCGTAACGTTTGCTCTTACCACTATCGTCGTGCATTGTCCTTTCGTTTGCCTGGCACAAAGAGATCTGGTTTACTCATCCCTGCTGTAAGCGAACGTACTGTTAGTTCAACTGCCCTCCCTCCCGCCTAGAGGAGAAGTTCTGCCCGCACGCGTGCGAGGTCATTTCCAGACCATGCGATATTTCACTGCGGGCACTGTTTGACATACCTGCTGTAGAAGCTGCATAATGAAACAAACATGGGGATTCTTAGAATGATATACAGTATAGAACAGAGGAGAAAAAGTAATTACTGTATAGAGAACAAACCTAAAATGTATTATCGATTTTAAATCACCCCTCCTCCTCCTCCTAAATGAATAGTGGTGTATCCATAGACTTTCCAAAGCCAGTTCATACTCTACTGAGTTACTTTTGGGGAACCCAGTCCTCTATATTGCTTTTTCAGAGTTGTTCCAGTTTTACCCAGGTTCCAGATTAGAGGGTTTTTTTTTTTTTTAATGGTGGTCAATGTATTATAAGACCAAAGACAGACAATTTTCTATGTTCTCCACTGACTTCATTGTTCTTGAACTCAATAAGATATTCATAGACCGTGCAATCCAGATTAATTTGTAATTCCTTATCATATTTTACAGTATCTCAAGAATTGCCCAGTGGTCAATAATGTCCAAATGGTGCTGTCATACCTACCAAAGAAATTTGTTTAAATTTTTCCTTCTCAGAGCCATCCCCATTTTGGTTTGTCAATTGAAGGTCTAGAGAAAGGAGGAGAGGTGTTTGTGTTTGAGTCAGCCTAAAAGTTGGACGGGCTGTCCAGATACACTACCATGGGTTGATGGCTATAAAACAACTCTTGAAACCCAACCCTATACTGAAGAGGTGCACTAATCCAGAATTGATTGGCCAGCAGCTTAATCATCTACCCACTTTTACCTTCACTGTAACTGGTAAACAATAGCATACCTTAACTAGTATAAACATATATGACTAAGCTGAGAGAGAGAGAGAGAGAGAGAGATAAAAGCTCTGTATTGAGGAGGTGAGTGGGCTGGCCCCATCATTGGCTGTCCTGACAAGTGGTTTTCTGTGGTTTCCCATTCTCACTTTTACACAAATGCTGGGACAGTTCCTTTTATAGGCCACAGCTGATTCCTTCTCACTCTTCAGTGAACCTCAAATCATTGTCACACATCTCCTGGTCAGACAGAGGGTGTCACCCTCCAAGTGGCTCACAATACCGTTTCAGGATAAGAATTTTTTTTTTTTTAACGTATCTATACATATTCACCAATTTTGGCTTTGATGTATAATGTTATGTGAAGTGAACTGCTTGACAATACAACTGTTGGCCAGGACCTCAAGCCAGAAGATAACAGTCTAATAAAAAATTTGAAGTGTTAATATCAAAGTTTGTTCACTTGAGCTATCTATAAAGCCTTCTCTTACACTAAATCAAGTTTAACAACTACATCAAACTGATACAATTAAAGTAACTAGGAAATAATTTTAAGAATTGACAAATAACACAAAGCTTAAAGCTAGTTATCAAACTAACAACATTTATCATTTTAAAGTCCATATAATTGAAGGTGAGCACTCCTCTAAATAAAAGGACATAGTGAGGATAATACAGCAAGAAAATGACTGCGACACAGAAGTAGGGTTGCCGATAGCCCAATTTCAGGACATAAATTATGTAATCTTCCTTATTGTGATGGGAGGTACAGAAGAAAGGCCCCTTGCATGGTAATGCTAATCTTCAACAATAAGAATTGTTCTGACTAATCAAAGGAAGCTGAAAATAAAGATGTACATTGAAATAACAATGTAAGGCTTCATTTTCAATTCTACTGTACTGTATATATTCCTCTGTGAACAGATTATTAAAATGTAATGTGAAGAGAATTGCAACACATTCTACATGTTACGACACTCAACAGATAGGGAGATATGGTTCCTGCCAGGCATTGAAAATATGAAAAGTGATGTCAAGGAAAAGAACATGGTACACATGGAAATAGGAATTATGAAACTTTGTAATTATTGAGTATTGTATTTCACCAGAGATTACTGGCTATCAAATCATCATCATCATCATCATCATCATCATCATCATCATCACTGATCACTGTAATCTGCAGTTAGGCGAAAGTGAAAAAGCAATTCCCTGATGATGATGATGATGATGATGATGATGATGGGAATTTTAAAATATCCCAAGATGGCTTTATAAGTTCTAAAAATTTCAGGCTTTTGTCTTTTCAGCCCAGAATTCTTCATACACCACAAAATCGCAGACTATCTGTGAAATCTGTGACATAAGGTAACCCTACACTGAAGGGACAAGGATGGGGAAGACAGGTGGTGATAGACACTGCACATGGCACTGGGGGATCACTGAATGTTCTGCCACTTCCCTATCCTAGCACACATTTTTGCTATGTAAATTGCAAGTACATTTAATTATTACGACTGAAAGTACAGAACAATTTCACATTTGTCTTTTTTGTGTCCATTTGTAAAACAGGACTCAAAAGATACACAATCTCAAACTAAAAGGAGGACACATTAGGGCACCAGGAAACAGGTCTTAAAAATACTCAGCAGGGGAAGTGTGCTTCAGTTCTGATATTGCAAATACAGAGATGTATTCAATAGACATAATAAATGGACAAGGGAATATAATCCCTGAGCCAGTTTTGTTACTTTACCATTATAATAAATTATGCTTCTAGCTTTGAAACATTTGAACTAAGACAGTTCATCACATTACAGAAACTACTGAAACACAAACAAGAACAGCATAGTTCAATGTGTCCATCTTCTACCATAGATGATGACCTATTTCAGGCTAGCTAGATTGTACTTACTTACTTACTTATCTGGCACTACAGCCCTGTGTGAGCCTTGGCCTCTTCTACGATAGTCCTCCATCTACTTCGATCCTGAGTGGCTGGTCTCCATGGGCGGATGTTCATTGCCCTCAGGTCGGCTTCGACTTCATCGCTCCATCTATTACGGGGCCTTCCTTGTCGCAGTCTTTTATCTATTCGGGATTTAACTACTTTTCTTGGCATTCGATCTTCCTTCATTCTTTCCACATGGCCAAACCATCGCAGTCTCTGTGCCTTAATAAATCTAACTATATCCTCCTGGTCTCATATGTTCTGCATATCAGCATTCGTCCTTATCCTCCAACCATTCTGGTCTTGAATTGGGCCATGAAATCATCTATTGATTTTTCTTTCAAATATTCCTAATTTATTTGCATCAGTTATATTCCACTGGCTGTAGCAGAATTTTGGTCCAAAATAGTATAATGTTAAGATTATTGTAACTATGCAATAATACACTAGTAGAAAATGAAATCCCAACACCACGAAAGAGTTGTACTAGATAAACAAAATTCGGGAGGCGTGTTAAATGTCTGAAAGATTATGCTGATTCAAATTAGCATACTTGTTGACAAAGAGTGGTGCTAGTAGTGCCACTATAACCGTGCAAAGAAAGTTTGCTTCAAATACGCACTGTAGACTTTGTGAGCGTTAGTTATCGTCTGATGCTGATGCGAGTTAGGTGTGAGTAAACCATGCCTTTAAGGAGGCAAAGAAGGCAGTATCAACAGCTTACTGAGTATGAACAAGGTCATGTAATAGGGCTGCGAGAAGGTGGATGTTCTTTCCGCAATATTGCAGAAAGACCTGGCAGAGATGTAACCGAAGTACATCTGCATTGCAATCATCATCATGGGAAGGCACTGTCTCAAGAAGACCAGGGCTTGGCCACACACAGGCCACTAAAGAGAGGGGAGACCGCTGTATTTGCTGTGTGGTCGTAGTGGATCGTACTACATCTGCAGCAGCCTTTAGAGCATCAATTGGAACCATAGCGACACAACAAACTGTAATAAATCAATTACTTGAGAGACAGCTCCAAGCCAGATGTCCTGTAGCATTCATGCCACTGACTCCAAATCACTGCATTCTGTGACTTCAGTAATGTCAAGCTAGATCTCACTGGAGGGTGAAGTGAAGATGTGTTGTGTTCTTAGACGAGAGCCAATGATGACCGTAGTTTGGGAAGGGGGAGTTCAGATGAGCACTTGGAACCAAGCTGTCTGCAACGTCAATGCACTGGACCTACACCAGGAGTTTTGGTCTGGGGAGTGATTTCCTTTGACAGCAGGAGTACTCTTATTGTTATCCCAAGAACCTTGACAGCAGATTTGTACATCAGAATGGTGATTGAACCGGTTGTGCTGCCATTCACTCGCAGTATTCATGGGGGTGTTTTCCAACAAGATAACTCTCGTCCTTATACTACTTCTATCATCCATTGTGCTCTACAGAGTGTTGACCAGTGACCTTGGGCTGTAAGATCACCAGACCTATTGCTCATTGACCATGTATGGGATATTATAGTATGACAATTCCAGCGTCATTCAATACGAGCATTAACTGTTGCTGATTTGACCAAGTGCAACAGGCATGGAACTCCATTCCACAAAATGACATATGCATACCTGCCAAATTTACAAAACCAAAAATCAGGAGAAATCAGGAGATACAATTGGTCAAATCTGCTTATTCTTCATGTCTTGTACAATACGGGAGTACTATGGTATATACAACACTTATTGTCTAAAAACCCGACTGTTGCTGTACGAGGTTACTAGGTGTATCTCTGTTCCCTCACAGGAAGTACGAGGTATGTGAGTGAGATGTTCGGTCTCTGATAAGCCCTCCGAAAATAGTATGAACTCATGCTTCACACGTGTGAATCAGTCATGACCTTGGATGACATTACTTAGCAAATGCATAGATTAATATATTGCATCACGCACCCGTGTGATTATACGAAGTGAAATGCTATTATTATCGTAATAAACTAAAATTCACCAGAATTGTCTCCAAATGTCTCTTAAAATCTCTAGAATCGACTAGACTGATGTAATTCACAACTAAGTATTTTTTTATTTTCCACCTATTCGATACATTAAATTGCTTAAGGCAACTTATTGGTTGAAAGTTGTACATGTTTTGTATATTATAAACATCTTCAGCCACATAACACTGTTTAGATGAAAAATTCATGTAATGTCAAAGTATCAATGCTTTAGAGGAAGTGTCCTTAAAATTAACATAAGATTGACAATATTTTAAGAACACTTCCTCTAAAGCATTGATACTTTGTCATTACATGAATTTTTCATCTAAACAGTGTTATGTGGCTGAAGATAACATACGAAACATGTACCTTTTAACCAATAAGTTACCTTAAGCAATTTAGTGTATCGAATAGGTGGAAAATAAAAAATAGTTGTGAATCTGTGCAAGTGCGATACGGACCATGAAGCTGATTTTATGTAATAGAGTGATGTGAACGAAAACTTAACATAGCACGCGAGAATGAGAGATTGACAATGGATGTATGCGTCGCGATAAACAGGTTTCAATAAACACCACACATTCGCGTGCATTTCACGTATTGAACTTCGATATTTCATTTGAAAGAGGCCAATGAGCGAAGTTCCGGCCACTGGCATACAAAGCTGAAATAAGGGATTTGAAAGCAAATGTTTGAAGTTCACCAAAAAATAAGCTAAAACCGGGATAAATAATAGAATAATCGGGAGGCAGGAAAAAGTGTCAAAAATCAGGAGTCTCCCGCCTACATCGGGAAAGTTGGCAGGTATGCATATGACACCTGTATGACACAGCATGCACATTTGCATGCCTGTATTCCAAATAATGGCAACTACAGCAGTTATTAATGTATCACCATGTCACATGCCTTCTCATGCAAACTTGGACCTGTGACCGGGAAACTTTAACCAAATGCTGGGCTGAGTAGCTCAGATAATTGAGTGCTGGCCTTCTGACATCAACTTGGCGGGTTTGATTCTGGCTCAGTTCGGTGGTATTTGAAGGTGCTCAAATACGTCAGCCTCATGTCGGTAGATTTACTGGCTCGTAAAAGAACTCCTGTGAGACAAAATTCCAGCACCTTGATGTTTCCAAAAGCTGTAAATGTTATTAGTGCAATGTAAAACCATAACATTATTATTATTATTATTATTATTATTATTATTATTATTATTATTATTATTATTATTATTATTATTATTATTATTTTAATAAAATAAATATGTTTCCTTGACAACTGCTTAGCCTAAATTGCATTCCTCTAAACTAATGTCTTCTTGGTATTAGAATTTCATTTTCTGTCAATGTATGTTTTCTGATTCAATAATAATATTGTACTACTTTCCTGTTTCAGGTTCTTTTTGATGCACTTGATTAATAAACCAGATACAGAGTACACTGGTCAAGAAACTTATGTCTGGAATATGTATCAACAAAGGTGTTGGGATTTCTTCCCAGTTGGTGACTGCTTTAGGAAACAGTATGAAGATGAACTGGGAAGTGGGGGTGGATAATTTGCATCACTGTCCTCTACTGCGTCCAAGTTGCTGTGGCATAACAGATAAAATCTTTACACAATGGACATAATGATCTTACTGTTCCAGTCTCTTTTTTCTTAATGGGATGGATGTACTGGACCAAGATTGTCTCTTTTGTTATGTTTACTTGTAATGTGACTGTCAAGTACTTGTGCACTTGATCAGAACAGGAAGAACTTCAGGAATAAATGTGAAGTGAAGACAGCTGTTGAATGGTCATGAAAGAAACCCTTCTCTTCCACAGAGTTTGATCATGGTTGTTGTTTGTCTTTTTTTTTTTCTTTTGCCATGTTTACTACTCTAGCAGATTTCTGATTATTTGAGCTCAAATACTCCTCATACTGAGAAGATATAGATTCCAGCACCTCCAAACACTAAATAGTGTTAACATTTCCTTATGGAACATATTTGTCTATTCATTACTCGTAATGCTGTCATTTGGTTATGAGAATAATATATTTGTACAATTTTGGACAAAACAATTATTTAAAAAGTCAAAACAGCAATATTTTTTTAGAGAACTTAATTTTGCTGAAGACTTTAATTAGGTAATATTTCCATCTGTGATATACAATGCCACGTGAGGCATATGATTGAAGTGGTAGTCATTAGTATTGGCACTCTTGCTGTGCCTCCTTGGAACCATTATTGTTCTCTCATCCATCTTCTGGGAGAGTTGTAATGTTTTTTATGGCATTACAGATCTGCTGAGAATATAGCATGCGTCAGATTTCTTTTGTATATAATGTGTCATATTCCATTTTGTTATAAGCTTTAGATACATTTTTATACACTGAATTTGGCAGATCTGTGGTGAAGAAAACAGCAGGGTGTATAGTAAAACTTCCTGCTCCAAAAGAATCATCTTCATACTAACTGGTGAAAGCAAGTTTTTCCAGACATAGAACCATTTGTACCTGTGCTCTACTTCCAAAAGTGGAGCGAATTTACACCAAGAGTCTAAATAACTGCTCTGAGATCATATTTGCATTGGACAGAAGCCTTATATCATTCTTAGAAAACATCACTGCAACACAGTTTACACTCTCCAATCTTGTAAAATGTCCAGGATTTCCCTCTTTTGCTCCTGGCAAGTACCATACTGGCACCAGGAGATTCTATTTTACCTCCACTTCATAATTCATCTCCTTGTTGTGAATTTTTTGTAATTATTTTATTTCAGTCTTTAATAGAACTATAAGTACTTATGGCAATAACTATTCCCATATTTATTTAAATAAATGACTTTATTGATTAACTTTAGAATCTAACATTTCTACTCACCAAGATGAAAGCTGAGATCGTCAATTGAAACTACATTGAGTTATCACTAAGTCAATAAAATGAGGGCATTCAAAGAAAAGATGATTGATTTTGTACAAAGTAAACAATATTATTTTATAATAATTGTCTTCAGTGTAAATAACTGATGGTTAGTTTGTGACTCTGCTCACAAATAAAAACATAGTGACCTTTTTGAGATTGAGTTCTCACTCTCAGCAACAGTTACTACTCTGTCTTGTATTTTATCTGCCCTATGTACATTATGAATATAATTGTAGATAAATAAAATACTTTGTTTTTAAAAAATGCTCATTTTATGACACCTTCAGTCATCACATAATAAACCACATGACAGAAACAATAAACCACTTAGTCCAGCACATCTTTCTAATCTTTAAAAGAGGAAGTAAACTAAAAATTGCAATTTAAGTACAAGTGATAAGCTAAGAACTCTTTCAAGGTAACAATCATCTTGCTTGTTCCAGATCAGTATTCTGATTTTAGCAGCATCCATCACTTGTTCTTAAACTCCATTAAATAACTGACCATGTTAGAATATTTATTTTTCACCACCACATTATCTTTGAAATAAACTTTCAGCTTATTAGGTTCTGCTGACTGCATAGAATACAGTACATGCTGAAGGGGTGTTAAGAACAGAACAAAAATGGCCAGTCAGATTGTAGGGAGATCCAAACTCGTAAGCACATCATACAATCGGAAGGTTGTGAGTTCGGTTCCCACTGGGGTCTGAACGGCTATCTTTGTTCTCTGTTTAATGTATCTTTGAGATCTACGTAACACGATCTAATAAGCTTGAAGTATATTTCCAGTAATGTGTAACAATTGATTAGAAAATATGAACTTAGAGTCAAACCACTTAGGTAAGTAATAATTACAACCCTGATTTGCATATTTTACAGAGAGTTTTTTTTATGCCTACATCAGTGTTGTAAAAAACAGTCACAGGTAGCTTTTGCTCTTATTTTGCCACTACCCTGAGCTTGAAAGTCACACCAGTTGTAAGGAGGCAGTGAATGGAGGCTGATACTATATGAATTACCGGGCGAGTTGACTGTGCGGTTAAGGGCGCGCGGCTGTGAGCTTGGGTTTGAATCCCACTGTCGGCAGCCCTGAGGATAGTTTTCCATGGTTTCCCATTTTCACAACAGGCAAATGCTGGGGCTGTACCTTAATTAAGGCCACGGCCGTTTCCTTCCAATTCCTAGGCTTTTCCTATCCCATCGTCGCCATGAGACCTATCTGTGTCGGTGCGACGTAAAGCCACTAGCAAAACTATATGAATTGGAATTTATTTCTGTGTTTAGGTAAACACACTGAAGAGAAAGTTGTTTTTATTACTATTTAAATAATTATGAGAAGTGATGAATATTTATTTCTGTGTTTTAGTTTCATGCAATAAATATAATATTATTGTTCTTTATTATTGTAGTAACAATTTAACGCGTCAAATCAAAACCTGATAAATCCACTTCTGCTGCACTCATGGTTCAGGGAGGAGTTTTGGATTAAACACACATGATGCCACAAAAATAATTACACACCTTAAAAAGTCATCTGAAATGCATTGGTTGGATCACAAAGTGATAAATCCAGCAAAGTATTTATTGGAGAATGTTGGTTGTTATAAAAAGGAAATATATTAATTATTTTCACATCACACTAATATGATTGGCGATGATAGGATAGGAAAGGGCTCGGAATGGTAAGGAAGCAACCATGGCCTTAATTAAGGTACAGCCTGGTGTGAAATTGGAAAACCATGGAAAATCATCTTCAGGGCTGTCAACAGTGAAGGTTCAAACCCACTATCTCCCGAATGCAAGCCGATAGCTTCATGACCTAAATTGCACCGCCAATTGCTTGGTAAGAATATGAAAGAAATATATATAAAGAACATGGCACTGTGCTAACTTTAGGAAAGCACTATGTATTATGGACCATTAACTCTCCTGGAGAATCATACAAAAACATGCACAGAAAAATAAATGCTGAACTATATAATACAAAGAAATATTGAATATTTCTAAGAAAAGGACAGAGAAGACAAACAGAAACATTATTCAAGTACACTTTGTAGGAATGAGTCTATCTGTATCTATTCAGATTCTGGAGATAGTGGGTTTGAATCCCACTGTTGGCAGCCCTGAAAGTGGATTTCTGTGGTTTCTCGTTTTCATATCATACAAAAAATGGTGGGGCTGTACCTTAATTAAGACCAAGGCCACTTCCTTCCATTCCCAACCCTTTCCTATTCCATCGTCGCCATATGACCTATCTGTGTCGGAGCAACGTAAAGCCAATTGTAAAAAAGAAATCTATTCAAGAAATAAATAGAATCTGATGGTTTTGATGGTCAAGCAATTTGGAAAGGACTGGACAAATAATGATGATTTTTTGTGGTACATGACACTGCTTTAGGATAATAAAAACAGTGAAGATGGCAAGCAAGTAAATGAAGATGAGCAGTGTGAATGATTGGAATATGACACTGCATTTGTAATAACAAGTCATTCCTCAAGAGTAAAGGCTGCGGTCTGATCAAAACCAAATATCTCCATTTTCTTGAATTTAATACCTGGATAATGAAAATTGATATTTCACATCTGATTTAACTCTCGGTATACTCTTTCCTGTTACTCTGATATAGTTTTCCCCACTCATAACTGTACAAGTGTTTATTACATTCTCTAATAAATGCTTTTCTAGATCAGTTTTTGTTCTGATGTTCCTCAATTTTTATTTATTTAAAACTTTCCTCATTAGAAGGTAGGCACAATGGACAAAGTGAAATGAAACAATGAAACTTATAATTTCAGCCTACAATAGTAATTGGTTGATTAAGTTGTTATTATAATTATAATAATTTTGTGTGGCTATTTCTAGCCGAGTGCAGCCCTTGTAAGGCAGACCCTCTGATGAGGGTGGGCGGCGTCTGCCATGTGAAGCTAACTGCGTGTTATTGTGGCGGAGGATGGTGTTATATGTGGTGAGTTGCAGGGATGTTGGGGACAGCACAAACACCCAGCCCCCGAGCCAATGGAATTAACTAATGAAAGTTAAAATCCCCGATCTGGCTGGGAATCGAACCTGGGACCCTCTGAACCGAAGGCCAGTACGCTGACCATTCAGCCAACGAGTCTGACATTATGATTATAAAACTGAGCTGATGTTTATTTTTCTGTTTCTATTTCATGTTTGTTATTATTATTATTTTTATTAAAATAATTGGGTATAATTACACTTATTTTTTTGTGTTCCATGCTGTTTTGCATGTGGTTTGCATTATTATTATTATTATTTAAATAAATGTAAAACACAAATGATCGTACCCGCCTGGTGGCCATGATTGCCAAGTCATCAAGTCTATATTCTGACACCATAGTTAGTTGATTTGAGTCCTCTAGGTGGAAAAAAATGTCACTATCAGAATGTTGGCCGGAAGGGTAGGAGAGGTGGTGGTATACAATTTCTAATCACTAGACTTTGTTCTAAAAGCCTGGATTCAATTCCAAACCTTTCCGCAATTTTCACATGGAGTAAGGGCATATGATGCTGTAGATGGCGATTCGTCCATCGAACCGTGACATGAAACTCTTGAGCAGACCGCTTGGTGTTATTCGAAAGGAGTAGGCTATGTGCTGGCAATGGGTTTCACCCTCTCTTTTCCTACTATCATACGAAGGTCGATCAAATATAAATGGAATTTTTGTTCCTGAACATCAACAGTTGTTAGGACTGGCCCTGAGCTTCTGCTATGCTAAGGTGGGACTGTTAGGGGTGGGGAGAGCGTGCTGTTAGATATTTCCCGCCGTTTCATCAGTAATGCTCACAATGTCGGAGCAACACTTGCACCCCTCCACTGCGCAACACATAATTATAAAATTTTGTACTCGTGAAGGAGTTACAGCAGTGGAAATTTGCCAGAGATTGACTGCACAGTTCGGTGATTAAACATTGTCAAGGACGCGTGTGTGTAAGGAGTGGTGGAGGAAAGGAGAGGCAACACCAATGAAAGCCAAGACTCGACTGTCAGATGGCAAGGTTCTTGCAACCGTTTTTTTCGATCTGCGAGTCATTTTGCTGATTGATTTTTGCTTGAGTGATGCACAATCAATGCTGCTTGCAATTGCGAGGGTTGCATATCACCACAAAAGACAAGACCAACCATTTTGACAATGCACGGCCCAATACTGCAGCTCTCTCTCCAAGCTACAAGAAATGCACTGGACTACACTTGATCATCCTCCTTACAGCCCAGACTTATCGCCCTGCGATTTCTATTTGTTCAGACCGCTTAAAGAAGCTCTAGGAGGGCAACAATTTGAAGATGACAAGAGTGTGGAAGACTTTGTGCGCAAGTGGCTGGTGACACGACCCTGTTCTTTTTACGATGAGGGCACCAAAAAGCTGCCCATATGCTGGGACAAATGTATTTCCATAGCAGGAAACTTTGTGGAAAAGTAAATTGTAATTGCCTTGCGTTTTTCAAAAAAATCAATTTAAATAAAATAATAAAATCCTGTTTATATTTGATCCCCGCTCATATATCACTTCATTCATTTCGTCTCATTAACTCCTCTGATGCTCATTAATAAAAATCACCTTGGGAGTGGCGACCCCATTGTAATAACAGCCTATATACATATGTTTCATTCATTACATCCCTGACCCGGTCAATGACTGGAAAACAGGTTGTAGGTTTTCATTTTTCATTTTCATTTTCAACTCCTCTGATGAGGCTGACATCAGGAAGAGCATCCAGTCGGAAAAACTTGCTACAAAGATTCATCTCAATTCATACTCAACTCTGTAGAGAAAAACAGGACAAGTATTGGACATATATAAAAGAGAAATGATCACTATGTTCAGTTTTATATGCTAAAGATAATCTGCTTCTTCTTCTTCTTCTAATTATTATGATTACTACTTAAATTCAGCATATGCTTAAATGCATGTGTGTTGTTGTTGTTGTTTGAGTCATCAGTCCAGAGACTGGTTTGATGCAGCTCTCGATACCACCCTACCCTGTGCTAACCTTCTCATTTCTACATAATTATTGCATCCTGCTTGTCATATTCATACCTTGGTCTACCCCCACCATTTTTACCACCTAGACTTCCCTCAAAAACTAACTGAACAAGTCCTGGGTGTCTTAAGATGTGTCCTATCATTCTATCTCCTCTTCTCGTCAAATTTAGCCAAATCGATTTCCTCTCCTCTCACCAATTCTCTTCATTCATGATTCGATCTATCCATCTCACCTTCAGCACTCGTCTGTAACACTACATTTCAAAAGCTTCTATTGTCTTTCTTTCTGAACTAGTTGTCATCCACGTTTCACTTCCATACAATGTCACGCTCCAGACGAAGGTCTTCAGAAACATCTTTCTGATTCCCATATCAATGTACGAAGTGAGGACATTTCTTTTCTTAAGAAAGGTTTTCCTTTCTTGTGGTAGTCTGCATTTTATGTCCTCCTTTCTTCTGCCATCATTAGTTATTTTACTACCCAAGTAACAATATTAAACTACTTTAAGACTTCATTTCCTAATCTAATATTACCTGCATCACCTGACTTCCTTCAACTGCAATCCATTACTTTCCTTTAGGACTTATATTTTCATCTTGTACTTCTTACCCAAGACTCCATCCATACCATTCAGCAACTTCTCTAAATCTTCTGCAGTCTCAGATAAAATAACAATATCATCGGTAAATCTCAGGGGTTTGATTTCCTCTCCTTGGATTGTGATTCCCTTTCCTAATTACTCTTCGATTTCCTTTACTGCCTGTTCTATATAAGCATTGAAGAGGAGGGGGGTGGAGGGGGAGGACAAACTGCAGCCTTGCCTCACTCCTTTCTGGATTGCTGCTTCTTTTTGAAAGTCCTCAATTGTTATCACTGCAGACCGATTTCTATACAGATTGTAGATAATTCTTCGTTCTCAGTATCTGATCCTAATCACCTTCAGAATCTCAAATAGCTTGGTCCAATCAGCATTACTGAATGCCTTTTCTAGGTCTACGAATGCCATGTATGTGGGTTTGTCCTCCTTAATTCGATCCTATAAGGGCCGATTGTATAAACATAGCTGATCCGGGATCAATTTTGATTCGAGATCAGAAAATAATCCTTTTCAAGGTGCTCGTTGTGTTGTATAACGTTGATCTCGGATCTCGCGATCCGGATCAACTTTGATCCGTGATCATAGATTTTCGCTTGGCAATGTCGTAAACAGCATGGGGAATTCGAACTAATCAGGAATGTGTTGGCAGTAATGTCATGTTATTTTATCTTTTTCGTTCTCTCTGATGTAGTGTCAATCAGATCTCAAACAAACTGAGTGAAAAATGGACATGAACATGGAAAAGCATGACAAACATTTCATTGAGTGAAGAAATCGAGCCCCGAATTTTACAGCGAATGAAAAGGACTTGTTAATTGATTTAGTTGTTACAAAATATAAGAATATCATCTAAAATTTAAAAGAAGACTGATGGTGTAAGTACGAAAGAGAAGGAAAATGCCTGGAAAGCACTAGCTTCAGACTTCAATTCCCACGCAGATGTGGCGCGATGGGATTGGAAACCCTTACAGGTATGCTACAAGAACATCAAACTATGAACGAAGAAGTTGGCTGCAGATGATAAGGCAAGTATATAAATACTGTATAGGCTATTTACGTACTAATGACTGGTTGAGACAGAGTACCGTACTTAACCAACTGTACATTCCTAACAGCAGCATTTCTTCCATTCAGCCCAGCTTCCTCGAAGACTGGAAATTCCTCGATAACCCTTCTTCCTGTTAAAATATATCGTACTTCAGGTTCACCATCTACGGAATCGAAGGCCGTGTTATATAGGACAAACGTTGCCACTATAATAGTGGAAGCTGGAGTAATTTCACTCAAACACACACCTTCAAGTGGGGAAATCGTCTTTTAACAGCCCCGAAAGTTATTTTAATTGTGGATTGCGATCTCTGATGAGCTCTGTTATATGCCATCTCTGCAGGTGTCGCTTCGTGTAATATGGAGTGATTAGGTACTCGCAGTCACGGTAAATACTATCCCCAAGAAGAAATCCGTTGGGTATTTCCTCCGCCTTAAACCAAGCATGAACTCTAGAGTTATTGAATATATTACCGTCATGTGAAGATCCAGGCCCCCTTGCTCCTATGTTAAGACAACGCAGATTAGCTTCACATATAACCTGTACATTCAGGGAGAACCATCCATGCCCGTTCATGAACATTTCAGCGTTGTTACCCCCTGGAGATATGATTGCCATGTGTGTATAGTCTATAGCACCAAGAATTCCTGGGAAATGAGCTATGTTATAGAACTGACGCACGATTCTTCTCGCTTATTGTTCGGTCTTGTGTTCGAGTTGTTTACTCATGTTGAACGAGGCCTACCTCTTCCCACAGTACACGAAATGTACTTCATCATTATTAAGTGCAAAGGTAAGGCCAACATAATGTACATTACATACTTAATTTATTCACAAAACTAATTACACTGTACAGAAGATACACATAGGACGCTGTGATCCATAATGTAGAGCACCAAACTCAACACCATTACCCACACTAGTTCAAGTCTCGTAACTCATTCCCTCACTGACGCCCGGTGAGGCGCGTGACTCTGTCTCTCCTTCCACTGGGGGTGTAGCAGTCTGATTAGTGCTGACCTCTGACGGACAAACATACACATGGCATTCAACACTTATCTCTGGTTAGACGGCACATAAACTGGGATCTCAACGCAGCAATTTCTCGCATTACTTTATGGACAACTCGACAGACCGTAGCTTTATCAATTTTGAATAAATCACTAACTACAATTTGAAAACACCCTGTCATGTAAAATCGCAGAGTCAATAGAATCTGGAACATTGGAGTAAATGGCTGGTTTCTATTCAATCGTCTCAGAGCTTCTCGAAGTCTACTTTCCATTACCTCAACAGTGTGTCTGGTTAATTGGAATTGCTTTTAAAGGCTTTGTCGCTAAGTTCTATGAATGGGTTTCATCTTTCTTGGTCGAGGATACCGCCGAAATTCTTCATTATCGTCATCTGAAGAAAAATCGGAGTAGTCAGACATCTGCAATTCAAAGAAAGAATCGCGATAAAAATCCCTTCATCAATTAAATATCGGTAATAACTTTTTTTTTTCTTACCATGATTTATTTTTACGGCACTATTTTCACTACAAAAGACTTCTTCTTTTCATGTTGATAAACATAGCCTACAATACAAGAACACTACTTGATCCGAATCACAAGGCTTGATCCAAGGAATTTGTTGGATCAATTTTGATTTGAGATCTATGAGAAATGATCTTGGTTGAACGTTTATACAACACAAATTTTAGGATCAACGTGATCTGGTATCAGTTTTACTCCTTGATCTAGGATCAACTGCTTTATACAACCGGGCCTGAGATCACGCGTAAAGTCAGGATTGTTTCAAGTGTTTTCCTACATTTCTTCTGAAGCCAAATTGATTTTGTCCCAATACAGTTTCAACTTTTCTTTCCATTCTTCTGTAATAATATGTGTTACAATTTTGCAGGCATGAGATACTAAACTAATGGTGCAGTAGTTTTCACACTTGTCAGCACTGGCTTTCTTGGGAATAGGTATAACAACATGGCACTTCTCCTGTATCATACATATTAGACACTAAATGGAATAACGTCGCCATGATGGTTTCTCCTAAGGCAGTCAGTAATTCGAAGGGAATGTCATCGATTCCAGGTACCTTGTTCCTATTTACGTCTCTCACAGCTCTGTCGAATTCTGATCTCAAAACTGGGTCTCCCATTTCATCAGCATCAACAGCCTCTTCATGTTCCAGAACCATATCATCTACGTCTTTACCTTGACACAACTGCTGGATATGTTCCTGCCACTTTCTGCTTTGTCTTCTTTCCCTAGAAGTGGTTTTCCATCTGAGCTCTTTAACATTCATACACTTAGATTTCCTTTCTCCAAAAGTTTCTTTGATTTTCCTGTATGCATCATCTACCTTTCCTTGAACCATATAACCTTCAACATCCTTGCACTTCTCCTTCAGCCATTCTTCCTTAGCAGTCCTGCACGTTCTATTCACTTCGTTCTTTAATCGCCTGAATTCTTTTCTGTCCTCTTCATTTCTTGGATTCTTGTATTTTCTACTTTCACCAATCAAGTTTAGTATCTCCTGAGTTATCCATTGATTCTTAGTTGATCTTTCCTTCCTTCCTTCCTTCCTTCCTTCCTTCCTTCCTTCCTTCTTTCCTTCCTTCCTTCCTTCCTAACATTTCTTCAGCAGCCCTACTGACCTCATTCTTCTTGACTGTCCATTCTTCTTCTATTGTGTTTTCTTCAGCCTTTTCATTTAGTCCTTGTGCAACATGTTCCTTGAAGCAATCCCTTACACTCTTTTCGTTCAACTTGTCTAGATCCCATCTCTTTGCATTCCTTCCTTTCTTCAATTTCTTCAACTTCAGATGGCATTTCATGATCAACAAGTTGTGGTCAGATTCCATATCTGTCTCTGGGAAAGTTTTGCAATCTAACACCTGGTTTCTGAATCTCTGCCTATAATGAAGTCTATTTGATACCTTTCAGTGTCTCCAGGTCTCGTCCATATATACAGCCGTCATTTCTGGTGTTTGAACCAAGTATTAGCAAGGACTACATTATGATCAGTGCAAAATTCAACCAGCCTACTTCCTTCTTCATTCCTTTGTCCCAATCCAAATTCTCCTACTGTATTACCTTCTCTTCCTTGGCCTACCACTGCATTCCAGTCTGCCATCACAATTAAATTTTTGTCACCTTTTATATATTGTATTAAATCTTCTATCTCTTCCTATATTCTTTTGATTTTTTTCACCATCCGCTGAAACAGTAGGCATACAGAACTGCACCATTGGTTTGGTGTCTATTTTGACAACAATAATTCTTTCACTATGCTGGTTGTAGTAGCTTACCCACTGCCCTTTTTTTCTTATTCATTATTAAACCAACTCCTGCATTTCCCCCGTTTGATTTTGTGTTTATAATTCTGTAGTTGCCTGACCAAAAATCCTGCTCTTCCTGCCAACGCACTTCACTTACACCAACTACATCTAAATTTAGTCTATCCATTTCCCTTTTCAAATACTCTAACCTCTCCACAACAATTCAAACTTCTACCATTTCATGCTCCGGCTTGCAGAATGTCAGCATCCATCTTTCCGATGATTGCCCCCTCCCGTTAGTCCCCACCCGGAGATCCAAAGGGGGGACTATCTTACCTCCGGAATATTTTACCCGGGAGGAAGCTATCATCAGTACATCATTCATACACAGAGAGCTGCATGTCCTCAGGAGTTAGTTACGGCTGTAGTTTCCCGTTGCTTTAAGCCATGTAGCAGTATCAACACAGCTAAGCCATATCAGTCAATCATCTAGACTGCAGTCCTTGCAAATTCCTAAAGACTCTTACCCCCCTTTTGATGAACTATTCGTTAGTCTGGTCTCTTGACAGGTACCTATCTGATATGGTTACACCTGGGGCTCTGCTATCTGCTTCATTGCGATGAGCAAGCTGCCCCACCGCAGCAAGGTCACATGTTTCGCAGGGGAGGTAAATGCATACATCAAATACTATCTTTTTCTCTTTACCTCGTTATCCTCTGAGTTGCATTTATTGAATAAAAACATTTGGAAGAGAGTGGTTGTGGTGGCGGTGATTATTGTTTTAAGAGGCAAGGCTGAGTAGCTCAGATAGTTGATGCGCTGACCTTCTGACCCCAACTTGGTAGGTTCAATCTTGGCTCAGTCCCATGGTATTTGAACATGCTGAAATACGACAGCCTCACATCGGTAGATTTACTGGCACATAAAAGAACTCAAGCGGGACAAAATTCCGGTACCTCAGTATCTCCGAAAATTGTAAAAGTAATTAGTGGGACATTAAAAAAATTACTTTATTGTTGTTTTAAGAGGAAGTACAACTAGGCAACCATTCTCTATTAACACTAATCAGAGGGAAAGAATGAAAGGGGTCAGACACTTTGAAAAATGAAGGTATTTACCAAAGAAAGACAAGGGCCTTGAAGGGCATGAAAATGAAAGAAGCCCTAGGATTTGTAAACCTAATACCATTGGGGTCAGAAAAGAAGAATCGACCAAGGGAGGTCAGACAAGATACCTGAAAGTGTTTGGAAGAGAGTAAAGTTTTACATTCAGACATAGCCATGTGGTCGCCAACAAACCATACCTCCCATCTGTTACACTTTGTCTCTAATCACTGAACCTGGTGTTGCTGCATCGTCTGACTTGAACTTACACACTTTACTGTACGTGGTCTGGTGGTATAGATTCTAAATTGACATAACAACGATGATAAATTACGTATTACAGTATAATCATCACACAGTCTAGCTCCTTGGCTGAATAGTCAGCATAATGGCCGACAGTTCAGAGGGCCCTGGTACACACACTGGCATGAAAATGCAACACTTCAATTCCTTAACCCTTTAACCGCCAATGTTTGATTGATCAGACGTTCAAGGTTCAGTCTAAAAACACCAATGTCCGATTGATTGGACGTTCCGGAAAAAATACTTTCCAAGTTATTTATTCATTTTAATAATGTATAACACATGTTTTGGACTAGTAATGGACACCGCGTATGAGGATGGCGGTCAAAGAGTTAAAGACTGAAATTTATTTTATATTCTAGTCATATTTATGACACTAATGTACTATTATATGATACAATATTGTACTACTAACTCCTTTGGGTGTCTGACAATGAAAAATAAGAACTTTTATAAACAATTTGTTTGAATTAAGCCAGAGATACAGAGTAACAGGTAAGGATTTACACTTCAAACAAATTTTGAGAAAGCTTATAAAAATTCACCTTTGTTTTGGTTTTCTACATGTCACACTTCAATTTTTCATCCTCAGAAGTGTGTATTACCTCCTCTTGTATCAATCACAGTATCCAATCTTTCAAGCATGCTCCTGATTAACAATGCAAGTCCTCTTGAGGAATCACCTCTCATTCTTCCAGGAGAGCCTCCCGTAGGTCTTGTAGGATGTCTGGATCATGCTGATGGACCCCTCTACCCAGCTGGTCTCATAGATGTCCAACAGAATTCAAATCAGGGCTTTGAACAGGCCAAACCATAACATGGATCTCCACTTCATTCAAGAACTGTTGCATACATCTCACAATATGTGGGCATGCACTGTCCAGCATTAGTGTGAAACCATTGCCAATACTGCAAATGGAGCAAAAGGCAAATCATGCTCCAGAATGATTTCCTCCATATGCCAATGTGTTGTAAGGCTCCCATGCTCATGCAGAGCACACCATCAGAGAACCACCCTGAAAAGGCGTTCTGGATAAGAATGTGCAAGGGGAATACCTTACCCCAAGCCTTCTCCAGACCTTTCCTCTACTGTCAGGTGATCACATGCCACATTGTGATTCAACAGTGAATAGCACTTACTCTCCATTGTTATAATGTCCAGCCGCGATGTTCCCTTACAAAATGCAGTCGGGCCGCGTGATGCTGTTTGGTGAGTTCTGGGTCTTTAGTGGGTAGTTTGGATTGAAAATTGGCTTCTTCAAGGCTTCTTCAGAAACTTCTCTCCCCAACAAGAACTCCTTGAACTTGATGGAGTCTATCTCGTGCTTCAACAACAGCGGAGAACATGAAGCCGTAAGAAATGATCATCTCTTGGTGATGTTGCTCTTCTTGAATAGCCTCCAGTTTCCCTGTACCTTCTTAAGGTTCTGAAAATCGCAGTAGGTGTACTTATCCATTACTGAAAATCACTGTTTCATATCTAAATCACGATGGTTAACCTAATAAATTCGAAGGTGTAATTTTGAACACTTCTGCAATGTAATGCATGCTGCAACCCTCTTCCACCAAGGCAACAGCTTTTGCAGTATTTTCAGGACTGACAGCATATTTAGTGCAGAAAACTGATTATGATAATGATTGAAACATCTTACAAACACATGTGATTGAAAGAGGTACAATACAGACACGCCAACTTTCAAAAGTGAAAAATCAGGAGAAATTTTGCAGCGAATCGCGACGTATTACAACACATCACTGATGGCAGAACATGTACAAATTCATTATAATTCAATACATTAACAATTTTATTTGCCCATATATATATTTTCCATCATTTACATGTGAATACTAAATACTGGACATACCTGAACTGTAGGAACATGTGACTTCTCATCCTTCAATATGGTGATCACATTACGACTAATTGTTGTTCAACACACCAGTAGCCGACTTAGCCTTCTTCAGAAACTCGGAACTAAATTTTTGCTCAAAGCACTTGCCTTGCTGAACTGATTTCAAGGTTAAAAGTTTCTCCAAAGTTTGTTCAGACAGCAAGGATGTGAACTGTGTTTTTGTCTTTGTGACTTTGCTAAAAATCCTTTCACATTCTGCATTGCTATGTGGAATTGATAACACAGCAAGCAAGCATCACCTTAGAGAGTCTGTCATATTTAAGTACACCATCAGCTGATTTCATCTGACCTACCAATACCCATTGAACATCAATTCTTCCTTTTGCCAGGTCTGTTTCTTCGAGCTGAAAGTTACAGAACTGGGAGTGCTGAATATCAGTTTCTTTATCCAAATGTTCCGTTTCACTAGTCAAAATGTTCGGACACTTGTTTATGAAAAATCTAAGGCTAGAAAATGATGCCTTACTTATAGCAGAAATATTTGCAACTTCTGCATTAATTAAAACTTCATCTTTGAATGAAAATTTGTGTACCATGCAGTCACACGATGAAGAGAAACACTTTCTAACAGACTTAAAGAATATGCACTTTTCCTCAGACTTCAAGGTGTTCGCTAAAACAAATGCAGAGTTCCCTATCATCAGATCACAATCATCCTTTTAATTTGCTGGAGTATGATAATCTACATCAAGGAGAGAGGAGGATCTTTTAATAACGTCTGGTTTTACAAAACTTGCCATCACATTCTTCAATAGTTCCTCCAAAACTGACCTCAATAAGTGGATGTGCGGCATACTTGACTGAAGAGCTACGTTTGGATTCTCAAAGATATCCATAAAACTTGAGAGAAAAAGGCAAAAAGATTTATGTAAATTTGATGAAAGGAACATGAAAAGTTGTTCTTCACATGACAATGCATGGCTCTTAGTGTCATACGTAGTTTCATTTTTTTTAGTGAAACTGATGACTGGGTTTTCTTCTTCTTCTTGTTAGTTGGTTCACGTTGCACCGACACTGATAGGTCTTTTGGTGACGATGGGACAGGGAAGGGCTAGGAGTGGGAGGGAAGTGGCCATGGCCTTATTGAAGGTACAGCCCCAGCATTTGCCTATGGTGTGAAAATGGGAAACCACGGAAAACCATCTTCAGGGCTGCCGACAGTGGGGTTCGAACCTACTGTCTCCCGAATACTGGATACCGGCCGCACTTAAGCGACTGCAGCTATCGAGCTCGGTGACTGGGTTTTCCTTTTAACTGAGGAGTGAGGTGAAATGTTATGACAATCCTTAACATTTTCAGACAAACAAGACACACCTGAACTTAAACTGTGCTTAGGAATTTTGTAAGTCTTCAAAGTTCCCATCTGAGAATCCGTACTCACAATTTCGCTCCTCAATAATGTAACCAAAGGAGCCTACTGAAGCAAAATCCTATCTAAACACCTTCTTAGTGATAACCATTGAGTAGGCACATGCTTCAGAATTTTCCTGATCTCTGTGTTGTGTAGAGTCTGAAATTCTCTGAACTTTTCTTTCCTCTTTGCACTCCTTTCCAAATAATAAAATATATCAATTCTACTTTCATCTACATTTATGGGCAAGCATGCCACACCCTTCTCAGCAGCAAGATTAATTAGGTGACAAGAGCAGCCTACGATGATTATGTTACTATTTTCCCGCTTCAAACATCCTGCCACACCATTCTTTAATCCAGCCATTACTGGAGGATTATCAGCACCAAGAGCTACGCAGTTTTCTAATGGAATGCAGAATTCCCAAAAAGTTGAGAGCAAAAGATTGGCAATGTTTACTCCAGTAGCATCCCCTTCTAAATTAGGCACAGAGAGTAGACAACTCTGAATTTCATTGAGTTCAGAGATATATCTTCAAGTCGCTTTTATTGCTACTATCAGTAGCAACAGAAAATGCATTCACCTGCAAATGTGACACAATTTTCGCCCTTTCTTCCATGCACATTTCTGTAATGATAGCCGCTGTTTTCGTTCTAGCACACCCATATCGTTTAGCGATTTCCGAATCAGGAAACATTTTGCGAAACAAAGATCCCGCGTGATCGGCACAATTTACAGGCAGGTTATGTTCCACTATAAATGACGTAAATAACGCCTCGGCATTCATCACAGGATTTACATCTTGTTTTTTACATGAAAAGTTCAGTTTCTGGTTTCTTTCTACACACTGAACACTCTCCTTATATTTTTTCGTTTGCATGTGCTTGAGTATATTGCATTTCCCACATGTGCAACTGAAAAATCACATCTACATATAGTACAGAACATGAATGTTGGTCCCTTTCTGGATTCATTCAAACACGGAAACTCTTCCCTATAAGCACTTTTAAACACTGCATCATATTTCATTTTTTTGACATTTTGGCCAAAACAAATATTAAGGTACAACACGAGCACTTCTGCAGGTCTTGCCCCGGGTAGAACGATTATAGTGTGCTACTTCTGAGGTTAGGTTACTCCAAAGAGAATGTTACTCGCTTGACTCGTTTGCAAAGAGAAATGACTGTATTAAAGACCAAAGAGCAGCACATGACTGGCCACTGTGCCCCGTACTTCCATCTGGTATCATTATTAGAACTACTATCGACCAGCCATACTCAGCCATATATCGACAGAACGAGGAAATCCGTGGGAGTCTAAAATAATATGAAAATTATGGATATTGCTCCGAAAATCGGGAGATTGAACCCGGCGATCGGGAGATCGGGAGGAACGATGAAAAATTGGGAGTCTCCCGCTCAAATCGGGAGACTTGGCATGTCTGTACAATAGAACACTACAACAATAAGTGCTTGCAGAACAGGAAAATATTATTGTTTCACATCCTGTGATGTGTTTTCCAGGTTGTGTATGAAAAAATTAAGGCGAGAGCAATAAACAATCCACACTTCATTGTTCGCTCACAAAACAAAGCCAATGACTTCCCCCATCTAAAAATATAAGATAAAGTGCTGAACTTTGATTAAATAGATAATTGCACATCACGTCTTCAAGATTTATTACATGTTGCGTTTTTTGTGCCAGTGAGTGGATTTTAGTTTGTCTTCATTCACATCTCTTCATATACAAACAACACACCACTCTAACAACCACAACAAAAACACGCCATACAGGACTGGTGACATGAAGGGCATCCAGCTTAAAACTGGCCAAAACCCACATGCAGTATTGACCCCGTCATTGGGGAAAAGAATGCCAGGAAGAATAAGAACAAGATTTATAAGAATACAGTCATTCAATGTTTATTTCAGCTGAAAATTCACTTAACCATCATTTATGGTCGACAGTCAAACACACTCTATTTTTACACTTGGTACCAGAAATACTCGATGTATCCCAGAAAGAACAGTAAAGCACAATGACAAGCCAAGGTATTGTCATATGAAGTTTACTGCATTTCCTTGATGTTTTACGGCAGAAGTTTGCATATACTGAAATTCCAAGTAACTACAGGCATGATCTGCCCCTCACCACCGACAAAAAGAACCTGTTACTCATGACTAGGGCTCGGAATTTGAAGACCTATAAAAAGACCTAATAGTATCAAGAAAAGGACCTAAAAACTGACAAAAAGGATGTAAAAAATTGATCCAAATTCATTCACAATTTTAGTTTTAAGTACATATGTAATGAAGGAATATAATGTTTAAAAATGCAAAATTCTGGTGGTAAGCAACAAACAGTGCAATAATATGAGTGAAATACTTCTTCTTTCAGACAGTATATTTTTTAGACTAACATAATTTTAAAAAAGAAATTGTGCATTTGTACGCGCAGAATTTAGCATGAATTCAGCGAACCAACAAAGGACATCCAGGATAAATAAATTGAAATCAGTATTACTGGAATCATATTTGGCTTAGGCGCACTAGGGCTACAGAAATTGCAATTCGGAAACGTTACCTCAACTGGCTTTGCAGTATATCACAATAGTCATCTCCAGGTTCTTAGATGTACAGGATTGTCGGTTTTCAGACAGCACGTTGCAAAACATCAAGAAACTTCTCTCCACATCAATGGTAAGGGTTCATACTTCAAGCAAGTGAGATCTTCTTTTTCAAAAAACACTCACAACAAAATTTCGTTTTTAATATTTCACTCATCTTGCACACAATTTGATAACCCTGGTTTTTCAAACACTAGTTTAATTTTTCATTTAATTTCCATTTCATTTTCTCTCTTTTCAGATATGGTTCAAATATATGTATTTCCTAGAGAAAATATGTTTAAGAGACATGGTTGAACTAATGATGATTCGTATTGAGAATGGGCAGTAAAAATGTAGTCGAAAGAAGGAGAAGTTGCAAAAAGAGCCGTTTGGACCTAAAAAAAAAGGTTAAAAAAAGGACCACTAACCCAAAAACGCCAAAAAGGAAAAAAAAAGACAAAACTTACCACTTTCTGCCCTACAACGACCCAGAATGAACATATATTATGTTGGGCCTCGTCTTCGGGCACTCGAGAAAAAAAGGATTTTTCCTCAACTTCCGAGCCCTACTCGTCACACGTAACCTTGAGACTGCTAACTAACACAGTATTTGTAGGAGCTTGAGATGAATATGAACCCTTTTATAACCAACACTGTTATAGTATCTTGTAGCATATAATAATAATAATATTAATAGCAACAAGATATCTAAAGCAACATCAGTTGCTAACAGAAAAATAGAAAAGAAGTAGCAAAAGACAAAATACAACGTACTGAAAAATTTTCTTCTTATAAATAAGTAGGGTCAAAGCATTAGATAATTTTTTTGACTTCCTGATACTAACAGCATAAAAGTAAGCTTTAATATAATTTCACAACCACGGATAGTTTACTTTCAAAAATTATATGCTGTACTACATAGCAGACCTGAAATAGCTCCCTGACATCCATTATCCTTAGGCTATCCTTATTACAATCCAAGCCCAACATCTTCATGAATACTTCAGTCCACTCCACTGGCAACGTCAAGTATGGGAGACCTCTGTTATATAGTCCAATGCACTATTTGTCAAACGTAGGAAAATCACTGATTTTCATGTCAAAGATTCCGTACTAATTGATACTGGTGGAAGAAAATGTGCTCTTACTTGAGCATGAAGATGTGCAACTTCTGGATCATCTCGCTCCAATGTACGTATTAGTTGGGCAAAGTGAACAATGCCTGAAAATAAAATAAATGAATAAACAAACAGAAGCTGATGAATGTTCAAGCATCAACATAACAATTACTATGACCCATACCTTCACGTCCTTCAGGGAAGCCATATGACTTAATCACGTCCATTTGTATTTGCATTACTATTGGAAATACGTACTGCATCATTTTCACCATGTCATTCCCAGCATTATCCTTGGCTTCTCCCAGTTTGACCGAATTTTCTGGTAATTCCATAGACTCCAAAATGTTTGTCAAAGCAGCTGAAAGGAATGAATAACAAATAAACAAAAAGCCATATGATGCACATTGAAAGTAATGCACCCTAAGAAGTTTTAATGAAGATACAGTTTAAATTTTCAAAAATTTATTTCCGAGTTGAAATGCTCAGGTAAGAAAGCTAGCAGGAGCAAATTTAAGAATTTTTACCATATAAACTGAAGTAGTTAGAAAATAAACATATAGTTTATTTGTTTGTTTATTTATTTATTTATTTATTTATTTATTTATTTATTTATTTATTTATTTATTTATTTATTTATTTATTAATAAGTGTATAGTTAACAATTCAACTTGAGAAATTTCTAAATATTTATGAGTATACTTCAATAATAAGAAAATCTTGGGTTGACTTGATCATCTAAGCAACATCCTGAGTCTAAAGAAAATTTCAAATATCACGAATACTTAAATGGCAATACATAATTTGATCTTAAGGACAATTTAAGTGGCACTTTAAATTCTAGTACAATGAATACTCAAAGAAAATTAGGTCTAAAAATTTAAGAGTTGATTAGCTATTCTGATCAGGAATACGCTCTTCTAAGCATTTTGGATCATTCTATGGCAAGTGGGATCAATATAAAAATGTCTGTCCATCAGATTGTTTGTCACCTCAGTTTAGCAAAACAGCTGGTCCAATTTATATGAAATTTTGTATTTACGATCCAGTTAATCCAAATTAAAATATAAGCTACATTTTGTTTTGTTAGATTTGGACAGGGGGATTTAAAGGAAGATCAAAATATCAAAAAAGTTGACCAAAAGCAGCTCATTTGAACAGATTTGAGCAGAGGAACCAAAACTCAGAAATCCATGATTTAGAGCCATAAGATGAACTTTTCAGGATATGGAGATCACTGCACCTTAGCACAATAGTGTGCCATTCCCTGTCACACTTGCCAGTTGCCTTTCGTTAATGGTATGAAGTAACTGGTCTGCTGCTAGCACAACTAGGAATATGCTGTACATGTACGTCCTGCAAGAATAGGATAATTTTATCCCACAATGGCAACTTAGTAATATTCAGGAGACCACTTACTATGGTTTGGAAAGTCAAAACTAGAATGTCATAACGTTGCACAGTTTCTCTACTGAGTAACTGATTCTTCTTCTTCGTCATCAACCCACAGGTTGGTTGGTAGCAGCTCACCACGTCTCTCTGCTTTCAGCCTTCCTTTCTAGAGCGCTATAAGTCAGGTAGGCAGTGTTTTCCATTATCTGGTTGATGTACTGCAATCTTGGCCTATCTCTGGTGTTCTTACTCTCAACTTTTCCATTGATGATCATTTTAATGAGACTTCTGTGTCTTCACAGATGCTCTATCCAAATGGTTCTTCTGGTTTGGATGAGTTTAAAAAGGCATGGTGATTCTTCCCAAATTCTCCACAGAACCTCATCATTCAATAACTTGTCCACCCAGGAAATCTTGATCATCCTGCAATAACACCACATCTCAAATGCTCTGTCTCTTCTTTTCTGCCTTTTGAAGTGTCTTCTCATTTCCATACATTATCATATTCCAGACAAAAGTTCTGACAAAATATATTTGGAGGTGCACGTCTAATACTGTTAGATGTAAAGAGGTTCTATTTCTTGTAAAAGATGGTCTTAGACCGGTAGATGCGGCTTACCACATCCGTCCTCGACCTACTATCTGGTGTGACTTTACTCTCCAGGTAGGTGAAGGACTCTACTGTCTCTAGTTTCTTGCCACCTAACAAATACTGGGCCCCCGTGCCATTTCTGTTGACCACCATAAGTTTAGTTTAGTTTTTATTTATTTTTACATTGTAGGAAATGCTGAGAATATCTTCCATCTGCATCAAAATTCTTCTAATTGTTCCTTACCTTCAGTGAACACGGCCATATCATTAACAAATTGTAACATATTTACTTTCTTTCCTCGGATGTTAACTCCTCCTGTTCCAAGCTTTCCTCTGATGTCATCCAGTGCCCTCTGAATGTACACATTGAACATAACAGGTGATAGTGAGCAGCCCTGCCATACTCCTAGCTTGATGCTAGCTTCTTCTTGGTGTTCTCCACACCTCACCACTGCAACCTCTTCTCTATACAGGCTCCTAACACCAGCTTCCTGTCCTTGTACTTCATGCCAATTTCCCTCAGCATCCTACATAGCACTCGCTAGTCAATCTTGATCATGGTAAATCATTACTTTTCACAGAATGTAATTTTTACTCTAATTTACTTCTTGAAATAAAATTGTGATCATTATATTTTAGTATTTGAAATACATTGCACTGAGAGTTAGGCAACTTCGGCACCAGGCAAGTTGGCTGTGCGGTTAGGGGCGCGCAGCTGTGAGTTTGCATCCAGGAGAGCAGGTTCGAACCCCATTGTTGGCAGCCCTGAAGTTGATTTTCCAAGGTTTCCCATTTTCATACCAGGCAAACGCTGGGGCTGTACCTAAATAAAGAGTAAGGCCACTTCCTTCCCCCTCCGAACCCTTTTCTATCCCACAGTAAATCAAAAATGTTAAACTTTTTCTATCCCATCGTCGCCATAAGACCTCTCTGTGTCGATGCAATGTAAAGCAAATTCTAAAAAAAAAAATATTTTAAAAACTTCGGAGTCTCAGGGTATAAAGTAAAAAATACGACGCTCACTTGTTCATTTACTCACAACCTGCTGAGGTTATTGGTTGTGATTTAGATAATCATGTACCATGACTTTGTACGTTTACACGTGGTCGATGATGCAACTGGAATAAACTGGTGACAGTGAAAGGGTTAAGAAGATTCCATTCTCCTATTTGAACAAATACCTTAACTTAGTTAGCCCTCAAAATATTGAGAAGATGAGATTAAAATGCAAATTTTGCTTGGGAGCAAACAATTTGAAAGTTCCAAGGTATCATTTTTAATTTACTTAGTGATGATAGGCATTTAATGTCTATATGCTAATAATAATAAATAATGTTATTTGCTTTACGTCCCACTAACTACTTTTACGGTTTTTGGAGATGCCGAGGTGCTGGCATTTAGTCCCGCAGGAGTTCTTTTACGTGCCAGTAAATCTACCGACATGAGGCTGATGTATTTGAGCACCTTCAAATACCACTAGACTGAGCCAGGATCGAATCTGTCAAATTGGGGTCAGAAGGCCAGCGCCTCAACCATCTGAGCCACTCTATATGCTAAAAACCAGAAAATTAATCATTCCATACCCATGTAAAAAAGTCAGTGGTTTCCCAAAGACAGATGTTCTGTGAAGAAACTGTAATTGCACTGAATACCTGCAAGTTTCCTAAATGATGCTGACAAATTAATCAAAAACACCATGAAAGAAGTTTGTCTAATTCCAATATGTATGCCAGACAGCATGCTATACTCCAATAAAAAGTATAACGGACTTAGTCTTCTCAAATGTGGTTGGGAGGCTTATCTACAGCATATAAATGTATGCCAAGTTCTCCATATGATATACATATTAACCATACCAGAGACCTCCATACAGAAAAAGAGAAGTGCTTCAAAAAACTTGGCCTACTTCTAAACACCGATACAAATCAGTCAACTTCTCGCTCCTATGACAACAACTCTGTGAGAAAGAATTTGATGCCTAGTGTGCCTTGCCACAAAAGGATAAGGTGTTATACTATACAACGAATGCACACCAACCAATCAGCATGTAAGAAGACCCAAAGGTCTAAACAGCAGCAACTGACAGGAAATGTAGTTCCAGTTCGTGCATTACCTGGCAGGTCCCAAGACAATAACCACTGTCGGCGTTGCCACAGTGAGTTTGAAACACCTGGTCATGTCTTGAGTTCCTGACCATTTAATGACATAATCATATAAGATCTATGATTGCTGATGCCCTAAGAGGAAAGCAACACACAGTCTATGAGGAGGTACATGCATTGTCTCAAGCTGGGTCAAGCCACTGAACTGACAAGATAGCCATACCACCAGGCTCAAGTAATGAGTAGGCTAAGTAACAGACCCCACAATTAAAACCGAGGCATCATCTACTCAACCACATGATGTCCACAAGGAGAAATTTGACCTAAATGAATCTGCAATTCCATATTACAATGAGAAATATCATCTGGACTCCACAGAGGTATTGGGACTGATGAAAGGAGCAAGAAGCACGATTACAAACATATTTCACAACTTTTACAAGAAAATAATTTGGGTAACTAATTTATTACGGACATTGAGTTAGCGGACCTGAAAGGCTTGTTAACAATAGTCAGAAATAATTTATAATACTTCTCTCCCTTAACTATATCTTTATCTTATAAGGAGTTCCTCACAGGTTTCAAAATACTGATTGATACAATTTTTAATGAGTGATAGCCAATAGATATAATATGGTATACTAATCCTTTATAGACAATACAAATTTTTTATGTATGCTTTGTCTTTTTGGCAGCCTCCAAATGGGGGTAGCAGAAATAAATACATGTCTCTTTCTGTTGAAAATATAATTTGTATACTGTGACTGAGTAAAATATTTCTTCAATAACTGTAATTCAGCCCAATTACTTTTATTTTGTACTTTTCCCATCACTGACAACAAAGGCAACTACTTTTATTTTGTACTTTTCCCATCACTGACAACAAAGGCATACTACAGTAAAGAAGAGAATTAAGAAATGATGTCTATAGAATCTTTCTAAACAACAAAGCAAAACAGCTTCATACAAAATCATTAATATACAAATAATATTGTAACGGGTTGGCAGGGTAGATAAATGAACACAGAAACTGGTAGCATTAAACTCTGTAAGATTTATTATCTAATTACGTAGTCTACACATCAACATTCACACAAGCATAGCATACGTCACAGAATCTCTGTTCATTCAAACTAATTCACACTCGGACTTCGCCCACTACCACTCACAGTCTCACTCAATCACGTAGTTGCTCTCGTTGCCGCTGTCACAGTCCTCAGTTCACAGCCTGCAAACATCAGTCTCACAGTACAGGATGACGAATGCTGCCCGTTTACTCCAGTAGAACCTCCGTTCCCTGTTGATATCCAGTGTTCCCTTCTACACCACTACAGCACAAGTTTGCTACACAGCGACTGCCCTGAGAGACCCTCACACAGCGACAGACATGCGGAATGAATACTCAATTCCCGGACAGGACACTCTCTACAGATTGTCAGCACTCAACTCCTCGAATGAGCTTAACTAATTCAAACACCACCAATTGAACTACTACTCTCTTATATAATTCGGCCCACCCCATCTGGATGCTTTGAGAAGGGACACGCCTTCCAGAGTTTTCCCATAATAGAATACCCTTGGCATGCCTTCCAGATTCTTCCATAACACTGGAGGCCTCCAATGAGGGAGCAGGACAATCCGGACAACACTAGTGGGAGCGCTGAATAATCCGCAACCATCTCTCCTCTGCCTGGTGTCGGTAGTAGAGAAAGGGTGGGCTTTACTTGATGATGTGCATGCGATTGGAGCTGGCTAGCTTGCTCTCCTTCCCATAGCCGTACATTGGCATGTTGGACACAGCAGCCTTCCATGCCACACTGTCTCCTCCTTAGGAGAACTCGTCTCGAGTTGCTCCACAATACAGCGCCAGGCGGTGTAGGTGGATAATGATCATCTTCCCATGGGGGACAGAGGATCTACTGGGTCTGGTGGTCGACGCCCTCATTTCTGGTAACAATTCGTAGGCCCTCACATGGCGAACAAAGTTCTGCTGGCTTTCCCCTCATTCACATCTCCGTCTACTTCCAGAACCTAAGCGCCTTGATAGTACAACGGTACGATGCACGAGACTGGCTCGCACGTCCCAAACTGTGCCTTGCTGAGTCTCCTCTTCTTCCGAGGTGCCAAACTTGATATTCGTACCGACACGCAGCTTCGTGCCAGGACGAGTGTCCTGGTCAAGTGGCACCCTCATTCGTCATTGGTTGTCTGTTCAAACTCCATTAGCACACCATCTCCTAACGAGGGTTCCTCCAGCTGTGCCGTTACCATCACTGCCTTTATATCCGGGGATACTGTCAGAGCACCCTCGTGGTCCTGCTTCCCGTCGAGCATCCTCCCTGGATGGATCTCAGCACCGTGGAGCTTACTCCAGGTGTCAACCACCTTGCACTAGGTATCAGGTTGAGGCGGCCCGTCCACAGTCATGTTGCCTGGTCGTTCGATCTCAACATCAAATACTCACACGTTCTATCGGCATGCCGACTCCTCTCGAGCAGCTGAACTCAGTAGATGGCTCTCGGCTGGTGGCCACCACAGCGCACATCGAGTATTCCCACAACTTCCACATAGGTCGAACATGGCTGGGGGCTGCATTGTACCTCCATCTTCTGCCCACATAGTTAGGTAATTGGGCATTCTGCTCCCTCCTCTGATGTCAATCTGGTCTTGAACTGGGTCCGGCATCTCCCCCAGGAAATGGTACCGGTCGTATCGTGGGGTTTCCACCTTTATGATGCTGAAGCCGTCCTGCGTGTAAGTTGGCCCATGATCTTACGTCCGAATTGGTCTTAACTTTGATTTAATTTCACTTATGATCTCCCTCTTGAATTGCCAGATAAGAGCCTGGAACTGTTCCACGTCCATTTTGTCACTTACTAGAGATTTCTAACTATGAAGTACACTAACAGTTTCTTAAGTATCTGACACCAATTTTAGCGTACCAGTTTATCCCACTTCTGACGTTAGTTGTAACGTGTTGGTGGGGTAGGTAAATGAACACAGAAACTGGTAAAATTAATCTTAGGGCCGATGACCTTCGATGTTAGGCCCCTTAAAACAACAACAAGCAAAATTAATCTTCTAAGATTTGTTATCTAATTACTTAGTTTACGCATCAAAACACACAGGGATAGCAGGACCAATACTTATACGTCACATTACAGATCGAACAATTACAAAGTTCATGCTTTTTCACAATTCCCTCTGTTCATTCACACTAGGTCTTCGCCCATTGGCACTCACAGTCTCACTCAGTTGCTCTTGGTGCCACTATCACAGTTCTCAGTTCACAGCCTGCACACATCAGTCTCACAGTTAAGGATGACAAACGCTGCCCATTCACTCCAGTAGAATGTCCGTTCCCTGTCCCCTGCTGATATACAATGTTCCCTTCCACACAGCTATAGCACACATGTTCCCTAAACAGTGGCTGCCCCAAGAGACCCACACATGGCAACACACATGCAGAACAAATACTCAGTTACTACAGGCTGTCAGCTCACTCTCAGACTGTCGACACTCAACGCCCCGACTGAGCTCATCTAACTCCCACAACACCAACTGAGCTATGACTCCCCTATATATACCTCAACCCACACCATCTGCATGCTTCAAGAAGGGACATGCCTCCCAGAGTCTTCCCAAAAACAAATACTATTGGGGCGCCATCCAGATTCTTCCATTACACTGGAGGCCTCCAATGAGGGAGCAGGACAAACTGGACAGCAACAGTGGGAGCGTTGACCAATCCGCGACCATCTATCCTCTGGCTGGTGTCAGTAGTAGGGAGAAGGCGGGCCTTACTTGGTGATATGCGTGCTATTGGAGCTGGCTATCTTGCCCCCCTTCCCATAGCTGTACTTTGGCATGGCAGATGCAGCAGCTTTCCATGCCACAATACATGTCAAAGGCTCTCGTGCATCATCATTCTACAAGAAACAACTGCTATAAGCACTGAGAATACCTAACATATGACACTGTGTGAGTAATGGCACATCACACATAGCATGTCGATCGCTTCTCTGCACAGCAGAAGCTAACATTTCTCAGTCATAGCGATGTTTATGGTACAGTAGGCTGATAGTCTGGGTCTGGAAATGTGGTACCAGCATCTTGGAAACAGCTGCACTTGTTAGTTGTTCCTGTACCATGATATTAAGGATGTACCAAGAATGGAAGAAATGTAACTACATATACTCACCTGTCACCGACCAGCAATATTATATGTTGTTGTTTTCTGTTAAAAATGAAGACATATTTTTCAGTATTGACTTAGTTAAATGTAACAAAAAACTTTTCAGTCAGTCAAACACACAGCAATTACAAACGAAATGTAATTTCCACATAAGATACAAAGAACACAAAAACATGATACAATATAATCAGTATTCAGCCTCCGGTGAGCACATATGCGACTGTTCACACCATTTCACAGACATCAACACAGATCTAAAAATTTTACACTTCAAAAATAAAAGTATCTCTTTGAATATAAAGGAAGCAATAGAAATTTACATTGCAAAAATATTAATATAACTAACCAAAATGACCATACACATTTAAAAAATTCCCTCCCTCTTCGCTCTACTCATATAACATCTGGACAACTTACTCATTGAATTAACTCTTATCATCATAATAACATTTAATAGTTAGTCTCTATTTCAATTCCTCACTTTATTCACCAAAAAGCATTAATTTTCATTCATCCATATTACATAAAAGTACATTTTAACATGAAGTAGGTCAATAACCTTCTCTCCCCTCTCCAGTGTTGATAGAATGTTCCACAGTGCTCCACTCGCTCTGTCCTCCTTTCCCCTCCCCTCTCCACAGTACACTATACTTGATTTTATCATCCAATAGGAGAGATCCACAACGCTCCACAAGGCCCCTCCCATGCTTCCCCTCCCCTCTCCGTGAGCAGTGTGCTTTACCCAAAACTTTCCATGACCACAGTCCTGAAATAGTGTTTGGAGACAACGGACTTAGCATTGGCAGTCTAGATAAGTACGTAAGTTTTTCATTATATTAATACTTGTAAATTTATTTTTTGTCATAACTGGTTCATGTCATGGTTCTCTATCATTGACAAGTTTACGCAACGTAAACAATACTGTACATATATAAGCATGTTTTAAGTGGTTTGATACAATCTGAGGATGTTCTTGTAGAACGAAACATGTCATTCTTTGTATAATAGTGTGTATTTTTAGAGGTATGTTCATAGTGTAATAATTTATATTGTAATTGCTGTGTGTCTGACAGACTGAAAAGTTTCTTGTTACAGCAATATTCTACGCGTCAAAGAACTCCAAGTTGCACAATGCGCTATGATAACTGCAGTTCATCCCATTGCATTCAAGCTGATCACCGGATCTCCAACCTGGCCACTATTATTAATCATTGCCTTCTATGACAGCACATTTATGAGTGCCCAGATTTGGTTCAGTGAAGTGATTTCATACCTCTCCTCCTTTTCTCTGCCTGCTTGTTGTGCTATAAAAACAGTGAATATCAACTTGAAAATCAGACCGTGACTAATTGCCATGAAAGAGAGGAGACACTGTGCTTCTTACCTGGATTCAATTAAATGATATCGTCAATTGCTGCTAGGACAGCTGCCAATTCTGTTTCTGCTATGAGGTAAGGAACAGAGTGTCTGCATATGTTTGCTCCAGTCTATCTTTGAACTTCAAAATTTCTCTTCAAACTAGCTGGCTTATTCCAGCATGAATGTCAAGTATCAGGTAGTGCAAAGTTCATGTAACATGGAATTTACCCAACACCGGACTTGGACACTATCTGTACGTAAATTACATTTCTCATCAAAGGACCCCATTTAATTCAGCCTCTCTATATTATTATTTCCTGCAATGTTCAAACACTGCTCTAGGAGTATTCATGTTTGATGGAACTTGAGATAACGTGTCTTGATTTGAAATTGCTCCATGTGCTGTTTGGGTACCTTTTTGAACATTTACTTTTAGGATTTGTATTACATGTTTATTATGTGTCAAGTGAATTTTTGTAGACTTTTATTGTGATATTGATGGATATTTTACTAATTTGTAGCATTCAAGTTATTGTTGTATGTTCAATTTTAAATTTTAGTATTAGATTATTATGTTTAATAAGGGGAAAGAGACCACCTAGAGAAAAATGGACAGACTTAGTGAAGAAGGATGTAAAGGAGAGAGGTCGGGATTGGGAGCGGATTGAGAATGGAGAATGGTTCATGGACCGAACAAAATGGAAGGGGCTCGTATACCAAACCTGGGAAACTGGAGTTGATCAACGATGATGATGATTATTATTATGTTTCACATGGAACTTCGTCCTTGTTGAACCACATATTGCCTGGAAGTAGCTGATCCTTTCAAATAAATAATCAAAATAAGTGATAAGTTTATGTATTTATGCGTCATAATATACATATGAAGTACACAATCCTGTCATTGGGACTCACCAATCAGCCTAGCGAACACGAAAACAGAGGATTCAACACTTATCTTGGTCATTTTGCACATTTCATTTTTCACCCCTTCTGCCCCCATGCTGCTGGAGGCTGAACTTGGACTTAAACATCATCCAGAGTGATGGTATAGATGTTGATTCCCATAGGGAACCTGAAATATTTGTCCTGAATGAGTAAATTTATAATAGCAATATAGTTGGTCCGTTATTGGACATTATAAATTTTCTAAATAACTCATTCCTGGTTGCCAGCTTTTCGCCATAGTGTTCTAAGTTGGGCTCATCAGTTGGTAAATAGCACACCTACCAAGACGCATGGCTAGTGCATACCATGGAGGCCATTGCATAGGCTACTTGGAGCCACTGGCAGTGCCAATGCACTATGAGAGACTTTGTCTCATTTTCATAAATTGATGCCTGCCTGGCCATCATATGATACAGATGATATACAGGGTGGCCCACTTAAACCTTTCACCGCAGATATATCTGGAACAACAAGAGATATTGAAAAATGACTTTCACGGGCATGAAGGCAGGGAAAGGGCTAATTAAAGTAAATACTATGAGCCAGTCCAAAACGTAGGAAAATAGCATTTTCAACATAAACTT